>NC_060121.1:329372475-329693612 GCF_021461395.2 Schistocerca americana | reverse complement strand
GACAGACAGACTTCAAGGATGCATTTCAAATGTGGCAGAACTGTTGGAATCCACGTACTCGCTCCATAGGGGACTAGTTTGAAGCTAACGGTACAGAATGAGATCTAGGTGAAACATAAGAATTTTAATTTATGTATTTCGGGAACTTTCAAACACTATCTTGTAACTTGCGTAACAAACAGTAGGTAATGTTGAAGGTGAATCTTCCTGACAGATTAAAACTGCTTATCGGAGCGAAATTAACATTAAATCTTGTCTTTTGCGGCCTACGCTCCTACCAACCAAGCTATTCAGGCACAACCCTCTACTATGGTAACAGCGCACACTCCGCTGCGGAATGAAAGTTGTATTCCGGAAACAACCCTTGCACAGTGGCTAAGCTGCTTCTCCGCGATATCCTTTGTTTCAGAAGTGCTAGTCACGCAAGTTATGCAAGAGATGTACTGTGATGTTTGCAACGAAGGAGGGAGACGTTAGTGAGTCGTGCTGGGATATCAGCCGGTAAGAACATTGTCCGTGAAAGGCACTGTTCCAGGCTCGATTGCCAAACTGGCACACAGTTTTAATCTGCGAGTAAGTTTCAAGACAGTGCGCACTCCGCTAGAGACTGAAAGCATCGTTCCGGAATGCCGGACATGTCACTATGTACCACAGAATTCTGATAATTCTTGTTTTGTGTCTAATTGAAACTTGAGTATCAACTATGCAAATGCGGTTGGTTACATACACGCTTTGGACACCTATCTCCTTTCGTTCGTTCGTTCATTCGTTACAGAAACCTCACCTTGTACCGAAATTTCAATGGAAAATGATCTGGGAAACTACACTGGTGGATTTTGTTTAAATGCTGCTTGGAATCCGGCTCTGTCTCTCCTCAAAAAACAGAGGGACACAAAATTAGTGCTACCTCATCTGTTGATTAATAGTAACCATCGATATTTCTGATGTTGGTTATCTTTGGTTGTGTTGACACTTGTTCTGTGTGTGGTATCTTCCTTGTTTCTCCTCTACGAACCGAGGTATTAAATTTGCTTGCACATTTTTTCTTCCTTGCATTTGTGCCTTGAGAATGGCAGGGTGTGCTCCTGTCGAAATATCGGCGGTGTCCGACGACTTCACCCGGCAGCAAACCCGTAAGTTATTTGAACATTCGAATCGCCGGGAAAAGTTAAGGTCTCACTTCCTGTATTGTTTGTTACACTGAAGAGGTGGAGCCTTAAGTGCGCTGCAAGCAGTGACGTTCTGGGAGGTATCCCTCCCCTCCCCCATATTTCTATTGCATGCAGTTCTCTTTGCATTGTTCGCTCGGAAAATGATTCAAATGTACCTACATTTACTGACAGCAGCTATTCTTGTCGAGTATGAAACCGATTGTCCTTGATAAGGCGTGATACTTGTCTCTGGTCCCTGTCAGGATATTTTTACAGCCACAGTTCTTACGCCGTATTACGTGGGTGCGAGTGGTACAGAATTGTAGACACTTTGACAGTCTGTATTGATACAAAACAAGTCGGGCAACTTCATTCATGGTTTGGTTATGGCGTGTCCAAACACGATACTTCGTGAAACTTCCTGGCAGATTAAAACTGTGTGTCAGACCGAGACTCGAACTCGGGACCTTTGCCTTTCGCGTGCAAGTGCTGTAATCTGCCAGAAAGTTTCATATCAGCGCACACTCCGCTGCAGAATGGAAATTTCATTCTGGAAACATCCCCCAGGCTGTGGCTAAGCCATGTCACCGCAGTATCCTTTCTTCCAGGAGTGCAAGTTCTGCAAGGTTCGCAGGAGAGCTTCTGTGAAGTTTGGGAGGTAGGAGGCGAGGTACTGGCGGAATTAAAGCTGTGGGGACGGGTCGTGAGTCGTGGTTGGATGGTTCAGTCGGTAGAGCACTTGCCCGCGAAAGGTAAAAGTCCTGAGTTCGAGTCTCGGTCTGACAACAGTTTTAATCTGCCAGGGAAGTTTCATATCAGCACACATTCCGCTACAGAGTGGAAGTTTCATTCTGGTTCACGATACTTCCGATTCTGCCACTCTGTCACGTCCCACGACGCGCCACTTTACTGTGGGAGTTCCATCCAGTCTACTGGCACATACACACCGCTTCACTGGCATGACTTATTGTACGGGTGGAGGTTCACACGACCCCTTCGTAGATGTTGTACATCATCTGCAGTGCTCCAAAGCGACAAATGTGGCCGGCCGGTGTGGCCGTGCGGTTCTAGGCGCTGCAGTCCGGAACCACGGGACTGCTACGGTCGCAGGTTCGAATCCTGCCTCGGGCATGGATGTGTGTGATGTCCTTAGGTTAGTTAGGTTTAAGTAGTTCTAAGTTCTAGGGGACTGATGACCTAAGATGTTAAGTCCCATAGTGCTCAGAGCCATTTTTTTCGACAAATATGCTCTTTTAAAGGGGTGAGTAATGATATGTCCAGTGAGCTCATTTCTATTTGAGGAACCCTTTGCTTCACTTCCAGCTTTTGCGATTAGGGTGAAAGCAATTGATTTTTTTCACTGTGCTTGATCTCAAACCGACTGCCCTGACCATTCAGTCAAGAAATGAATTTTACTTCTATATAAAAGGCGCACGAGGCACTGTACAGTGCATGGCTGAAGGTAAATCGTACCAGTATTATCAGTTTTCTTTCCTATTCCATCGGTATATTGAGTGAGGCAAAATGACACTCTGTTTGCATCTGTATGTATCTTAATGTCCTTTTTTTCATGTTTCCTACGCGAGATATGCGTTCGTTTCAGCATAATAGTCGCCCATTGTTTTTCGATTACAGCTTCTCTAAATGTACTGAACAGTGTTTCACGAGAATTACACTGTCTGATCGAAAGTGTCCATCACGTATTAGTGGACAGTAATATGGTGTATCTCCATCTTTTGCCGTGATGGTAGCTTGAACTTTGCTGACGACGCTTTCAATGTAGTCTCTGAATGTCCATGGAGAAATGGCAGCCCATTCTTCGTCAAGAGCCGAAACCAGAGAAGGTGGTAATGTTCGATGCTGGGGTCCACCCAAAAGTGTTCGTTTCGGTTCAGATCGGTGCTCTGGGGAGACCAGTCCATTTCAGGAATGTTTTTATTCACGAACCATTGACTCACAGATGACGCTTTATTACAGAGTCCATTGTTACCCTGATACAAACATGTAAGCGTACTGTCATATCGCTGGTTTAGTTGTGGAGTAGCTTTGCGGGCAGCCGCGTCTGTAGAGTGTCGAGCATGGGACAGGGAACTGTTATGTTGTGTAGTGTGTAGCTCTGCATCTGAGAGGCATTGTTAGTATGGAAGTTGAAGTGTTGCTACAAGTGCTATTACAGTAAAGTGATAAAATAAGTAAATGATTTAGAGGAAAGTGCGTCAAGAAGTAATTTAAAAATGAGCAGTGCTGCTGATAACGGATTTGTGTATCCTCTCATTGCGTGTCGTACCGTACTATATCAATCATCCGTGCCGTGTTGCCGCAGTTATTGGAAGACATCCCATTGGACGCAAGACAATCAGTGTGTTACCAACATGACGAATGTGCCTCCCACTCCACAAATGTAGTGACAGACCCTCGTAAAAGAACATTTTCAAAGCACTAGAACACAAAATCGTGTGCACGCTCACCAAATTTACTTTTATTGGTGGTGAAAATTAAAACAAGAGGCCTATTAGGGAATACAGACGACTCCCGAAGACATGAAACGCCTTGCAACACGGACCTGTGCTGCCATAGACTTCAGATGAAATTCAACGTGCGCTGTTGTTATTCCAGAACCACTTTATAGCCTGTAGCAATGTTCCAGGTAAATTTTTTGAGCTCCTGGTAAGATCGCTTTAATAATAAACGCAGGAACCGAACCTGAGTTGTGTGTTGCTTACGTTTGTTATAATACGGCTGACGTTTGTGGAACCTCTTTTTCTGCCGGCGGGACAGTGATTTGCGGCGCTGTTATCTTGACACTGTTTGATCCCATACGTTTTATGTCGCTGAAGTTTTTCGTAGAAGCTTGCTTCAGATGCCACAGAAAACAGCATATAATTCCATTAGAAAAAAAGAAAGACAAATAATTCAGCGACTGTAAACTAGGGATGGGAAAAACCGACCTGTTAAAATCAATACCGGTATTATAGTTCTGAATAACCGGTATTTTTCGGTATCTATTTGGTATGTGTTATAATATGTGTTTTTTTAACAAATACCCGAGTAAAAAAATCGAAATATCAATAAGACAAAGTGGCAGTACTAAGATTTTTAATTTTTAAATAAACCTTTTTCAATAAGGGGGTAATTTTTGTTCGTAAAATTTACACTGGTTTAAAATATGACATTGTCATAGAAAATGGGAAGAGTGCAAGACTTTCCCCCACATGATCTGTACGGTAATTTCTCACTGTCGTCGCTGGACATCCGTTGTATTGCATAATGGCACCAACCCTAGTCTGGAAATATTTTTATGAGGTGATTAGCAGTGAAGTACAATGCGTCATTTGCTCTAAAACATTGAAGAGTTGTCTGCCATTTCTATGAAATACTGAAAGAGGAAGGAAATTTGGTAACAGTAATAAATTAAAAACTTAACAACAGTTTATTCATAATGTAAAAAAAAAAAAAAAAAAGAAAGAAAGGAGCGGATCTGCTGCTTGTGTCTACATAATATCCCTTTATCTGCTTGTAGCGCTTGAAAACGAACAGATTAACAAGAAAAACAGAATTCTTCAACCTCATTTTTCACGGTTGAACACAGACTATTCGTAATGCCCAAATAGTGGTATGATCCCCGATTAAAACACTATTTCTGAGCGGAGATTAAAAAAATTAGAATCAAAGAATACGCGTGGTTTTTTGTAGTATTCAACCACTTATCACTTTTAGAGAAAAGCAGAGAACCGTGAACGGACTAAGTATTCTTTTATTTGTCTAGTTAATATTTTAATTCTACAAATCCTGAAACTGCGAGAGAGAGTGTCAAAATGTCTTAACAATTGTTCGATTTTTACTTTTATTACAGGAAGTAATAGGAAAGAAAATTCGGTAATTTTGAGCGTTTGTAACAGTTCGGGTTTCTGACGTGAAAAAAAGATACAACCGAACACCGGTTGTTTCAGTGATAACAGCCAACCTTACTCCAAACGATAAAAATGGAACATCAGGAAATTCATCATACTGTGCGCTATAACTGGGCGAAAATCTCATCTCGATATATTTTTTCATTCTAGATATACAAGGTGAATCACCAAAAACTTGCACTGCAAAACTGCGAGAATGGAAAGTGCTACTGATGTACGATTTTCACAGAATGGATTGGTAGGCAGGGGCTCGTATTGTTATCCAATAAACAGATTGTGCGTTCTCGCTTCCCACGGCCGGGTTCCCGGGTTCGATTCCCGGCGGGGTCAGGGATTTTCTCTGCCTCGTGATGACTGGGTGTTGTGTGATGTCCTTAGGTTAGTTAGGTTTAAGTAGTTCTAAGTTCTAGGGGACTAATGACCATGACCATAAATGTTAAGTCCCATAGTGCTCAGAGCCATTTGAACCATTAAACAGATTGTGATAATACTTAGAAGGTGTATTTTTTTTTGCAAATACACGTTTTTTTTAATGGAACAATTCCTATTGACATTAAGAAACTAGAAGTAAGGTAAATTAGAAAATCAGTCGTGTTTGTTGTAGGATTCTTGTGCCAGTCGTTTATGAGATATCGTATTTTAAAAACTTCCTACCCCGACAATACCTGTGGTAACACATACTAAAGAACAACCCAAGTGCGTGCACCTGTTATGTGGATTCTGACCAGTAACGAGACAATTAACCACTACAGGATGCGTTCAAAATAACCACCGGCAGCGGCAACACACGCTTCCAGTCTGGTACGGAACGACTGCTGCACACGTCCTATCGTTTCAGTGGAGATGTTCGAGCAGGCTGCGGTAATACGACGTTGCAAATCATAGGATGCTGTTGGTATGACCCCGTAGACCGCGTCTTTCAGCTTTCTCCACATAAAAAAGTCTACAGGAGTCAAATCGGGGAACGGGCCGGCCAAGGTATAGGTTCTCTGCGTCCAATTTGGAAACAATTCGTGAAGACTTACTGCAGTACTTCGTGCACTGGGCAGCCATCATGTTGGTACCAAAGTTTCCTCCTAGTCTCCAGGG
Organism: Schistocerca americana; assembly: GCF_021461395.2. NCBI lineage: Eukaryota > Metazoa > Arthropoda > Insecta > Orthoptera > Acrididae > Schistocerca > Schistocerca americana. The sequence goes on along the minus strand of NC_060121.1, from coordinate 329,687,461 downwards.
GAATGTCTTCTAGCGTTCTTGGAAGACAGTCGTTTAGGAATGTGGTGGTTTCACTATCCCACACCACGCGTTTACACTCGGTGGTTGCTGACGTCCCACATAACGAAGCCAGCAGGGATTGTCAACAGCCAAATAGTGCATGTTTCGGCGGTTTACGTGGCCGTGATTGGTAAACGCGGTTTCACCACTAAACAAGATACATGTATAGTATCCTGTCATAATGCCTATATACGGAAGTTAACACGATTCTCATAATCGTTTCCATGAAGCTCTTGATAGAGAGAGGTGTGATAGTGATGGAATCTATGTCGATGGAGTATGCGTAGGACACTTGACTGACTCCTGCCACTTCATCGTCCGATTGCGCGGGAGCGGATCAACTGCAACAGCAAATGGTTCAAATGGCTCTGAGCACTATGGGACTTAACATCTATGGTCATCAGTCCCCTAGAACTTAGAACTACTTAAACCTAACTAACCTAAGGACAGCACACAACACCCAAACTGCAACATCAGCAAGACCATTAATTTCCCCCTCTTCCGTCGTCATTTGTTTCCTTCTGTCACGTCGTGTAGGTGCTACTGTATCACTTTCGCGTAACTGGTTGAAGAGGTTGATAAATAATTGCCGAGATGGTTGACGTCTATTGAGACATCTTACCGCATGCACCGTGCAAGAACGAACTGCATTTTTCCTACACTCTCCATGCACCATGAGCATGTCGCCTTTTTCTCCGATGGTGAGTCCCATCGTCCACTCACGACCTACTGCTTGGACTGGTCACACACTAACTGATTAGCCAGTCGCAAAGCACTCGAGGGATAAACAAGCACATTGTAAGCAAACATAACGGCATCGTACCTAGCTACTACGCAGATTGAATGGCCAAACAAGTATCGGTGCGGGAGCTACTTAAAATACCATGTCTCGTAAACGGCTCGCATTAGAATCCTGCAGCAAACCTCACTGACATTCTAATTTATGCTACTTTCATTTTGTTAATGTCAATAGGCATTGCTCCATTTAAAAAATGCATGTTTGCACAAAAATACACTTTCTAACAAGGGAACTTCCCCATCGCACCCCTCTCAGATTTAGTTATAAGTTGGCACAGTGGATAGGCCTTGAAAAACTGAACACACATCAATCGAGAAAACAGGAAGAAGTTGTGTGGGACTATGAAAAAATAAACAAAATATGCAAACTGAGTAGTCCATGTTTAAGACAGGCAACATCAAGCGAGTGGGCGGTCAGGAGCGCCGTGGTCCGGTGGTTAGCGTGAGCAGCTGCGGAACGAGAGGTCCTCGGTTCAAGCCTTGGGAAAACTGTAATTTTTTATTTTCAGTCTGTGACAAACTCTTACGTTTTCATCGCTTTTTGGGAGTGATTACCACATCCACAAGAAAACCTAAATCGGGCAAGTTAGAAGAATCTTTTTACCCATTCGCCAAGTGTACAAGTTAGGTGGATCGACAACATATTCCTCTCATGTGACGCACATGCTGTCACCAGTGTCGTATAGAATATATCAGACGTGTTTTCCTGTGGAGGAATCGGTTGACTTATGACCTAGCGATCAAATGTTTCCGGTTCCCATTGGAAAGGCACGTCCTTTCGTTTACTAATCGCACGGTTTTGCGGTGCGGTCGCAAAACACAGACACTAACCTTATTGCAATGAACAGAGACGTCAATCAACGAACGGACAGATCATAACTTAGCGAAAATAAAGAAATTAAAATTTTCACACGAGGGAGGACTTGAACCATGGACCTCTTGTTTCACAGCTGCTCACGCTAACCACGGGACCACGGCTCTGCTGAGCTCACGCTATCCTTGATGTTGTATATCTTCCTCATGGACTACTCAGTTTGCATATTTTGCTTATTTTTTCATACTTCCACACAACTTCTTCCTGTTTTCTCGACTGATCTGTGTTCAGTTTTTCTAGGCCTATCCACTGTGTCAACTTATAACTAAACCGGAGGGGGGTGCGATGGGGAGGTTCCCTTGTAAGTATTATTACAATCTGTTGATTGGCTAACAATACGAGTCCCTGACTACCAATCCACTCTTGAAAACCGCACGGCAGCAGCACTCCCCCTTTCAGCAATATTTTCGGTGCAACTTTCAGGATACTGGTCCTGTATTTGGGGTGGCCGTCTTAGCTGCCTCACCCAGTATACGGGGTGCGGCGCTTAGATCCGGACAAATTTCAATTTGAATTTCCCGCGATATCGTACTTCCGCCGGAGGTCGCGATTGGCGTTCTTGAAAGCAATAGGCATCTAGTAAGCAGTCAGAACTTCTAAATGCCCGAGATGTTACGGACAAATGCGGAGTACGCCCGAAGAGGCGCGATTATCGAAAGTCTTCGTGCTGAGCGTTCGCACACAGAAATAGTTCGATTCTTGGAGTACCCGAGATCAACTGATTACGATATTGTGGCCAAGTATAATGCTTCGGAGAAGTCTGGTGTTCGCGTCCAATTATTGTGTTCAGTGACCGCCACACTTATTTGAAAATGGACAAATTGTCACAAAAGAAGTTTATCTGCGAGTGTTGGCGAATGGCGTGAAACCGTGGATGGTAACTGTGGCTTTGGGGAGACAATATGTCTTTCAATAGGACGTTGCACCGGCTCATATGAGCCATTTAGTCCAAAACTGGCTGTCGGATGATGTTGCATTTTCTGGTCAAAGGAGTTCTGACCCCGAGTAGCCCGGATTTGAACCCCATCGACTACTATGTTTGGAGCGTAGTTGAAGAGTTATGCCGGCCGCTGTGGCCGAGCGGTTCTAGGCGCTTCAGTCCGAAACCGCGCTGCTGCTACGGTCTTAGGTTCGAATCCGGCATCGGGCATGGATGTGTGTGATGTCCTTAGGTTAGTTAGGTTTAAGTAGTTCTAAGTCTAGGGGACTGATGGCCTCAGATGTTAAGTCCCATAGTGCTCAGAGCCATTTTCGAAAGAGTTACCAATAAGACGAGGCACTCTGATGTGGCATCTCTGCGCACCGCTATCGAAGCAGCATTTGCGAAAATAGACAGTGCTGTTTTAAAGAGTGCGTGCGATCGCTTCAGTACAAAATTGGAGGCAGTTATTGCGGCTGAAGGGAGTTACATCGAGTAATGTCACTCTTGAAAGGTACCACTACTTACAGGGTGACAATTATTGAACTATGTGAAATAAAGTCGTCGTAACTTCTGAACGGTTTGCGTTAGGACACTCAAACTGCACGGTTAGCCGCGGGGAATAATGGGAATTTGTGTGGACTTTCTATGGTTTGGTTTAGCGACGAAGCCCACTTTCATTTGGATGGGTTCGTCAATAAGCAAAACTGGCGCATTTGGGGGATTGAGAATCCGCATTTCGCGATCGAGAAGTCTCTTCACCCTCAAGAGGTGACTGGGTGGTGTGGACTGTCCAGTCACGGAATAATCGGTGCGATATTCCTTGATGTCACGGTGACTGCCAAACTGTAGGTGAAAGTTTTGGAAGATAATTTCATCCGCATTATCCAAAGTGACCCCGATTTCGACAACATGTGGTTTACGCAAGACAGAGCTCGACCCAATCGAAGCAGGGAAGTGATGTGCTGGAGGAGCACTTTGGGGACTGCTTTCCGTCTCTGGGGTACCCAGAGGCCGCTGGCATGGGCTTCTATTGCCCGTCATATTCTCTGGATTTGAACACATGCGAATCCTTTTTGTGGGGCTATGTTAAGGGCAAGGTGTATAGCAACAAACCGAAAACCATTGCTGAGCTGAAAACAGCCATTCAGGAGGTCGTCGACAGCATCGATGTTCCGACACTTCAGCGGGTTATGCAATTCTTCTGCGTCACATCATCGCCAATGATGGCAGGCATGTCGAACATGTCATAACCTAAATTCGAATATCTGTAGTGACGTTTACATGCTGAATAAAGTGTGCGCACGTTTCTTTTCATATAGTTCAGTAATTGTCCATTGATAGTGATCGGGCCAAATATCTCATGAAATAAGCATCAAACGAAAAAACTACAAGGAACGAAACTCGTCTAGCTTGAAGGGGGAAACCAGATGGCACTATGGTTGGCCCGCTAGATGGCGCTGCCATAGGTCAAACGGATATCAACTGCGTTTTTTTAAATAGGCACCCCCATTTTTATTACATATTCGTGTAGTACGTAAAGAAATATGAATGTTTTAGTTCGACCACTTTTTTCGCTTTGTGATAGGTGGCGCTGTAATAGTCACGAACGTATAAGTACGTGGTGTCACGTAACATTCCGCCAGTGCGGACGGTGTTTGCTTCTTGATACATTACCCGTGTTAAAATGGACCGTTTACGAATTGTGGAAAAGGTCGATATCGTGTTGATGTATGGCTATTGTCATCAAAATGCCGAACTGGCGTGTGCTATGTATGCTGGCCGGTATCCTGGACGACATGATCCAAGTGTCCGGACCGTTCGCCGGATAGTTACGTTATTTAAGGAAACAGGAAGTGTTCAGCCGCAGGTGAAACGTCAACCACGACCTGCAACAAATGATGATGCCCAAGTAGGTGTTTCAGCTGTGGTCGCGGCTAATCCGCACATCAGTAGCAGCCAAATTGCTCGAGAATCGGGAATCTCAAAAACCTCGGTGTTGAGAATGCTACATCAACATCGATTGCACTTGTACCATATTTCTATGCACTAGGAATTGCATGGCGACGACTTTGAACGTCGTGTACAGCTCTGGCACTGGGCACAAGAGAAATTACGGGACGATGACAGATGTTTTTGCACGCATTCTATTTAGCGACGAAGCGTCATTCACCAACAGCGGTAACGTAAACCGGCTCAATGTGCACTATTGGGCAACGGAAAATCCACGATGGCTGCGACAAATGGAACATCTGCGACCTTGGCGGGTTATTGTATGGTGCGGCATTATGGGAGGAAGGCTAATTGGCCCCCATTTTATCGATGGCAATCTAAATGGTGCAATGTATGCTGATTTCCTACGTAATGTTCTACCGATGTTGGTACAAGATGTTGCATGACAGAATGGCGATGTACTTCCAACATGATGGATGTCCGGATCGCGTGCGGTTGAAGCGGTATTGAGTAGCATGTTTCATGACAGGTGGACTGGTCGTCGAAGCATCATACCATGGCCCGCACGTTCACCGGGTCTGACGTCTTTCTGTGGGTAAAGTTGAAGGATGTCTGCTACCGTGATCCACCGACAACGCCTGACAACATGCGTCAGCGCATTGTCAATGCATGTGCGAACATTACGGAAGGCGAACTACCCGCTGTCGAGAAGAATGTCGTTACGTGTATTACTAAATGCATTGAGGTTGACGGACATCATTTTGAGCATTTATTGCATTAATGTGGTATTTACAGGTAATCACGTTGTAACAGCATGCGTTCTCAGAAATGATAAGTTCACAAAGGTACGTGTATCACATTGGAACAACCTAAATAAAATGTTCAAACGTACCTACGTTCTGTATTTTAATTTAAAAAACCTACCTGTTACCACATGTTCGTCTAAAATTGTGAGCTATATGTTTGTGACTATTACAGCGCCATCTATCACGAAGCGAAAAATGTGGTTCAACTAAAACATTTATATTTCTTTACATACTACAGGAATATGTAATAAAAATGGGGGTTCCTATTTTTAAAAAAACGCAGTTGATATCCGTTTGACCTAAGTCAGCGCCATCTAGCGGGCCAACCACAGCGCTATCTGGTTCCCCCTTCAAGCTAGACAAGTTTCGTTGTTTGTAGTTTTTTCGTTTGACGCTTATTTCGTGAGATATTCGGCCCGGTCACGATTATTTGGACCACCCTGTATATGTAAAAGGATTTTAATATTGATTTGTACTTTTTAGTAAATTTGCTCTTTAAAAAATATTTCGTTTGTCCGGATTTGAGCGCCGCGCCCTGTAGATTCACTTTAGCTGTGAGGTTGCGGTAGAAGCGTTGCCCGGCGACTGACCTGGCTGAGCCCCTGAGGCGGCGGCTCGTCGTCCGGCCAGTTGGCGCCGGCGACGGCGTCGTACTCTGCCTCGGCGGCCGCGGCGGCCGCAGCGAACCTGGCGGCGTCGCGCGGCAGCGGCAGCAGCATGGCGCGCGCCGCCACGGGCGCCGGGCCCAGGCCCGGGCCGGCCAGCCACAGCCCGGCCGCCAGCAGCAGCGCCGCGCTGCCCAGCGCGCTCCTCCTCCTCATCCTGCTCGCTCCTGCACACGCAAGCACGGCAGAGCCGTCGTCACAGCGACCCTCCTCTGGCTGGAACAAAGCCGCGGGCTGGAAAAAAATTCCTTAAAAAAAAAAAAAAACTGGCGACGTGCGAGTAGGATTCGCGCACTGAAAGTTCCCTACAAACTTAATTATCTACACACATTAGGCAACACCTCAGTTACGAGAGTTGCGGAAACTGTACAGAAAATTGGAATAGAAATCAACATAAACATTTCCGCCATTTTTATTGCCCATGAAAACCACACATTGTGTGTTGTACCACCATGCAGCGAGACCTTGGTCCGGATTGCTGTACACACGGGTACCTCTAATACCCAGTAGCACGTCCTCTTGCATTGATGCATGCCTGTATTCGTCGTGGCATACTATCCACAAGTGCATCAAGGCACTGTTGATCCAGATTGTCCCACTCCTCAGCGGCGATTCGGCATAGATCCCTCTCAGTGGTTGGTGGGTCACGTCGTCCATAAACAGCCCTTTTCAGTCTATCTCAGGCATGTTCGATAGGGTTCATGTCTGGAGAACATGCTGGCCACTCTAGTCGAGCGATGTCGTTATCTTGAACGAAGTCATTCACAAGATGTGCACGATATGGGCGCGAATTTTCGTCCATGAAGGCGAATGCCTCGTCAATATGCTACCGATATGATTCCAGTATCGGTCGGAGGATGGCATTCACGTATCGTACAGCCGTTACGGCGAGTTCCATGACCACCAGCGGCGTACATCAGCCCCACATAGTCCCACCCCAAAACAGCCCACCTTGCTGCACTCGCTGGACAGTGTGTGTAAGGCGCTCAGCCTGACTGGTTTGCCTCCAAACACGTATCCGACGATTGTCTGGTTCAATTCACATGTGACACTCATCGGTGAAGAGAACATGATGCCAGTCCTGAGCGGTCCATTGGGCATGTTGTTGGCTCCATCTGTACCGCGCTGCATGGTGTCGTGGTTGCAAACATGGACCTCGCCATGGACGTCGGGAGTGAACAGCTGCCGAGAATTATTCTGGGTCGTATGGCCGTGGTCCATGGAACTCTTCTATCCCTCACGTTACGTCCAAAGCTTCGTTGGACATCTTCGGAGGTTCTTCTGGTTGTGCTGAGTCTTGCCGACTCACCACAACCAGGAGCACTTCCAAAAATGTCCAACGTAGCTCTGGACGAAACGTCAGGGATAGAAGAGTTCCATTAACCACGGTCATACAACCCGGAAGAATTGTAGGGATCTGAAACATCTGGTCGTGAAAGCCTTCATTGTATGGTCGGGAGTGAAGTTGCGCATCATGCAGCCTATTGCGCACAGTTTGAATCGTAACACGACGTCCTGTGACAGGACGAAAAGCTTTATTCAACATGGTGTCGTTACTGTCAGGGTTCCTCAGAGCCATAATCCGTAGGTAGCGGTCATCCACTACAGTAGTAGCCCTTGGGCGGCCCGAACGAGGCATGTCATCGACAGTTCCTGTCTCTCTGCATCTCCTCCATATTCGAACAATATCGCTTTGGTTCATTCCGAGACGTCTGGACACTCCCCTGTTGAGAGCCCTTTCTGGCAATAAGTAACAATTCGGACGCGATAGCACCGCGGTATTTACCATCTAGACATGGTTGAACTGCAGACAACACGAGCCGTCTACCTCCTTCCAGGTGGAATGACTGGAACTGATCGGCTGTCGGACCCCCTCCGTCTAATAGGCGCTGCTCATGCATAGTTGTTTACATCTTTAGGTGTGTTTAGTGACATCTCTCAACAATCAAAGGGGACGGTGTCTCTGATACAATATTTACATTCAACGTATATCTTCAGGAATTCTGGGAACTGGGGTGATGCAAAACTTTTTTTGATGTGTGTATATACACTGATGTGACAAAAGTCATGGGTTACTGATATGCACATATACAAATGGCGTTACTATCGTACACACAAGGTACAAAAGGGCGCTGCATTGACAGCGCTGTCACTTGTACATAGGTGATTGACGTGAAAAGTTTTCTGACGTGATTGTGGCCACATGACGGTAATTAACTGGCTTTAAATGCGGAATGGTAGTTGGAGCTCGAGGCATGGGACATACCATTTCGGAAATCGCTAGGCAATTCAATATTCCTAGACCCACGATGTCAAGAGTGTGCCGAGAATACCAAATTTCAGGCAGTACTTCTCATCACCGACAACGCAGTGGCCGACGGCTTTCACTTAACGACCGAGAGCAGCGTCGTCTGCGTAGACTTCTGCTAATAGTCAAGCAGCACAGCGTGAAATGTGCGCTGAAATCAATGTGGGACGTACGACGAACGCATCCGTAAGGACAGTGCGGCGAAGTGTGGCGTTACTGGGCAGACGAACCACGCGAGGGCATTTTTTAACAGCACGACATCGCCTGCAGCACCTCTCCTGGGCTCGTGACCGTATCGGTTGGACCCTAGACGACTGGAAAACCGTGGCCTGGTCAGATGAGTCCTGATTTCAGTTGGTCAGAGCTGATGGTTGCGTTCGAGTGTAGACTTGGACCCAAATTTTCAGTGAGGCGCTGAGCAAGCTGATCGTGGTTCCATAATGATGTGGGCTGTGTTTACATGGAATAGATTGACAAATGACTGGAAATGGTTATGTTCGGCTACTTGCGGGCCATTAGCAGCCCTTCATGTTCCAAAACAACGGCGACATTTTATGGATGAAAATGTGCCATTTCAATGGGCCACAGCTGTTCGCGATTGGTTTGCAGAATATTCTGGACGTTTTGAGAAAATGATTTCGCCACCCACATCGGCCGACATGAATCCCATCGAATATTTACGGGACGTAATCGAGAGGTCAGTTCGTGCACAAAATCCTGCACAGGCAACACTTTCGCGTTTATGGACAGCTGTAGAGACGGCATGGCTCATAACTTCTCCAGGAGACTAACGACGACCTATTGAGTCCGTGCCACGTCGAGATGCTGCACTATGCCGGACAAAAGGAGGTCCAGTACGATAGTAGCAGGTATCCCATGACTTTGTTCATCCATCCAGGGAATCGAGGGACCGATAACCAAGCAGTTTGGTCCCTTCCTCAACCCCCTCCCCCCCTTTAAATCAACCAACGAGAGAATCGAGACTCTCAACGAATGTTGGCTGTTAGGGTCATCGATACTAGCAAGATATTAGTCCCAGGAATTCCAAGTTCGTATCAAAAGCCGGCCGGAGTGGCCGAGCGGTTCTAGGCGCTACAGTCTGGAACCGCGCGATCGCTGTGGTCGCAGGTTGGAATCCTGCCTCGGGCATGGATGTGTGTGATGCCCTTAGGTTAGTTAGGTTTAAATAGTTCTGAGTTCTAGGGGACTGATGACCTCAGAAGTTAAGTCGCATAGTGCTCAGAGCCATTTGAACCATTTGAACCGTATCAAAATCTCTACAGTAGTTCCTCAGACTAACCCAGACATGCAAAAAGAAGCAAGCAGTTTATGTATGTAGAGAGAGAAGATTCATTAAAACATTTTTATTTAGTTACTAAAACATGACGATGAATTACATTTTGTGTTTGCATTGCGGGCTTTCAAAATAAAATGGAGGAATGATGTGTGGCCCTCAACTACGTACTCTCCAACTCGGAGCTGCAATATTAAAAGTTTTGGCTGGTTTCGTTGTCTATTGGCTGGGATACGTAGTTGCCGCATTACAGGCCAAATACTGCTGAGTCTACAGTATACGATACGATTACACACTTGAATCGAATGGTAGAAGGTTTGTATCACTCGACAATTGCGAATTATGAATGTAACATATAAATTTATAAATGAAAGTCTGCAATCAAATAAAACCTGCAGGTACTATCTTAACGACTTTAAATGGTGAGTACGATAGTAGAAGTACTTTTGAGAATGCGGTATATTTCTACCAAACACTTATTGGTGTCGATGGTCCAGCAATTGAATAAAATATAAACTAAATAAAATGGGAACATTAGATTCCTACTTCACGTAATTAGTTATGAATAACATCATAGCTCGCGAAATATTCACTTTTAATCGCTTCACTGTAGAAACTACGGAAATCTCACAAGTTCACAAGTCGGTATTCCGAAGTATATCTCTTGCGACCACGCGCAAACCGCTCCACACTCTCCAAGTCTCTACCACGACCGAGCGTCCGTCGCGCCGATACTTTCAGCAATCCCGTGTCCTGTGCCGTACTCCAGAACCCTTCACCCGAACTCGCTTCCATCCAGTCTCCCCATTTACGAGCGCTGTGATTGGTTAGAGCGCTCGCGCCATGTCTTCATGCCAACGCACCCACACAAACATAATGAAACACATTCGAACTACTGGATTTACATTTAAATAACTTGAAATTAAATAAATATCCCTACGGCTGGACCATAAAGACGCTTTAACCCACATTATTAGATACATAAACAAATTAAATAAACATATATATAAAAAGAATAGAGCAAAAGGTAGGCCAGTAGTCTAATGTCTCTACTTTCTATAACATAGTAAATATGTTACTAATTTCATCATGAATGGTATATATTGGATACAAACAAAGACATAGATGAATAAATATATTTATAAGCATGCTGCTACCGTTTTTTTCGTGTAACTGTGGAGTACGTATGGCCTGACACAATCGATAGTAATCGGTCACTTTGACCTCCAATAACTCATGTAATATTTAAGTTACATGCCTGTAATTCATACCAGTTTAGGTTTACACTGGTAATAGCTTTCTAAAGACATGTAGATCGACGAAATCGGATGAACCGTTTAGATTTAGGAAGTTCCTTGCTAGGTGTTACTTATATAATTTATCGTCAGATACTAAACTTTAACTAATAAATATATTAAAAGTCTGATTACACCATCAGAATCGTCGTGCAAACAATGGCAATGTACATGTTTCTTTTTGAGGTATCGATTCATCTGGCTACTATTAACTTGTGTACGAACTGTGAAATGTCTGCTATGAAGGTTTCACAAAGTCCGCCATCTTTGGCACTCCCTGCCTGTCTCCTTCATAGACACAGCGCCACCATAGGATTCCCAGCCACGCGGCTGATGCACCACGCGGTGGCCGCCACTCTGAACTTGGAATGTTTTCGGAGCGCCACACTCGCCCGTTATCTCACAGCATGTAGTGATGTTCGTCCATTATGCTTTTGACGTATGATAAGTAGAAATCACGTTCAAATCGCAAAAAATGGTCGTGCCGAAGTTAAACACCGTCGGTCATGACCAGTACTTGGATAAGTGACCGCCCAATTACTCTGCGCTCTTGGCTTTTTCCACTTTGCGTTTACGGTAGAGGGGACAGGAGAGGTGATGGCGTAAAATCCCTGATTACCAGTCTTTGCCCAAATGTCGTGGATTCTCCGCTGTGGCTCATGAAGTGCGGACATGCGGCGGTGTTGATGGCGATCCGTGCGTTCCGTTCCAAACTTTAAGTTCGGCGGCCCCCATGGTGCTAATCGAAAGGAATAGGCTACGTGCCGGAACCGGCTTTCGCCATCTCTCTTCTCTCATCATCTCCAACGCTAACATGACACTACACTACAAACACACCCATTAAGTCACCGAGTAACCGACACACTTACATACACAGCTCTCATACTTCGCGAAGGAGAGGTGCCTACGGGCGCGAAGGGTAGGGAAAAACAATTAGACGGCTGAACCTGCCCTTCGAGGTCTCTCAGCCATTCATGCCGTACAGTTTTACTTTAATAAATAGCAAAATATATTTTTTATGTCATATAATTACAGTTTAAAGAATTTCAGATTTTTTTGTTCTACTTGTACTGCGAAAACTTGCTGAATTTTATGAGACTAGGTGAGCGGGAAGCATCTTATAGGTAAAGATGAGAGAGTTTTCGAGTGCCGAAATATGTAGCATAAATGGCTGTATCTTATTATTGCACTGTCTTAAAAAGCTTAAAATTTTTACACTTCCAAGGGAGCATAGACGTTAATATGTCGACCCGTTCTTGAGAAAAAGGACTCTTAATGGTTTGACTGACTGACAGACAGACAAACAACAAAACGGTAATATCTACATCTACATTTATACTCCGCAAGCCACCCAACGGCGTGTGGCGGAGGGCACTTTACGTGCCACTCTCATTACCTCCGTATCCTGTTCCAGTCGCGTATGGTTCGCGGGAAGAACGACTGCCGGAAAGCCTCCGTGCGCGCTCGAATCTCTCTAATTTTTTATTCGAGATCTCCTCGGGAGGTATAAGTAGGGGGAAGCAATATATTCGATACCTCATCCAGAAACGCACCCTCTCGAAACCTGGACAGCAAACTACACCGCGATTCAGAGCGCCTCTCTTGCAGAGTCTGCCACTTGAGTTTGCCAAACATTTCCGTAACGCTATCACGCTTACCAAATAACCCTGTGACGAAACGCGCCGCTCTTCTTTGGACCTTCTCTAACTCCTCTGTCAACCCGACCTGGTACGGATCCCATCTCTCTCTCTCTCTCTCTCTCTCTCTCTCTCTCTCTCTCTCTATTCGTTTAGTCGGTTGCGACTCTTCGTTACCCCATGAACCAAATCACGCCACTTTTCCCTGTCTTGGACTTTCTCCCGTAGACCTTCCAGGTTGGAACACATTGCTTCTGTGACGCCATCGATCCATCTCATCCTCTGACGTCCTCTTCTTCTAGTTCCTTCAATCTTCCCCATCATTAATGTTTTTTCCAGCGAGGCATGCCTTCGCATTGTGTGCCTAAAGTAGGTCAGCTTTTGTTTTAACATTAGACCTTCCAGTGAGAAATCTGGTTTTATTTGCTCCAATATTGATCTGTTGGTTCTCTTTGCAGTCCATGGAACTCTAAGAAGTTTCCTCCAACACCACAATTAGAAGGAGTCAATTCTTCGCCGTTCAGCCTTTCTAATGGTCCAGGTCTCACATCCGTACATCGTAACTGAAAATACCATAGCCCTCACAATACGGATCTTTGTTGCTAGTGTTACATCTCTGGGCCCGCATCTCGTGGTCGTGCGGTAGCGTTCTCGCTTCCCACGCGCGGATTCCCGGGTTCGATTCCCGGCGGGGTCAGGGATTTTCTCTGCCTCGTGATGGCTGGGTGTTGTGTGCTGTCCTTAGGTTAGTTAGGTTTAAGTAGTTCTAAGTTCTAGGGGACTTATAACCACAGCAGTTGAGTCCCATAGTGCTCAGAGCCATTTTTTTTTGTTACATCTCTGGACCTTATAACCTTGTCAAGGTTTGACATCGCCTGTCTACCGAGCAACAGGCGTCTCCGGATTTCATGGCTGCAGTCGCCATCAGCATATATCTGGGAACCTAGATAACGGAATGTGGTCACTACCTCCATGATTTCTCCTGCTACATTCCACGAATTGGTAGGTGTAGTTGCCATAATTTTCATTTTCTTTACATTCAGTCTAAGACCGGCCTTTTCACTTTCGTCTTTCACCTTCACGGGTCCCATACTGGTGAGCAATACTCAAGTATAGATCGAACGAGTGTTTTGTAAGCCACCTCCTTTGTTGATGGACTACATTTTCTAAGGACTCTCCCAATGAATCTCAACCTGGCACCCGCCTCACCAACGATTAATTTTATATGATCATTCCACTTAAAATCGTTCCGCACGCCTAGTCCCAGATACTTTACAGAAGTAACTGCTACCAGTGTTTGTTCCGCTATCATATAATCATACAATAAAGGAACCTTCTTTCTATGTATTCGCAATACATTACATTTGTCTGTGTTAAGGGTCAGTTGCCACTCCCTGCACCAAGTGCCTATCCGCTATAGATCTTCCTGCATTTCACTGCAATAAAGGTTCCGTTTTTATAGATTGGGGCACGGAACCCTAAAAAGTTCTTGTTGTCATAGAGGACGTAATTTGTCAGTCAGTCACGCTACTCTGTTTCCCACTCTTCACTACTCGTGTTCTTTCGAGTCCCTTTTCTGTCTCACGCCGTCTCTCACGTCCACTGCTGCCAGTGGCCTCAGCTTAAATCTACCAGACAGTAATTTGTCTTTGGAATTTCACTTTCCATGTTGTTGCTATGGTTTTCAGGCCGAATTCTTGTTTGATGCAGCTCTCCCATGATAATCTATCCTTCGCAAGTCTCATCATCTCTGGATAACCGCTGCGATCTATTTGAACTTGATTACTATAGTCAGGACTTGGTCTGGCTCTACAGTTTTTACTCCCTCCCCAATAGTTCCTTCCATTACCAAACTGACCAAATGTTTGACACTTCTGGATGTGTCCTATCAACCTATCCCTTCTTTCAATCAAGTTGTGCCATAAATTTCTTTTCTCCCCGGTTCGATTCAGTATCTCCAAATTTGTTATCCGATCTAACCATTAATTAAGCATTTTTCTATATCACCGCATTTCTAAATCGTCTATTCTCCTCTTTGATGTACATATGCAGACTGCAGCGGCGCATGAAAATTTGTACCAAGGCCAGAATTCGAACTCGGGTCTCCTGTTCACTAGGCAGATGCGCTAACCAGTACACCATTCTGGCACAGTCGGTTTGGACAGCTCCACAGACTACCATAGCTCGACTCCCTCATAAAACCTAGGCCAGGGGTAGGGGAAATACTAAGTGAGCTGAGATATGACCGGGATTTTGGATTGAGTAAGGAACATCCTAGGGTAGTGCGACCAGTTGTGCAAAGCCACTGTGCCAGGGTGGCGTAGTGGATAGTGAGCAAGAGACGCAGGTTCGAATTCTGGCCTTGATACATGTTTTCATTCGTCTCTTCAATCTGCCTCCTTGTTTAATCTCCTACATGCTACTGGCCATACGTCTTGCCCTCATTAACGTCCGACTTTCAGGGTCGGTTAATGCGCACTAGCTGCCATGTTCACTACATGTCTGTAATAAACCTGCTCAGATATCGTGTCTACACTTGCGCGGTGCAGCATCTGGCCGTCTCATTATGGCGTTATACACGACACATATTCAAATGCAGCTACCCTCCACATGACTTTTGACCACCTAGTTCATATAGGAAAGCTGCATTGCCTGAAAATGACTGCCAAATGCAAGAAGACCCATAGAGGATGGATGATTCGTGCAGCAGCTAGCATGGGAGTTGACCTTCGGCATAAATAAATGTAAAGCATTGCGTTAAATAGACAGAGCGAACCATTACTGTTCGATTACACTATTGGCGACCAATCACTGGGAACAGTAATAGCCTGAAATTCCTTGGTGTATACGTACAGAGCACACAAGTCCAAATAAACCATAAAAGTAGTTGTAGTAAAGGGTAGTGCCAGAGCGAGATTCGCTGGAACAATATTAAAGTAATATGAATCTCCCACAAAAGAAGTAGCTTACAAAAGCCTCGACCGTCCGATTCATGAGTGTTGCTCGGTTATCTAGGACCCTTACCAGATATGATTTACAGAGAAGATAGATAAGATCCAAACAAAGCAGCACGATCAAAACAAGCCAGTACACAATCCAACGAGTATGTCAATTTAACCTCAGTTCTGAAGAAGACGCTGCTCGTCTCTGCTGTATTTTGAAATAAGTGGTAGTGGCTACAAATACAGATAAATTATTTCTACCAGTGACTCCGGCGTTGTGCATAAAGAAGAAGAAGAAGGAGGAGGAGGAGGAGAAGAAGAAGAAGTAGACGAAAATATGACATTGGTCCAGGGAATGGTTTAAAATGAGAGACATATACGCATGAAAACCTGTTGAAGGAAATGTTACATTCGGAACCTGATGGGTACATCAACTTTCTCCAAATGAACAGCGAACTTTTAATAACCTATTTTGAATTACTTCGCTCACATATTGAAAAAGATGACGCAAATATACAAAAATTTATGTCTTCTACTTAGACCTCTGACAGTTCAATAAAATACGACAAAGTGGGAACATATAGCCTATATCACCTGTGGAAGAACCAGACAGCTTCGGTTTTTGTTATTTATTGCACTCCCGCTTGTATGTTGTACGTAGAATATTGATTTTCTTTGTAACCTCGTCCTGCGTAATATACTCGTATATGGCTGGGAAAGACACGACACCTACACCATTTTTGTGATTGCCAGTACTATTTCGTTTATGTCTTTGATCGTAGTATCCATAGTTGTGAAATTCACTGTACAAGGAGGTAAATTGTCATAAAGCTCTTTTTCACTCAACATATGCGACGAAACATCAACACAAACGACGTTCGCCATTTTGTGAAATTTTTTGTCAAACAAAATTTCTCTCAAACACGCCTGACACGCTCTGTGCTTGACAAACACGTTAAATAGTACTGTACACGGTCAAATATTTGACAATCACAGTACAGCAGGACAAATTTCTTGATCGTGTAGAGGAGCCTTTAAATATCAACCATATAGTTCGTTTATGTAAGTGTATTTTGATTCAGCGTAAGTTATTTGTTTTAACATGCTACATTTCTGAATGTGATATATGTTGCATTGTGTACAAAAGTTGATTAATTTACTGATTTTTTTTATTGAAAATTATTTACGTCAGGAGTGTACAGGCCGGCTAGCACCGCGGGTCGCCAATCCCTCACGGTACTACGTCCTAAGGGTCACAAAAAAGTTCACATCATTTCTTTCACAATTATTTATTTTATTTAAATTTTATACGTTTCCTATTATTATCATTATCAACCGATAATCTTGAAATAAATGGTTACGGGTTCACAGAAATACATAAAATGGTTGTTTACCTTGCTCATTAAAAGTTAAACGCGCTAAAGAGTAGGCTGACAAAGCTTGTGATGCAGTTATATACTGCAGAATACACAAACCACTGATGACTTAACATCTGACGACTAAATAACGTCGTTCCCTGCAGCCCTACGTCCAACTCTTGTTGCAGCTATTGCATTGGTGCGCAAGTGCGAAAGTTTAAAAATAACGTGTCGTGAGAATTTGTTTCGATTTGGGATCTCTTTGCCCCAGTCGCAGCTGGATTGGTGTGAATAAAAAGAATTAAGTTCTACGAGGACTAGCCGTCTCTTTTCCGGGAGGGAATGAGAGATGCGAAAATGACCTCTATATAAACGAAATGAATGAACAGAATGTACGTGTCATTGCGCGGAAAATGGAGAGGATCGCAATGTCGCCATATTTAGCGCTCGCAGATACCTGAACACACCCACTGTTTGTAGGATATTGCGTGTTAATGCCAACATTGGGGCACTCCGTTCAGAATGGATAATGACGACATCATTACCGATTGCTTTTAATGCAAGAAACCAATACCGTAAAATCGACGTTTACCTGAACCTTTTACCCCCTCTACATGATTACTCCACAGTTACACTAAACTGTTTAACAGAACTTCATTCAGACCATTTCTCTGCCGTTCCAGTCTCGAATAGCACGTGGGAAAAATAAAAATTTAGATCTTCCTCTGCGAGATGTGATATCTCTTGTTGCTTGTATTACTGTGATTTCTCTACGTAGATCGGAGTTAATAAAGCATTTAAACTTCGACAAAAAATCTCATCGCAAAGGAAAACGCCTCTGTTTTAAAGGTCGCCACCTCGACTAATTTATCATATCTGTGACACACTCTCCCCTATTTCGCGATTATAGCAAACGAGTTGGTCTTGGTTGAATTTTTTCGGTGTCCTCCGTCAAGGCTATCTAATAAGGATTCAGTACCGCGCAGCAACGCTACAGAAGAGGACGAACAAACGCAGTGTAGGCAATCTGTTTAATAGAGTTCTTGCATTTCTGGGTGTTCTGCCAATAAAACGCAGTCTTTGTTTCGCCATCTCCACAACATTGACTAAGTTATGGTTCCAGTTTAAGTTGTTCGAAATTTTAATCCCTGGGTGTGTTTTATCGTGTAATCGAAATTATACGAAATTTTTTAGCACTCACGTGGAGGAGCGCCGTGTAGATCTTCTTGTTCTTCTTCAGCGTTTGTCACAAAGTGTAGCAGGTTCCGCATTTTTCGCTTTCTGTCCCCACTAGGTAGTAGGTACGATGTTGTGCTTGGTCAGATCTTCATCTACCTATGTTCTTGTTATATCTTGAGGTCTATTTGGGGGAGGGAGATATGCAGTCACCGTTAGCTCGATCCCCGAATAAGTCATACGCCACCGCCTTTCAATGAAAATCGGCGTTTTGCTATTGTTTCTTCCTCTGATAGAAGTACGTGTCTATACCAGCTCATCTTCTAAATTATAGGTGCCATTCAATAAGGGCTTGATTAAATTATTTTGAAAGCCGTTTTGATCTTTGGATGACTTTAATAGACGATAAACGATGGTATCACTTGCAAACAATCTAAGAGGGTGCTCAGAATGCCTCCTAAGTCGTTTATACAGGGTGTCTCAGGGGCAATGGTCAGTATTCAGGGATAATATAGCAACGATCATTCAAACCATAATGTCTAGTAGACAGGGGCTCTAAAATGCATACCTTAAGAGCTATGAGCACTTATTCATTTCGAAATCTCTTTTATTAAATTCTTCATTTGTGTGGCCACATTGCCTGTAATTGCTTTACAATTTGTGAGGATATTTTTGTTCTGTCGTTACAGCTACAAGAAATGCTGGTTTTTCTCACCAGACGCGTTTCACTTTATTGAAGTAAAGCATCATCAGTGGTCTGTAATTAAAGATATTTACAATGTGATTTGATTTGTACATCGAAAAACAGTTCGTTAACAAATTGGTGGTAGCCGTAAAATCAAGCAGAAATTCCCGTATGTAAAAACCAACAATCTGTTAACGAACTGGTTTTTGATCCAGAGAATAAATCAAATTGTAAATATCTTTAATTTAAGACCACTGATGATGATTTACTTCAATAAAGCGAAACGCGCCTGGTGAGGAAAACACGCATTTTTGTAGCTGTAACGACGGAACAAAAATACCCTCAGAAATCTCTTCTAATGCAAGCTCTTTTGCTTTTCATATTTTGAGAGATGCTTGTACGGACCCCAAAATAAGAAAAAATGTCCAATAAACGTGGGCTCTAAAGTGCATAGCCTAAGAATTATGAGTACTTGTTCACCTTCGCTATTGTGAATCACATGTCCTCTATTGAACAAGTGCCCATAGCTCTTAAGGTACGCATTTCAGAACCCATGTTTACTAGACAAGTCTTTCAAGTTTTGGTCGATACTACCTCCTCCCAAAATAAGGAAAGCAAGGAGCTGGCAGTAAGAGAGATTTGTTTTATTGTATCGAAAATGAAGTGCTCGTAGCTCTTAAGGCATGCATTTTAGAACTCACGTTTACTGGACATTTTTCTTTCTAATGATTGTTCCTTTCTATCCATGAATATTGACAATTTTTCCTGGGACACCCTGTGTAGATTGGGAACAGCAGAGGGCCGGTAAGACTGACTGGTGTCTCACTCGATGACTTTTCCTCAGGTACTACTACGAGCAGTGACCTTTCTGACAGGAAATCATGAATTCAGTCCCTCATCTGAGACGATACTACATAGGAACGCAGTTTGATTAGAAGCAGTTTGTGAGGAACGGTATCGAAATCCTTCTGGAAAATTAGAAATATAGAATTAATTTGTGATCCTCTGTTGATGTCACTCAATACTTCGTCCGAGTAAGAAGCCAGTTGCGACTCACAAGAACGATATTTTCTGAATCCGTACTTGTTATTTCTCATTATATGTTTTTCTTTGAGGGTTTTATAAAGTCGGACACAGTACATGTTGGACAATTTTGCGGATGTCAGCAGGGACACCCGCGGATACGCACATCAGTGCAGGCTTCTGTCCACAAAGTCAGTATTACTGCGGACATGTCACCAGCCGCACAGACCTGTGCCGATAGGTCGGTGCGGCTGCGTCCGAAGTCCAGCGGCAGGTCGGCGCCCACGCCTTTGCGAGGTGCGCGCCGCGCCAGCAGAGACGGCTAATTGTGAGTGCGGCGGGGGCGAGGGTCCTCAATGAGGCGCCCCCGAGCTGCGACTCCTCCCTAATTGCGCACCGCCCCCAGCGCTCGCCGCTGTCGTCAGCCGCGCGTACGCCAAACCTTGCCACGTAGAGGCCGGCCGACCCCCACCGGCGGGTGGGCTACATTTCCGGGCCGTTTCTCAGACGCCGTTCCGAGGTGCTCTGCTGACGTAATGAGGTCGTGAACCCACTACCAAGGCCATATTATTATTACTACCATTATTATTATTATTATTATTATTATTATTTGCGAATAAGTCTATTAGACTGTCCAAACAACTTGAGATGGGCAGTAGCTCTGCTTTATGCCAACATTTATTTAATTCACGTCCTGTGGGGCTCCTTTCCCTCTTCAAACCACATTGTTCTTGTGGTATCACATGTCGATACCACCCTACTGGCGTTTCACAGTTGGTAACGTAACTGCAAGTTTCCGTTACACGCCAATAACGGTCGCGCGGGTTGTGGTAGACCCAATGGTGCATGGCCGATGAGCCGCGCCTCCAGTGGCTCTGTACCACGAGTGCTCTCTGCAGTTGCAACATAGGATGGCCAGTGGCAGTCCCTCGCCCCACTTGCACATAGCTTCTTTTCTGTGATACATAGTACAGCGAGCCTCATCTTTGTTGCTATTGTGTGAGGTGGACTGTAATTCCTGCTGCATTATTTGTGATGAGTCTTCCTATGCTTGGAATAATACAAAATAAGTAAACCTTTTGTTTGTTTTTCGCTAATAACTTCTGATCCTGGCCAGCATTCCTACAACAACAGTTGCTGCACTATTCTGTAGTCCATTTCTCCTTATTGTTGTGTACAAATTCGTACCCGATAGTTCTAGTCTTCTTCTTTGATTTTTCCTCTTGGTCACCTTGCCATGTGAATTTAGCAGTTGAAGATATTGCAGTTTCAAACGTGTTCTGCTATAGTTCACAGATCAATGTCGATCTTACCAGTCTGTTTCATCATGTCCTTTTGGGATATACTATCAAAGAATCCATTTTTTTCCATAAACCTATCTTGGTTCTTTCTTTTTTTGGATATTAACCTACATTTTTAATCGTCCTATGGACACTAGTGTATTGTTTGATGTCGCATTTGCCTCTGACTCGATATTATTCGTCTTTAAGTTTTGAGCCAAGAATTTTTCTTACATTTTTGGGTTCTTTTTTTATTTTGTTTTCAGTCATGTTTTCCTATTCAGAATTAGCGTTACTGATCCATAGTTGCATTCTAGTTTAATTGTAATTAATGGTGTAATGTCTTAATTTTATGTGCTTGGAGATACAGCTCTTGTTGTCGGTATTTTGGGTAATTATGTACTCAGTTTACATTTTTTGACACCTAATTTCGTTTCCTATTGTTCAATTCCACCTACCTAAGTTGTGTCACAGAGATATTTAAATTGTGGAACTCGTTCAATAATGCCACATTTCTTCTGCCCAGTGTGCCTGGAAACCAACTGCTCACTAAGTCTCGGCTGAGTGCACTTCGAGGCTCTTCGTCCGCCTGCAACGCTCGCTATGACCAACGGTCCACCTGCAGTTCGAATCTTCGTTCAACCTATTCGATGACCGCTTGAACAGTTACCGTGTGTACGACTGTAACTTTCGTAGTTCGTGCACCTTGTGTGTTTGTATGCATGTAGTTTCGGTATGGAAGTATCAACGATCGTCCGCGGTAAGCCATACGGTTTCTGCAAAGATTAATAGAAAATCGAAGTAGTGCGGGCTTCGATTTGACGCTGTTCAAAACAGGAATCAACTTATTGCCGAGAAATGTTTAAGACCAAAGGTTGTAAGGCGTTTCGTTCAAAAGAGCATCACGTTGCAGTTCCGTGTAACACTTGCTAAGTGCACCAGTAAACACCCGATTCTTTAAAGAATCGAACTCCCAAGCCTTCAAATGTTTGATTAATTTGCAATTGTGCTAACGTGTTAAATATTTCACGCTAAGCATACAAGCGAGAAAAAAAGTTTAGTGAAGCTTTGAAATAATTTCTTGGAAGTCGCTAAGTGCTGTCATTGCCCGCATCTCGTGGTCGTGCGGTAGCGTTCTCGCTTCCCACGCCCGGGTTCCCGGGTTCGATTCCCGGCGGGGTCAGGGATTTTCTCTGCCTCGTGATGGCTGGGTGTTGTGTGCTGTCCTTAGGTTAGTTAGGTTTAAGTAGTTCTAAGTTCTAGGGGACTTATGACCACAGCAGTTGAGTCCCATAGTGCTCAGAGCCATTTTTTTGCTGTCATTATGAAGCAGTGGATGAATATAGTCTCTGTTTTTAAGGATTAGCAGTTTTTCACGTACACCAGTGTTTATGACGTCATATCTCGTGAACTGTGTATCATACAGTGATAAAGATTTGCAAATGGTTCAAATGGCTCTGAGCACTATGGGACTTAACATCTGAGTTTCTTCAGCCCCCTAGACTTAGAACTATGTAAACCTAACTAACCTAAGGACATCACACACATCCATGCCCGAGGCAAGATTCGAACCTGCGACCGTAGCATCAGCGCGGTTCCGGACTGAAGCGCCTAGAACCGCTCGGCCACAGCGGCCGGCTAAAGATTTGCAGGTACATTATATGTGGTAGTGTCTGCGAACTTCGTTGCGAAAAGAGTCGCTATTAAGGAAGTAATAAATTGAAAGGTAGTGTCTGACGGTGAAGTTTTATTGAATGGACAGTGAAAACGTAATAAGCGATAAACTTTTTTCCTTTCATCATTTTGTGGGGGCTCTTAGCGAGAAAAAGGTGTGGTAAAGGTTTGAAACTATGTGTAAAGTTTGTTGGAAGTTGCTAAGTGCTCACATTCTCAAGTCCGCAGTTCGTGGTCTAGGGGCTAGCGTTCCTGCCTCTGGATCACGGGGTCCCGGGTTCGATGTCCGACCGGGTTGAGGATTTTGTCTGCCCGGGGACTGGGTGTTTGTGTTGTCCTCATCATTTCATCATCATTTGTGAGATTGACTAGATTGGATTGTGAAAAGTAAATGGACAGTGTAAAAATTGGGACTTTCTATGGGCGCTGATGACCGCGCAGTTGAGAGCCCCACAAACAAACATCATCATTATCATCATCTCATTCTCAGATACTGGATGAATATAGTTCAGGTACGTGCGCGCTGTCAGTAACACTCCCTCAAGACAAAGACACAGTTTCTAGCTGTAAAACTTTTATTACTATATTAGACTTGTAACATAGGATTATACCTCTTAGTGAGTGTATGAGAGGAATTTGAATTTTTAAATTCGATCAATAATTACGCGAAATATTGAAAATTGGATTTTTGTTGGCCCCGGAAGTCGTTAGGCAACATGCAATGGGTAAGAGGTTCCGGGGTACTCGCTTAGTAATATACAGGGTGTTTCACATGCCATGTTACGCACTTTTAGAGGTTGGTGTGGGGACTTAATAGATCAAGTTTTACATAGGAACCCATGTCCGGAAAAGTCATCCAACGACGCTACACAGCGTCAGAGTTGTAGGCGCCGGTGCCTGTAAATCTATGCGTATACTAGGCGATTCCGTGCTGCCGTTACAAACTTTCATGGCTGATGGAGAAGCATAAATGTAGCAATTTGAGGTAAGATCCCTGATTGGGAAACGAATGAGTCGAAAGTTATAAGCGAAAGCCGTTCTGATACCTCCGACTACGGAATACAAAAAAAAATGTTCAAATGTGTGTGAAATCATATGGGACTTAACTGCTAAGGTCATCAGTCCCTAAGCTTACACTCTACTTAACCTAAATTATCCTAAGGACAAACACACACGCCCATGCCCGAGGGAGGACTCGAACCTCCGCCGAAACCAGCCACACAGTCCATGACTGCAGCGTCTTAGATCGCTCGGCTAATCCCGCGCGGCGCGGAATACATTTACCGGATCTGTTGTCGCTACGTATGTAGGCTATGCAACTTTCAGAGGTGGTAGTATGGACCAAAACAAGAAAAAATGTCCAGTAAACATGGACTCTAAAATGGGAACCTTAAGTTCTATGAGCATTTGTTTCATACTAGCGGAGATAAACAAGTGATCATAGCTCCTCAGATATGGTTTTAGAGCCCATGTTCACCAGACATTTTTTTCTTTTCTTGGTCTATACTACAACCTCTGAAAGTTGCATAGCGACAACAGTACCGGTGCACGTATTCCACTGTCAGAGGTATCAGAATGATTTTTGCTAGTAACTTTCGACTCGTTTTATTTCCGAACGACGGGCTGTTACCTCAAATTGATACAATTATGCGTCTCCATCACTGTTGGGATTTTGTAACGTCATCGCGGAATCACACTGTATATACGAGGGTCACTCCAAAAGAAATGCACACTATTTTTTAAAAAAATCCCTCTTTTATTCTACATGTTTGAAAGTTTTACAGTGTGTAGATACATCCTTTAGGAGCAATATTTTCATTTTTCCACATAATTTCCATCCCTCTCAACTGTCTTACGCCATCTTGGAACCAGCGCCTGTATACCCGCACGGTAAAATTCGGGACCAACCTGTTGGAGCCACTGTTTGGTAGTGTGCACAAGGGAGTCATCATCTTCAAACCTTGTTCCACGAAGAGAGTCTTTCAGTTTCCAAAGAGGTGATAGTCACATGGAGCCAGGACTGTAAGGCGGGTGTTTCAGTGTTGTCCATCCGAGTTTTGTGATCGCTTCCATGGTTTTTGACTGACATGTGGCCGTGCATTGTCGTGCAACAGCAAAACATCCTGCTTTTGCCGATGTGGTCGAACACGACTCAGTCGAGCTTTAAGTTTCTTCAGTGTCGTCACATATGCACCAGAATTTATGGTGGTTCCACTTGGCATGATGTCCACATGCAAGAGTCCTTCGGAATCGAAAACCACCGTAGCCATAACTTTTCCAGCAGGTGTGGTTTTGAATTTTTTTTCTGGGGTGAATTTGCATGATGCCACTCCATTGATTGCCTCTTCATCTCTGGTGAAAAATGATGGAGCCATGTTTCATCACCTGTCACATTTCTTCCAAGAAATTCATATCCACCATTCTTGTACTGTTCCAAAAGTTCGCTGCATACCGATTTTCTTGTTTCTTTGTGAGCCACTGTCAACATCCTGGGAACCCATCTAGCACAAACCTTTTTTAACGCCAACACTTTCAGTATTCTGCAAACACTTCCTTCGCCTGTCCCAACGTAGCGTGACAATTCGTTCACTGTGATGCGTCTGTCAGCAGTCACCAATTCGTTAACTCTCTGCACATTGTCTGGAGTGTGTGCAGTACGAAGCCTGCTACTGCGAGGATAATCCTCAATACTGCCGTGCCCGCTTTCATCACGTAATCTTCTTGCCCACCGACTAACTGTTCTGCGATCGACAGCAGCATCTCCATACATCTTTTTCAACCTCTTATGGATGTTTCCCACTGTCTCATTTTCCCAGCACAGGGATTCTATGACAGCACGTTGCTTCTGACGAACGTCAAGTGTAGCAGCCATCTTGAAGACATGCTGTGACGGTGCCACTCACGGGAACAGGTTGAACTAAGTTTGAAAACAAGCGGGAAGGATGTATGTACACACTGTAAACTTTCATACATGCAGAATGAAAACTGTATTTTTACAAAAATAGTGTGCATTTCTTTTGGAGTGAACCTCGTGCAAACATTTATCGGCGCCGGCGCCTATAACTTTGACGCCCCGTAGGGTCGTTGGATGACATTTCCAGACATGGATTCACGTGTAAAACTCGATCTACTAAGTCCCCGCTACAACCTCTAGAAACGTGTAACAAGTGTGAAACACCCCGTAGGAATCAAACGTGGAAGAGACACTAGAGGAATTGCCGAAATGTTTCCCTTGGCTCTACTATCTGCCGGTAAATTTTGGAGTCAGGCCTTGAGGATTAGTGGACCTCTACTCGACCTTTTCTGGGTGCAAATTTCAGTGGGGGCATTTAAGAGAACACGCCCTTTGGCTTGTACCCAATGTCCTGCTTGTAGTCTGAGGTCTGAATGGTACGTATTTCTATGGAGTCGATCTTCGTTTCATAACCAAATGGAGGGACGTGAAGGAACTTGACACGTATGCAAGTCTCGGTCTGTGAGCAGGTGCAGCCAGCTGCTCTCCGAGGCGAGCGCAGGAACTGGATCTCGTTCCGGTCAGTAGCAACGCTGTCTTTTGTCCGTTCCCGCCTCGTCCCTGACGCACAGGTCGTGTTCCCGCAATTCTGCCGGCGGACAGCTTAGTGTGATGCAGGGCGGCGAGCGCAGCTGATCGTGGCCGGTGGGCGCGATGACATCGGGTGTTTCAAGTCGGCGACCGGCCGATTTCTCTGTGGTAAGCGAGGCGGCGCACGTGCGGGCCAGCCCCAGCTGCGTATGCGAATGCCGCTCAGGCGCTGCGCGCGTGCAGGCAGGCACCGGGGAGCGGCGCTGTTACGCTCGTGTTTGTGGTCCATTTCGCTAGCGCGCTCCTGAATTAAGATCCACCGTTCAGGGCCACATTCAAGCGCGGGATATCTAGCCCTCAGCCAAGGGACCCGCGCCACGAAACTTCAAAACACAAAAATTAAGTCTTAGTTTCAGTACTGTTACCTAATTGTTTTGTATGGACTTATTCGTCCGAGTTGTTCAGTGGCCTCTCATGCGAATTTAGGGGGGGGGGGGGGGGGTAGGACGTCAAACGGGCCGACTTGGAGCAGGAGAGGCACCACATGACATTTTAATTTCCACTTTCTATACTTTTACAAATAAATTCATAAAAATTTGTCAGCATGACCAGGAAGGATTCAGAATTCACACTCATAGCAGTGGAAGTTCGAAAACATAACGAAGTAATTTTTTTTTTACATGTGAAATTTCATCATTTTTTTTCACTTACTAATGGCAGCATTTATTGCTATAGGCACACTTTTCTTCACAAGTAAGAGAGATGGCTCGATGAATTTTGCACAGCATACAAACCATACTTACAGGTGTATGAAACTCTAGAATTTTCCAAATCTATTAAAAACTGTGGTAAAAATTGAGGTAATTAACTACACAATTTGTGTTTTTTTCTAAACATGAAGTTTAAAATACAACAGATCATTCGTTTTTTCATAAATTAACTTAATTCTAGAGTTTCATACACCTGTAAGTATGGTATGTATGCTGTGCAAAATTCATCGAAGAATCTCTCTAACGTATGAAGAAAAGTGTACCTATAGCAACAAAAGCAGCCATTAGTAAGTGAAAAATGATGAAATTTCACACGTAAAGAAAAATTATTTTGTTATGTTCTCGAACCTCCACTGCAATGAGTGTGAACCTTGAATCCTTCCTGGTGATGCTGACAAAGTTTTATGAATTTATTTGTAAAAGTATAGACACCGGAAATTAAAATGTCTTGTGATGCCTCTCCTGCCCCAAGTCGGCCCGTTTGACGTCCTACCCCCTTTAAGTCAGATTTTACCTATTAAATCTCACACTCCCTTTGCGTCAAATTTCCGATGGCGCTCGGTCAAACGTGTGGTACTTCGGCCATCTTGTAATGTTGCGTTATATCGAAAGTAAAACAGGCGTAGACGTCGCAGTTAATGTCTCTACACCTCTGGAATAAGATGTGAATGGAGAACAGAGCCTTTGTTTTTAAGGCTCATAATTTGAGAAAGTACTGAGTATGATATATATATATATATATATATATATATATATATATATATATATATATATATATATATATATATATAGGTAAAATGTGCTTGGTTGATACTTTCCTTTTGTTATCTTGCATTCGCTAACAAACATTTTCTCTTGTAGTTGGAATATTTTAAGCAGATGCTGGTAGAGACCACACCTCAGATTCAGCCTAGAGGCGCGAAGAGCCTGAATACGGCCCTGCGTCTTAAATTACGGGTGGATAATGAAAGGGTAGTTCCCTCCATAGTACTGTAATTGGATACTAATATTTCGTACACAATTTTTTATAAGGGGTGTTTGTTTTAATTTGAGACAACTAAATATCTCGACGCCATTTTTTTTACTGCACAATCACATTTGAAACACTCAAGTAACGTTTGAACATCAATATCAACGGTTAGAATCCATCGTAAATGAAACGTAGAATAAAATGGCTCGGTTCTTAATTGTAAAAACGGACTCACTTGATATTTGTAAAGAAATAAAGAAAGAAAAGAAGATACAAAATTGACCCTGCCCTGCCGGCCGTTGTGGCCGAGCGGTTCTAGGCGCTTCAGTCCGGAACTGCGCTGCTGCTACTGTCGCAGGTTCCTGCCACGGGCATGGATGTGTGTGATGTCCTTAGCTTAGTTAGGTTTAAGTAGTTCTAAGTCAAGGGGACTGATGACCTCAGATGTTAAGTCCCATAGTGCTTAGTGTCATTTGAACCATTTCTGAGCCTGCCCACGCGGAGGGGCTAGCTAGGATGTGGCCAATTGGAGCACAGACAAATGTGCCCTTTACTAAATTAACTTTACACCTACTACATTTATTCGTACAATGCGTCTTTTCCGAGATATTTAGTTGTTTCAAGGCAAAACAAACACCGCGTATACTCGATTGTTGAGTTCTGGTGATGTCGTTTCATGTCAAAGAAAGAAAGTAAAGAACAAAATCCAGCGTTTGTTTCAGCGTGCATTTTTTATGTAATAACAGAAACACAACATACTGTAAGTTTAGTTCTGCTATTAAAAAAAGTGCCTTTTCTAAGAGGCACCGTTGGTAAGTAATTAGTGCAAAATACGTGTTTGCCTATCTCTTTCCTAACGTTTATTCCTCAATACCGGAGCCGTTGTTTTTTATGGTTTCGCAAGCTCATTTAATTTTCAACTTTTTGGCCGTATGCCTTTCCTGTCGCCATAGCCATCAGGCAATTTAAAAGAGGGGATATCGTGTGCGCCATCTGTCTGCCTATCGTGTAAACATCTTTCCGTGCGTTTGTGTATTTAACTGTCTTTGCATCATACATTCTGAGGCAGAAATGGAGTGCCACCACAGCATTTGCCTAGCTGAGCGAGGAAAACAGCCTGAAACCAACTCAGGCTGGCTGGTGCAGCAGTTCAGCGGTAGTTAATTATGAATTCTATCCTCGTGCCGCAAACTAGTGCGCTGCGCGCTACCAACATCTGAGTTAATGTTGTCAGTATTTTCTGCCGCCAATTGCTATGCCCTTTATTTGTGTACTTAGTGCATTTATCGCAGTGCCTTACAATGTTGTTTACACTTGCGTTGAGTTTGGACTCTCTCTTTTCCTCATCTCTTACTGTCTCAATTTTCCTGTCTTTTGTCGTACTGTAGCAGCAAAATTTGATTTTACTTGTAGTCCATCTGGAAACATGTGTTGTTGTGTGTTGATTTGGACAACTTTCTTCAACTCCTGTTTGTTGCCGTAAGTGGTGAAACAAAAATGGCAGGCCGCCCGAAGTGCTAGCTTATAAACCATTGGTTCATAAAGGGTTGCCTTTTAACGTTATGGTCGGTACATGTAATTAATAGTTGAAGGAAGAGGAGGAGCAGATGAGGTCTCTTTCCACTGAAAAGCATCAAAGTATTGTCCGAACGCGGCAGGAGTTCACTATTTTACGGCAGAGAAAAAATAAGCTCTGTGTACTTAGGAAATGAAGAAATGATTTTGTTACGTGGCCTGCACATGTTATTACATGTGTATTATATTTAAAAAATTCGGACGGTATTACAGGATGGTTATGGAGACCAACAGCATATTTAGAAATCGTTTTACATCGATTTTGAAATAGCCACTCCGTCATTCCTCTGTAGAGCATGATTTAAATTTGGACACTTTGTCTCGGGATTTTATCATGTTTGAAATTTCTAAATAAGTATAAAAATCTTTGAAAAACGAACTTATTTCAAAGTAGAAGGCAGTGTATGACACAGTTTTTAACAGTTTTGTTGTCAGACACAATCATTTTCAATTTTTTGGAACTGACATGTTTCGATCGCCATTAGTGATCATTGTGACAACACGTACCTTTCCATTAAGTTTGCCATAGCAAACTGCTTCATGTATTAGGTTTTGAAGCTGACTGGCTGCGGCAGAAACCGATCAGTTTTGAAAACTTAAAAGCGGTAGTTGTATTTGGAGGTGCTGGGTTCAAATCCTCGCGTCACTGCCTTAATGTGCTTTCCTATGATTTCATTATTGAATCAGATTCGGTAGCGTTCTCGCTTCCCACGCCCGGGTTCCCGGGTTCGATTCCCGGCGGGGTCAGGGATTTTCTCTGCCTCGTGATGGCTGGGTGTTGTGTGCTGTCCTTAGGTTAGTTAGGTTTAAGTAGTTCTAAGTTCTAGGGGACTTATGACCACAGCAGTTGAGTCCCATAGTGCTCAGAGCCATTTGAACCATTTGAATCAGATTAATACCGACAAGTTCCGCACCCGCCTCTCTGAAGCAGAAGAATAAGATCCGAAACGTGGCAGTTTAAACCTTTGACCTTCGTAACTTTCTTTGTTTTGGACCATGGATGTCTTGGTCACCTACGTAGAAGAACAAGAACAGGGAATGCATATTTGTGCAGTAAAAGTTCGTAATGATCGACGGTTACAAACAGTTGCAAGTGTCAAAGGCCGGGCCGAGATTGATACACCAGTTCCTGTCACTGAAGTTTTAAGCATTGTTGGGGGTGGACAGTGCTTGGATAGGTGATCGTCCGGGTGAGCTGCATACTGTTGAGAAATGTCAATTTGCCTTTACGGTAGAGGAGCAGGAGGTGTGGTGGCGCTAAGTCCCTAGTTACCAGTCTTTGTTCCATTGCCCTTGGATTAAATTCCAGACATCCTCAGAGTGTTTCATGAAGTAAGGGCATATGGCACTCTTGATGGTGATCCGTCCGTCGGATGGGAACGTTAAGCTCAGTGGCCCCCTTGGTGCTATTTGAGAGGAGTAGCCTATGTGCTGGCACCCGGCTTCGCCATCTCCCTTCTCTCATCATCTCCAACATGAACATGACACTACATTACACACAACTATATCAATCACCCACACTTACATTCACTGCTATCATACTTAGCGAAGGAAAGGTGCCTATGGGGTGCCAAGGATAGGGAAAGCCTTTCAGATTAGGCAGCTGGACCTGCCCTTTATGAGGTTTCACAACCAGTCGTGCCATACGACTTTACTTTTACTTTACTGTTTCTTTCAAGTGTATACTACGTATATAGTAAGAGATAATAACTTTCACATATGTCTGAAATATGACAATCTAAATTTTTATAAATACATAATAGATTTAATGCACGTAAAAGCCAAAAGTTAACTCGTTTGTTGCATGGTAACCTAATGTATGGTAAAAGATAAAAGCAGGTAACCAATTTCAAATGTCCTGAAAGCTGTGTGCATACAATTTGATCACAAAGACTTCATGTGAAAAGTGATACATCTCATCACAGCTGCAACACTACTTAATACACCGTGACCCATAATGCACGATATTATATCGAAAGTACCAACGATTTAAAGTATATGTTTTCATTTATATTTTCTCATTTTCAGAACTGATGTTGGCTGCAAAGCCGAAGCTGGTAATCAGTTTTAATAAAGTAGCATGTGAGCTAGACACTGACTTACGTAATTAAAAAAAATCACAAACCAAATTCAAATCCTCCCCATGATGCAGACGACATATCAATTCAGTATCATCAGTAAGGATAGAACCTGAAGGAATGAATTAAAATTTATGCCACGGCTGGGCCTTGAACCCAGGTCTCCTGCTTACTTTTTTTTTCTTACTAGGCGGATGTGCTAACCGTTACATCACTGTAGCATTGCGGCTGCCGGAGATACATGGATTACCCTAGGGCAGTGCCCTCCCTAACACAAAACTTCAATTCATACCTTCGGCCCATTTTCTGTGACTATTAAAAAGGGGAAAATTGGCTAAAGGTACGAATTGAAGTTTTGCTTTAGTGAGGGAATTGGACTACGTTAGGCCGTGCAGCTGTGGTAGGCACAATGCTATGGTGCTTAATGGTTAGTACATCTGCCTAGTAAGCAGGAGACATGGGTTCAAATCCCGGCCATAAGACATATATTAATTCATTGCTTCAGCTTCTGTCCTTCTCGAAGATAAAGTTGAGACTTTTATGTCTTCATGAAATTCCGTCATATCAATAATCCACTATCAGTTTCAACTGGTGGATGCTGACTAGTAGGAAGTTTCAACCTCCCCCCCCCCCCCCCCCCCCCCCCCCCCCGGTCGCCCTCCTGCTGCAGCCGAAAATCTACGAAGCGCCTCGATAATAATTTTCCTGGAATCGGCTCTTCACCACAGCCTACAACGATGATGAGGTCGGCATGTGTAGCTTTTCAGCAAGTGTATGGGCAAGGTATTACAGGTATGAGACTAGCACCTCCACTCGCTCGATGCCACCCGACTGACGAGCACCCACCGCCAATCGTCGGCCGTCGTCACCCCTGGCCGCTTCTGCAGAATTCGACCCTGCTGCTCTTTGTGCTCCTTAATTACTGCCCCCTTCCCCCCCTCCAACTTCCGATATAGATAGCTGCCGTATTTATTGTCTAGCCGGCGGCCCGGTGTGATGGAGTCGATTGCTGGCGAGGAGCACCCACGGTTCGGGCGGGCGCCGGGCGCCGCCGCCTGAGTGGTCCGTATCTGCAAAACGCCGGCTTGCGGTCGCCTGCGCTATCCACGGCCACTGGAGCCCGTCCCCCATTGGCTAAGAATAATCGTCGCTCCTCTTCGCTGCCCTGACTGCGTTGTTAATTTTTTCGTTTCTTCTCTCGTGTTTTCATCCCATTTTTTTATTTCTAGCTGGAAGAGTTGTTACGCTCCGTCAACTAGAGAGATTAGTTTTGGGAGAGGGGGCTATCTATTGAACTGGTGCATAAGTTCCTAGCGTTTAGATTAATAAACAGAATAGATACATACATGTAACAGAGACTTTAGTCATCAGTAATACGTTGTCCTTCACTATTTACAACAGCCTGCCAATGATGCGGTAACTTTTCGATTACGCGACTGTACAGAACACGTGGTTTTGAGGCGAAGAACCCGTCGGGTCATGTTCGGAACGTATTTTCATCCGGAAAGATCGTTCCAGTGCGATAGAGAGCGGAAAAGGTGAAAATCTGAGGGCGCAAGATCGAGCGAATAAGGTGGCTGCAGAATGACTTCCCTGCCCAACTCCTGTATAGTGTTTTTTTGTCAGTCTAGCAGAATGCGGGCGGGCGTTATCGTGGAGTAGTATCACTACACGCAGTCTCTCTTGTCGTTCAGCCGGCCGAAGTGGCCGTGCGGTTCTAGGCGCTGCAGTCTGGAACCGTGAGACCACTACGGTCGCAGGTTCGAATCCTGCCTCGGGCATGGATGTGTGTGATGTCCTTAGGTTAGATAGGTGTAAATAGTTCTAAGTTCTAGGGGATTAATGACCTCAGAAGCTGAGTACTATAGTGCTCAGAGCCATTTGAACCATTTTTCTCTTGTCGTTGTTCTTGGACTACGTCAGCAAGATGTCTCAGTTGTTGACAATAAATGTCAACAGTGATGAGTACACCGCAGGGAAACAAATCTTAATACACCTCACCGTCGCTGTTCCACCAAATCCGTAACATTGTCATTTCTGGAGGCGCGCAACGGGTAGTTGCTCCTTTTTTTGGGTTCAGCCATTACTTTCTTTTCCTTATGTTACCATAAAGACAACATTTCTCCTCACCATTAACGATACAGGATAGAAAGGGTCGATGTTGTTCACGAGCCAATCGATAACGATCAAGCACACATACACATACGACCACCCGATGATTTTTGTGATTTTGGCTTAGAGCATGCGATACCCATACAAGTGATTTTTGAACCTTCCCCATAGCATAGAAATGTCACACGAAGGTGG
This sequence comes from Schistocerca americana, assembly GCF_021461395.2. Classification (NCBI taxonomy): domain Eukaryota; kingdom Metazoa; phylum Arthropoda; class Insecta; order Orthoptera; family Acrididae; genus Schistocerca; species Schistocerca americana. The sequence continues at coordinate 329,653,491 of NC_060121.1, read as the reverse complement.
AATGATTACAGTTCAACAAATTTGCCAGTTCTCGAGTACACTGACGTGGATCATTGTGGTTTAATGCGTTTAAACAATCTTCGTCAAACTCCGAAGATCTTCCTGAACGTGGAGAGATATTAATGTTAAAACCATCCTCCTTAAAACGGAAAAACCATTTTCTTACCGTACTACACGACTGGTCATTAAAATTCCTACACCACGAAGATGACGTGCTACAGACGCGAAATCTAACCTACACGAAGAAGATGCTGTGATATGCAAATGATTAGCTTTTCAGAGCATTCACACAAGTTTGGCGCCGGTGGCGACACCTACAACGTGCTGACATGAGGAAAGTTTCCAACCGATTTCTCATACAGAAACAGCAGTTGACCGGGGTTGCCTGGTGAAACGTTGTTGCGAGGCCTCGTGTAAGGAGGAGAAATGCGTACCATCACGTTTCCGCCTTTGATGAAGGTCGAATTGTAGCGTATCGCGACTGTGGTTTATCGTATCGCGACATTGCTGCTCGCGTTGGTCGAGATCCAATGACTGTTAACAGAATATGGACTCGGTGGGTTCAGGAGGGTAATACGGAACGCCGCGCTGGATCCCAACGGCCTCGTATCACTAGCAATCGAGATGACAGGCATCTTATCCGCATGGCTGTAAAGGACCTTGCAGCCACGTCTCGATCCCTGAGTCAAAGATGGGGAGGTTTGCAAGACAACAACCATCTGCACGAACAGTTCGACGACGTTTGCAGCAGCATGGACTATCATCTCGGAGACCATGGCTGCGGGTACCCTTGACGCTGCATCACACACAGGAGCGCCTGCGATGGTGTACTCAACGACGAACCTGGGTGCACGAATGGCAAAACAACATTTTTTCGGATGAATACAGGTTCTATTTACAGCATCATGATGGTCGCATGCGTGTTTGGCGACATCGCGGTGACCGCACATTGGAGGCGTGTATTCGTCATCGCCATACTGGCATATCGCCCGGCGTGGTGGTATGAGGTGCCATTGGTTACGCGTCTCGGTCACCTCTTGTTCGCATTGACGGCACTTTGAACAGTGGACGTTACATTTCAGATGTGTTACGACCCGTGGCTCTACCTTTCATTCGATCCCTGCGAAGCCCTACATTTCAGCAGGATAATGCATGACCGCATGTTGCAGGTCCTGTACGGGCCTTTCTGGATACAGAAAATGTTCGACTGCTGTCCTGGCCAGCACATTCTCCAGATCTCTCACCAATTGAAAACGTCTGGTCAATGGTGGCCGAGCAACTGGCTCGTCACAATACGCCAGTCACTACTCCTAATGAACTGTGGTATCATGTTGAAGCTGCATGGGCATCTGTACCTGTACACGCCATCCAAGCTCTGTTTTGCTCAATGCCCAGGCGTATCAAGGCCGTTATTACGGCCAGAGGTGGTTGTTCTGGGTACTGATTTCTCAGGATCTATGCACCAAAATTTCGTGAAAGTGTAATCACATGTCAATTCTAGTGTAATATATTTGTCCAATGAATACCCGTTTATCATTTGCATTTCTTCTTGATGTAGCAGTTTTAATGGCCAATAGTGTATATCCATTTGCATTATTCCTATACACGGCGCAGGTGTTTCTGTCTGCCTCCGCTGCTGTAACCCCTCTGCTGGACTCATACAGAAGAATATGTCGAAAATGTTGCGATTTCTCCGCTTGGTACTCCATTTTCTAGCGTCCACAACTCCACTATCACCAAATGACGGTATGTAAACTCAAATAGCAACAGTGAAGTACAAATAAAAAATGACACTCGATAAATAAACCTGTAGCAACCGGAAACACAACATGCAAGACAAAAACGCTCCGAACTTACGCACCAGCCGAATACATCTACACCCTGGAAACCACTGTGAAGTGCATAGCAGAGGGCACCTTACACTGCGATCACAGGGTACCGTCATCGCGTAACTCCGCCGACGACTGATATAGGCCGAAGACGACCATACTTTTCAAATCAGTGCAGCAGTACGTGCGCGATCTTAGTGCGCCGATATGAACGCCCGTACAAACTGACTTCCCACGACCATCGCTGGACCTCCAATCAGTTTGATTTCTTCAGCACAGTCGGGCGACGTTCCCACACACAGGACATGAATTGTGAGTAATTTTTAAGTTTAATACGGAATTTATGGCTTCTTGAGGATGAGAAAATATAACAACAGGGATATGTCTCGGAATCTAGTGTGAAATCGCTACTTTATTGGAAGCCGTAAGGTTTGAACAACTTAAAATTTTAATAATAATGAGATATTGGACGTTACCTTACAATGTCTTATCCATACTGTATGGCTGTGAAGCCATTTCAGCCTCATGGATATACTTAATAGAGCGTGTCATCTGCAAGACAGACAAAATCTGTATTTTAGGCTTATAGTGTAACATTAAATAATCCTGTATTCAAGTGAGAAAGGTGATGTGTGTCCATTTTGATGCTGGAAGTTGCTGTAGTGTGTCTTTTGTGGATTGTGGAAGGTGGCATTAGCTGTTTACGAATTATCATAACTCCTTGCTGGCGCTTTCAGCCAAGCAGGGTGATGATTCTGTTATATGAAGTGGTTTGCAAATGCGGTGTATATTTTTTTCACTTAACAGTGGTTTAAGCGTTCAGATTATCTTATTCTAAAATTCGTGTTTGCCTTTCACACATATAGACCAGTGGCCTTGCTGCTTCCCGTGAGATTACCGAAGGTAAGCGCTGTCAGGCTTGGCTAGCGCATGGATGGGTGACCGTCCGGGTCTGCTGACCGCTGTTAGAAATCGTGGTGCACTCAGTCCTTGAGAGGCACTACTTGACTGACAAGTATGGGCCCTGGTCAAGAAAACTTACAACGGCGGGGAGAGCGGTGTGCTAACCATATCCGCATCCACTGGCGCCTATCGGCTGAAGATGATACGTCGATCGGTCGGTGCCATCCTTCCGAGGCATGTTCGGACGGAATTGAGTCACACGTTTGCCGAATGGCAGCCATTGAAGTTTAACTGATATACGTCTATTTTACTAAATTTTATTTGAAGTTGTGCAGAATGTTTGTAATCTTGATTTTGAGTGTCGTCGCGAATCCTCATGAATAGGTAATGGAATATTTCTCTCTTCATTTCATCTACATCTACATGGATATTCTGCAAATCACATTTAAGTGCCTGGTAGAGGGTTCATCGAACCATCTTCACAATTCTCTATTATTCCAATCTCGTATAGCGCGCGGAAAGAACGAACACCTATATCTTTCCGTACGAGCTCTGACTTCCTTTATTTTATCATGGTGATCGTTTCTCCCTTTGTAGGTCGGTGTCAACAAAATATTTTCGCATTCGGAGGAGAAAGTTGGTGATTCGAATTTCGTGAAAAGATTCCGTCGCAATGAAAAACGCCTTTCTTTTAATGACGTCCAGCCCAAATACTGTATCATTTCAGTGACACTCTCTCCCTTATTTCGCTGTAATACAAAACGTGCTGCCTTTCTTTGAACTTTTTCGATGTACTCCGTTGATCTCATCTGGTAAGGATCCCACACCGAGCAGCAGTATTCTAGACTAGGATGGACAAGCGTAGTGTAGACAGTCTCCTTAGATCTGTTACATTTTCTAAGTGTCCTGCCAATAAAACGCAGTCTTTGATTAGCCTTCCCTACAACATTTTCTATTTGTTCCTTCCAATTTAAGTTGTTCGTAACTGTAATCCCTAGATATTTAGTTGAATTTAAGGCCTTTGGATTTGACTGATTTGTCGTGTAACCGAAGTTTAGTGGATTCCTTTTAGCACTCATGTGGATTACCTCACATTTTTCGTTATTTAGGGTCAATTCCGAATTTTCGCACCATACAAATATCGTTTCTAAATCGTTTTGTAATTTGTTTTGCTCTTCTGATGACTTTGTTAGTCGATAAACGACAGCGTCATCAGCAAATAACCTAATACAGCTGCTCAGATTATTTCCCAAATCTCCTATATAGATAAGGAATAGCAAAGGCCTATAACACGACTTCGGGGAACGCCAGAAATGACTTCTGTTTTACTTGATGACTTTCCGTCAGTTGCTACGAACTGTAACCTCTCTGACAGGAAATCAAGAGTCCAGTCACACAACTGAGACGATATTCCATAAGCACGCAATTTCGCTATAAGCCGCTTGTGTGGTATAGTGTCAAAACCTTCCGGAAATCCAGAAATACGGAATCAATCTAAAATCCCTTGTCAATAGAACTCAGCACTTCATGAGAGTAAAGAGCAAGTTGTGTTTCACAAGAACGATGTTTTCTAAATCCTTGTTGACTGTGTCAATAGACGGTTTTCTTCGAAGTAATTCATAATGTTCTAACACAATATACGTTCCAAAATCCTGCTGCATATCGACGTTAATGACATGGGCCTGTAATTTAGTGGATTAATCCTACTACCTTTCTTCAATACTGGTGTGACCTGTGCAACTTTCCAGTCCTTAGGTACGGATATTTTGTCGAGCGAACGGTTGTACATGACTATTAAGTATGGAGCTATTGCATACTCTGAAAGGAACCTTATTGGTATACAGTCCGGATCAGAAGACTTGCTTTTATTAAGTGATTTAAGTTGCTTCACTAATCCGAGGATATTTACTTCTACGTTACTCATGTTGGCAGCTGTTCTTGATACGAATTGTGGAATATTTGCTTCATCTTCTTTTGTGAAGGCATTACAGGAGGCTGTGTTTAGTAACTCTGCTTTGGCAGCCCAGTCTTTGATAGTATTTCCATTGCTACCGCGCAGAGAAAGCATTTATTGTATCTTGCTGTAAACATACTTCACATACGACCATAATCTCTTTGGATTTTCTACCAGGTTTCGAGCCAAAGTTTCGTTGTGGAAACTATTATAACATTGATCATTGAAGTCCGCGCTAAATTTCGATCTTCTGTAAAAGATCGCCAATCTTGGGGCTTTTGCGTCTGTTTAAATTTGGCATGGTTGTTTCGTTGTTTCTGCAACAGTGTTCTGACCATTGTGTGTGCCAAGGAGGATCAGCACCGTCGTTTGCTAATTTATTTGGTATAAATCTCTCAATTGCCGCCGATACTATTTCATATACCACAAAACTTGTTTAGTTATTCTGGCCAAGCTATCGGCCGATGTTGTCGGGCGACTTTTGGCGAAGGCGTCAGGCGACCATTTTGTCTGTGCCATTTTAAACGCAGCCTTATTACCGCTTACCATATCTTTCTCTCGTTGCATTCGCGTATGGAGGGCGGGGAAAATGATTGCTCAATGCTTCTGTGCGTGTTGTAATTAATTTCATCTTGTCTTCGCGTTCCATACGAGTGAACTACGTGGGTAGCTGTAGTATATGGCTAGATTGCTCAGTTACTGCCGGTTCTACTTTGAAACTAAAGTTTCGCCGGATGAACGCCAACCATCTTCAAGGGTATGCCAGTTCAGTGCTTTCAGCATTTCCTTGACACTCTCCTGCATGTCAAACCAACTTTTGATCATTCGTGCTCGCCTTCTTCGTAAACGTCCAGTAAATTCTGTTCGGAATAGATATCACAAAGTAAACCAAAAATAATGCGAAGTACCAGAAATGAGAACAACGACAAATTCATCATCAGAATTGGTGAGCAGGAAGTAGATGAAGTTAAGGAATTCTGCTACCTAGGCAGAAAAAAAAAACCTTGACGGACGTAATAAGGAGGACATAAAAAGCAGGCTAGGACTGCCAAAACGAGTGTTCCTGTCCAAGGGAAGTCACTAGTATGAAACATAGTTTTTAATTTGAGTAAGAAATTTCTCAGAATGTGGCACAGTGTTGTATGTCAGTGAGACATGGACTGTGCAAAAACTGGAACAGAAGTGAGGTGTTTCTCCGAAAAATCGGCAAGGAAAGGAATATATGGAAAACATAGACAAGAAGAAAGGGCAGGATGGTAGGACATCTGTTCAGACATCAGGGAGTAAATTCCAAGGTACCAGATGGAGCTGTAGAGGGTAAAAGCTGTAGAGGAAGACAGAGACTGGAATACATCCGGAAAATAACTGAGGACTTCGACTGCAAGTACATCTCTGAGGTGGAAAGGTCGGCACAAGAGAGGAATTTGTGACGGGCCGCATGAAACCAGTCAGAAGACTGGTGAGTCAGTAACAAAATACAAACGTGCACAAAATAAAATGCAACTTTAAATCTGAGCTGAAATAATTTCTTCTGCACAGCTCTGTGTATCCAACAGACCAATATGTCATCAAACACTAGCTGCATGCGCAATATAGTACGTAAATGTGTTTACTTTTTCGTTAAGTTTGTGTTTGCTTTTTGTACGAATAGTTCCAAAGACGTATACTTTTCTTTGCATTAAATTTAAACCACTGTGTTATTTAGTAACTGTAAATGACCCAGGTGGAAGCCATGCATACAAAACAAATAATCTTATAAAGAGCCTCTAACCTGAATTGTTCTGCATCATTTCAACACAAATATAGCAAAAGATCTGTGAGGCATATAATGTACGTGACGCCTTTGACTCTTCACAGTTGGCAGCAGTTGGTAGCGCTCTACGATCTTTTGTCTCTGATGTTCATAGCAAAAATTCACTCGGCCAGAGAGGAAAACCTGATATCTAATGTTGTTTGTCTCTCATGTGTGCTAGCAAAACCCCGTGGCGGAGTACTCGTAAACCGGATAAGCATCGGTTCTCTGGGTGGATCGTGGTAAGTATGGATATTTTACGGAACCCTCTATAGCGTTACTTTTATACACGAATTATAACTGGCTGGTTGAATTCAAAATGTCGGAGGAAGAGAAGGCATACCGCCTCAAATGCCTAGTAAAGCACTTCGGTTTCATGACAGCTTTATTTTCATTGTGTGTAATAAACACTGTTACATGTTTTCGCCGTACAAATATGTTGATATAATTTCTAACTGTGTAAATGAAAATCTGTGACAGTCTTTGTCTTTCGCCGTTTAGTTTCGGGTGATGTCCGTACAACAAGTGGTTGATTATTCTTTTGTTTTTTAATTCCAATTACTGCAGATTTCTCGCGGAGGGCGGCAGTGACAAATAATGGTGTGCTTAAGAGGGGCCCGCTTGGACTGCCATGCCTCTGTGTGCCTCTGCGCTCGCGCCCTCTTCGTAGCGGCGCACGCTCGTGCAAGCATTCGCAACCGAACAGGTGACAACCGCGTTTCATATACCCGGTCAGAGGCGGCTAGAACTTCACAAATATTCCGCGACTGTAAGAGTATTTAGGTGCGCCTCCCGCCGGTGATATTAGCGCGAAACGAATTGCGGCTGCGTGTTTATCTGCAGTTGCAAATATTGATTCTTTCTACATCTAATGTTTGGCTTTTGCCTCTTGCTATTTGAATACTGGTGCCGGAAGACTGGTCGTTTAGAGCAACGAAATGGGTCGCACAGTTCAGATTGCTCTTCCTCATATTTCTTAGATTTGGACGACCGCGTTAAAAGTAACGGTAAGTATTTTCGATGACAGTGTCGTGACCTTTTCCCAGTAGCTGTTGAGTAGACGTCACTGTTTTCGTTTTTTGTGGCATGAGTTTGGGGGTCTAGTGAAGTTCGCAATATTGTCGTTCTACTTTGCTGCTTTGGCAAATTACACCACTGACAGCATTTTTTTGAAGGCGCGTTAACCTATCGATATTGAACATCTGCATTGACATATGAAGTAATGATCTGCTGAGTGTCGTCACACGTGCGCAAACAGAAATAGAGCAATGTTTTTTTTTTTTTTTCATTTTACTTCTATTGTTTTTGGAATGCAGACTGCTGTGACAAACTGATTTGTAGGGCAGCGCAAGGGTCTCGGCTCCCGCTCGATCGAATTACTTTAATAGTTGAAATACTCGTAATTGCATGATTTCTTAGTCACCACAGGTTGCTTAGTGCTGAGGAATAACTGCCTCTTGTCGAATCTGAGAGGTTATATCGTGTGTTGATGTATCTTGGTTCTCTGTATATATCTGGTGCAATCTGATAGATTCCCAGCTAATGGGTCCCAAGCAGTTCGACAGAAGTCACATAGATTTTTTTTAAAATGAGCGTCCATAATATTAATAAAAGATTGGAGTGCATTGATAGCACGCTACTCATGTTATGCGATAGCGGGGTTCAGTAAAGAGGTCGGTGGAAGAAATTGCTAACAAAGCAAAGCGTAATTCAGAGTTTTTGCTTACTGTATATTGGTTTAATTCCAGGACAAGAACATAAACAAAGTAAGATAAAATAATTATTTGCTAGACAGTTCTTTCTAGTGCTAGAAAGTGCTCTACTTATTACCAGTATGCGGCGCGTTAGAAACAGATAACGTGAGCAGACTAGGCCTTGTTAGCAATTTCTTCCGCCGATCCTTTTCAGTTCTGCCTTCAGACATCGATTTGCATTTTACGCGGTTTTCGTAAATCACTGCAAGCAATGGGCTATTGGTTCCCAGCATAATTCCAATTCGGCGCTTGTCTCTGAGGAGGTCAAGAGGCTTAAATTCTTTTGTATACCGTACTGTGATGTGACGCATCTACGATTTCTGGCTTTGTCCGAACGATGAATCCTTCGTGCGATAACGTTTTACTAACCAGTTCTCCATACGTGGGATATTTCTTTGTGCGAATGGAAATTGATATTTAAAGTATAGAAATAAACAAAGAAGTAGCTAATTTTGTGAAACTTGTACGGCCATGAGAGGAATAACGATACTATTGTATTAGTGCTAGATGCGTAGCTACGAAATGAACTGACGACCGTAGTCTGTGGTGTAAGATTTTGAATCATACTGCATTTATTTAAATAAATAAGATGGTAATTTGCGTCTTTTGGAGGTCTTTTAAGGACTTAATTTCTAATTAACACAGTTTGAGTCGTAACGCGACGTCCTGTGGCTGCACGAAATGCTTTATTCAACTTGGTGTCGTTGCTGTCAGGTTTCCTCCGAGCCATAATACGTAGGTAGCGGTCATCCATTGCAGTAGTAGCCCTTGGGTGGCCTGAGTGAGGTATGTCGTCTCTCTGTATCTCCTCCATGTCCGATCAACATCGCTTTGGTACACTCAGATACGCCTGGACGCTTCCCGTGTTGAGAGCCGTTCCTGGCACATGGCAATAATGCGGACACGATCGAACCGCGGTATGACCATCTAGGCATGGTTAAACTACAGACAACACGAGCCGTGAATGACTGGAAGCGACCGGCTGTCGGACTCCCTCCGTTTAATAAGCGCTCCTCATACATGGTTGTTTACATCTTTGGGCGGGTTTAGTGACATGTCTGAACAGTCAAAGGGACTGTTGTCTGTGACATATCCAGTCAACATCTATCTTCAGGAATTCTTGGGACCGGACTGAAGCTAAACTTTTTTTGATGTTTGTATATTACCCTGCTAAATGAACTGAAGACATGATCTGGGGGACAGCGCCCTTGTATTGAAACCTGAGAAACAGAGGAGGTAGTGTGTGCGTTCCGTTCAGTACCTTTGAAACTGAAGCATTACCGTACGCATCACCTCTCTTGGCTACTTTTACAGCTTGCTTACGAAAATGTTAATTTCGTTGTTGGTCTTTTTGCGTAGTTTTCAACACTGTGGGCAGAGAATGCTGAGAAATTTCCCGAAGCAACGAGGAACGTGTAGTTACTTTTCAGATCTACGTTGCAGTGTAGAGCAATGATCTTAGCGATAGGCTCTGGGTCCTGTCTACTAATGTAGTAGCCAATGCACAAGTAAAAACTTCGCATCCGACATCTGAAAACGATATATACACTCGTCAGGTAAATACTGAGCAAGGGTAATAGTCCCTCTTACCAGTTGCTCACTATCAAAACTTCGTGTCTTAATGCCTCCTGGAAGATTTGATTAAGAATTCATCCTACCAAGAGTTCGAAGAACTGATGATTGACCCCTGAGAATTCTGACACAATAATGTTTGACTTCTAGCTTACCTCAACCTTCCTTTACAAACCATGCACGATGTATTTGAAGGACGCCTTAGCACTTGCTAATCAGCTGTTCATCTTCTGTGTGTACTCATCTTACCTTATATGCTGTCCTGATGGAGATGAGATTGCGGCAGGTACACAAGAATCGCCTGCACGGAGCGATTGGAATTCGAGCGGATATGGCGCAGAGGGCGCGTAACATCACAGCGGCATTCTGCCAATGTATGACGTGACTGCTGTGTTAACATGTAGAGAACAGCAACACATTGGGCGTTTGCCGCCCATGAAATATTCATGGCTTCTCGGTTACTGACATTTTAAAGTTCACTCTTGCTCAATGTCTGCCACGCAGTATCTACAGATTGTCATTCTGCGATGGTTTATTTCGCAGATAGCTGGTAGGATTAGGTGAAAGTTGTGATGAATGAAAAACACCATTTGCATCACTACTTTTATTAATGACTGGTTTCTATGACTTGTATATCTTAAAGACCTAGTTGCGGAAAGGAAGAATGAGACGCAGCGATATAAAAACTACACTAGAGTAACGCTGTAAATTATACCGCCAGTGGCACTATAAGTAACAAAATACCATGAACTTATCCATACATAGTGCGGCAAGGTGCAGATTGTCAGTAGTAAGAATGTAATATAAAACTACGTTACAAAAATATGTAGCATGTAATGACGAAGCTTTCGTAGCCAGTATGTTTCAGCGCAACTCAGTATTGGCCCGAATGGTTTGGGTGATAAATCCCTACTTCGATGCTAATATTTGGCCATTGTGTTCCGGAGCCTGAAAGCTGGTGTGTTACTAGTAAAGTACGTGGTTGTCTTAAAGCAGGTTCTCAAAGACTGCGAGATGTTGAGGTGAAAAGCGCTTGGTACAAGGAAAATGAAGACACCATATTTGCGCCGTCTGGATAGTGGGATGAATTCGATGTGACGAGACTAGAGGGAGCTTCGGTAGTGAATTATAGTAGTTGCAACAAAACTACCACTGTTATGAAGACGTAGGAGTATCTAAAGAGCAAAAATAGTGATCAACAGGCGGGATTCAGTGTTCTGTACATAAAGAACAACTTCGTGCTAAGTGTTCAGGCATAGAGCACATGAAGAAATTGGTGGTACGAATAGTAAAATTTCGGAAGTCGCATGCATTATCCCATTGTCTGTTGCAAAAGTCTTAAATGGAACTGTACGAAGAATGAGACGTCATATATTATTGCAAAGTAAGTTGGTTAAGGCCCATGCCTGGAACGATTTGTCGTTTTAAAAGTCGCTGTTGCTGAATTCACGAAGCAAAAAGGAGCGCAGAAACGAAAATTAGAATATTCGGAATGGAACGGAGGCTTCGCATTTTAAATGAACTTGACTGTACACTGCCCGCAGTAAGACATTGCAAGGGAACTTCTTCCTGATTTGACGAGGGTGCAGTTAAAAAGAAAATCACGTTACAGAAGGAACACATTCTGACAGTCCAGTTCCCTAAGCTCAACTGGCGTTGAAGAAAACTTGAGGTTTGAAGAATTCATTGTGGCCTTGAATAAATTAGGATAGTTTTATAGAGGTTTGGAGGATACTGTCTTGCATACGTTTTAGAGCTGTTTTCGAGACCATTTGCCGTTTCAGTTGACAGTGCACCTGTGCATGTGCAGATGTAACTGACTGATCTGCAGGGTAATTTTAATGACAAATCTTTTTACGTTAAAAGTGTCCAGGACGCCTACATTGCTTCCCTCAGGTAGAATTTCAAGTCTCCATAATGGGGTTGCAAAAGGGCGAAAATGTGACAGTTTGAGAGCGAAACTTGAAACGTACTTTTGTAATGTGATGGATATTACGCAACTGACAGTAGTCTGAAACACAACTGTTAGAGTGGGAATGACATGTGAACGTGTATTCTGCGTTTGCGGTCAGAGATGCGAACGAATCAACTGTACCTCTGTGGTGGAATTCTGTAATGGTACGGAAGAAAATCATTTAACTTTTAATCAAAATGCGATCTGTAACACCTAGATATTTTTTCTAAATTATCACTTGCGAATGTTACATGAATGTGTGCGTAGGAAAGAATATGACAAACGACACACATTTGAAATTTAAATGTCAATTTTATATCTTCATCATCGGTTTCGCTTTTATATGTTTATCAAAATCTCGTTTATGAGTGTCGCTAGTATATCAAGACGTCAGAGGTGTATGTACTACTTTCTCTGCAGCACAGGCGGACGGGGGAAGGAAGGAAGGATCATTTCGATACAACAATCTTTTAAATTATCCATGGAACGTGTAACTGACCAACACGAGAATTTAACTATCGCGCTAACCACAGATGAGCAACAAGTTGCTCCGTCCTACGTATGCCTCACACAATGAAGACGACGGCGGCGACAAAATCAGAGAAACTACAGCTCATGCGGTGTATCATCGACATTGTCACGAACCATTTACGAACTGAACCGGGAAGTAGTAAGGGTTAGTGGTACCAGAAGTGCTCTGCGTCACTCAGGTCAGGTGCCTTGTGGAATATAGATGTGGATGAAGCCGCCCATTTTTTTCAGAGCACCCCAGTGGTAAGCGGGTTTTTGACGTGGAATTGATAAAGATGCGAGATCTATGAATACGCTCGAGAACCTGTAATTTTTGTGGGCCTAGAGATCAGTTGAGAGGAAATACGGGCGTTGCTGTCAACAGTTGGGAATTTTTTAAGCAGACACTCCACGGGGAATATCGCCGCCATTGGACGTACTCCGCCAGCGACTTTGCCCGGAGCTGTCTCTACCGAGCACTGGGGCTGGCGTGAGTGCTGCGCGGTGCTGCCTACCTGGACGCCTGCAAAGCCGCTCATACGAGCCTCGACCGGCGTTCAATAATGGATCCTCTCGTTACAGTCGTCGATTACCTCTGGGGCGTCGGGGACAGACGCGGTGGGTGTGGCTAAAGCGAGTGCCTATGCATTGCTCTCCCCGGAACACTGTACAGCGCTGTCGTGACCGTCTAAAGTTCTCTGGCGTTAGCGTGCAACTGCTGGGCACTCAATGTGACCAGGCGTTTTGGAACTCAGGCTTGGTTGTGGGATGAAGACCATCGTGAATTGGATGCACAGGAATCTTGTAAGAACAACAACATGCAAACCGTAATCCTGTTCCATTAACGAGGGACGGTCATGAAGCTTTATCACCTCGAAAAAATAGTTACAAAACTAAAGAATTGAAATAAGATCTGAGTGCCGACATCTCGAATTTCAGGAAAACGAGTTTTAATTATACATTACTAGATAATCAATGATCATAATTGCACTATTAATATGTTTCGTTTGAAGGGAAATTACAAACACTGTGTTGAGATAGTATGAAAAACTCACTGAAAAAGGAAATGCAATGAAAACTGCTAAGTGCCGTAGTTCATCACTCAGCAGAAAGATAGTAAAAGTTCGTTCTGTCTTTGTGAAACTGTATGTAGTCATTTCAATCAAATCTTCTTCACAGATGCGGCTTGTAACATCCTGGACATGTAGTTGCATTTTCTTGACGTGCTGTAATCTTACACCTTTTCTCAAATTATGGATGCCTTCCACGGGCTCCAAGTCTCAACAACATGAGGCTTATGTTTGTCCAACCATACTCGCTGTATTTCGATTATATGTAGATATGCTGTGTTTATATTAAAACCTGCTGCGTTCTTGAAATCTAAGAAGTCAAGTGCATTTACGTTACTGACAGCTTTGTTTTGATTGCTGTATCGTGTCCTTTACATCTTTTAGAACAATACATTTGGTAACTCAAGAATAAACAATGTTTAATTATGGTGTTGATTACCGATCAGTAATGAGACTTACCTCCTGTGTTGGATGAGCTTTTGCCGGAATATATTTATTACCTGAACTTAGGTATTTGTTCCCTCCATTTTTCAGCTTTTCCCTCATTCTTGTCACAGCATTTCCTCCACTACTTCGTTTATTTCCGCCGAAACTCTTACAAACATCTGCTGACTCCGCCATTTTATCTAACACCAAGGAGTAAGTGCGCTTATCATAAAGCTTCTCACATGTCAACAGCAATGGCTTTTAAACCGCATACCATCTGTTGATTGCATTTGGTACTACATTTTCATTCGTGGCAGTTTGAGTCTTTTATACGTTGTTGGGGTTGGCATGTAGATCTCATTTCACACACATCCTAAAAATTTCTCATTATGGCACTTAGAATATTTTTTTTTATTTCAAATCTTCAGTTTGTGTTTGTGCGTTCATGCCTGCAGTCCTGGTACAAGTTGAAATCACTTTCAACAGTACCATGCCATGTTGCTGGAGAAGCCAAAACAAAATGGTGCAGCCCACTGATAAATTGCAGTAGTTGTTTCATCCATTTTGAACGTACTTGGTATATTTAAGGCTTGGTCTCCTTCTACATTTTCAATCCCCCCCACCCCCCTCACTTCCTTCCAATACGAAATTTGCGAGTCCTTGATGTTTCAGGTGGTATCCTGTCAGCCGCAACCCTTCTTCTAATAAAGTACTGGCGTAAATTTTCCCCCCGTTTCGATTTAGTAGCTCATTAGCTATTCGACCTACTAATCTGATTGTCAACATTCCTCTGTAGCACCATATTTCAAAAGCTTCTGTGCTCTCTTCTGCCTGAACTGCTTATCTTTCCACGTCCGTACAAGCATCGTGCGGTAGTTTTAGACGGCAGCTAAAATGTTGTATCCTCGTCAGACCACTCGAGATGCTATCCTGAATCACCTGGATTGGCCTGACACGGTTGCTACTTTGTCGCTGCTGCCGCACTGCCGCACGATTCTCCAGTTTGTCAGTAAGCTGAACCATTTTGTTTTGGCTCCTAAAGCGTTGCGCTACGATACTGCGGCATGGGGATTTCAGTGTGTATCGGGGCTGCAGACATTTACCAGCGAGCAAACAAAAAATTTACCTAACTTTATTTTTTGAAGGAGATAATTAAAACTTCGCCTTCTCCTTGTACATGAGGTTGTAATGACACCCGCTTTTTCCCCTTGTGAGCGGGGAGTTTGAAAAACATTTATGCGAAGATGAAGAAATTGTCGAGCAGGCATCGCCTGGTACTGATAGAGGAGCATAACTGACATGGAGAAATTAAGTCGTTAAAGTTCCAACGCACTCGGCTGCCACTTATACTATAAAACCCCTTACATCGTAATTCCCTTAGCGAAAAACCTGCTTTCCTTTTTATCACCGTTTTCGCTTTTTCAGTAGTTTGGATTTAATGAAGTTCGCAATAGCGTCATTCTACTTCGACCGATGATGCCACCGAAGGTAATATCCTTTTTTAAATTTTTTTAGTTGCGTTGAGTCTATAGACATTGAGCATCACTGTTGACATGCGAAATGTGTGATGAGTCACGTCACACATGCGCAAACAGAGATAGAACATTAATTTGTTTATTTTACTTGTCTTGCTTTTAGAATATAGCTTGTTGTGACAAACTGATCTGTGGGGCAGTGCGAGAAGTGGGTTCCTGCAGGATTCGAACTACTTTCATAGATACCGTAAAATACGTGTAATTGCGTTTGACTTCATAGTCATCGCAGTTGCGAAATGCTGATGAAGCTGAGAGGTTGTATCATACTCTTCACATGTTTATGGTTTTGTATGTGCGTGTGCGCAGATCGACAGATTCAAAGATTACTGTTAAAACAATGAGCCTCTATAATGTTTTATCGTGTGTCTCGCATTGAATAGGTGCCCACCTCTCATCTGAAACATGGTAATAACTCGAAAATAGCGAAGGTCCTGATTAGTCACTTCGGTACAGACCTTGGTTTTTTTGTGCTTACTGCCGCGTGGGATTAGCCGAGCGGTCTGAGACGCTGCAGTCATGGACTGTGCGGCTGGTCCCGGCGGAGGTTCGAGTCCTCCCTCGGGCATAGGTGTGTGTCTTTGTCCTTAGGATAATTTAGGTTAAGTAGTGTGTAAGCTTCGGGACTGATGACCTTAGCAGTTAAGTCCCATAAGATTTTACACACATTTGAACATTTTTGTGCTTACTGTTTTTTACTTAATGTTTTCATGGAGTTTTATCACTATTACCAAAATTTGTCTTCCGCCTCCTACACTGCAAGGCATGAAGAACCAATTCGGAATGAAAAAGAAATTTTTAAAATAATTCTTAATGTTTTCCAGTGTTTAATGAAAAATTCTTTTATGCTATCTAACAATGTGAACGGGTGATTAATTTTGACTGATAGCTGCATTAAGTTGTAAATAGAAATGTTGTGTGTATGGACTATTGTACCTTCTACTTCTAGAGAATGTTGAGAGCTGCTACTGCACTTTACAAACTTTTACTACTTTCACATTGTTGTAACCAAGGATTTTAATCGCAGTGATGGGTTATGCAACTATGAGAACGTCAGGGAGAAAACATGATTCTCAACTTGAGGTCATTTAATTACTACTAATCGCCTACTTACGGAAGGATTAAGGAGGAAGGTTCCACTAGGGCCTTAGGGAATGGAACGCCGGCATCAATTAATGAGTCTGTGATGGGATACTTCATGAATTTACGGAGATAGTCTTTCGGAATACAAACTAAAATCTAATCTACGTAAACGAGTTTTGATTTTAAGACTAGAGCTGCATTTTAGATTTAACGATTTTTTGAAGTTCTTTGCTTTCCCGTTTCGTCACTGCAATTCCGACCTAAACTCAAGTACAGGCAGTCACTTTACTTGCGTGTGATTCAAATTTTGATAAAAGCTGTCAAATCTGTGACTGCTGGTCTCGTGCTATAATTTCAGCAAATATATTCGGACAGAAAGCAGTAATACGTCGTTGCATATCATAGGGTGCAGTTGGTATGTCCTTGTAGACAGCATCTTTCAGGTTTCCCTACAGAAAAAGGCTACACGCGTTGAATCGGGGTAACGGGCCAGTTAAGATACAGGTCCTCTGCATCCAATCCAACGATTTGGAAACAATTCGTAAAGACATATAATAGTACTTCGTGCACTATGGGCTGGACAGCCGTTATGTTGATACCACAGGTTCCTCCTTGTTTGCAGAGAAACGTCTTCTAGCATGCGTGGAAGATGGTTTGTTAGGAGGCTGCGATATTTGTGCGCGTTCGGTGTTGGGTGTCTGCAAAACGCACATACTGACTGTTTACTATCCAACACCTCACATGTACACTCCGTGAACGCCGACGTTCTAAATGACGAAGCCAACGGGGACTGTCAACAGACCGATAGTGCATGTATCGGTGATTTACCTGTCAATGATTGGTAAATGTGGCTTCAGTACTTAACAAGATACATGACTGACTAGCAAGTCGCAATGCACTCGAGAAACACACAAGCACACTGAAGCAAACATATCATACCTAGCAGTTACTCAGGTTGAATGGCACACACAAGTGTCGGTGTGGAAACATACCAAATTGGAAGCGTATGTTGCCGCTACCGGTGGTCGTTCTGAACACGAACTGGGATGGTTAGTTCACTTTACTGGTCAGAATCCACGTAACTATTGTATGCGTTTGTGTTGTTCTTTAGTGTGTACTACCACAGATATTATACAAGCGTCAGTGTGCGAACTTTTCAAAATACGATAGCTCGTAAACGACTCGCACTAGAATCTTTCAACAAACAGCATTGACATTCTAATTGTCCTTAATTTTAGTTTGTTAATGTCAGTAGGCATCGTTCTATTTAAAATGTGTATGTTTGTACAAAAAATACTTTCTAAGTATCAATGCAATATGTTGATTGGCTAACGATACGAACCCCTGACTATTAATCCGTTCTGTGAAAACCGCTCACCAATATTCACGGTGCAAGTTTTAGATGATTCATTTGTATACTCCGCAAGCCACTGTGCGGTCCATGGCAAAGGGTGCATCGTGTCGATATTATCGTTTTTCATTCCAATTACATTCGCGTTGCTTCTGCTCTTCCCCAGTCGTGGAGATGGCAAAGCGACGAACGAGTTGTCCAGATTGTAACACTATTCTACAGTAAAGTAGGGCTACGCGAGGAATTACGTTCCACGCGTGCTAGTTTTCCCGTCCTATATTGCCTGCACAAAACAGTCTATGCAAATGTCAGGATGGTTCGCTGCACGCAGCCACGGCCGTGTCCTTGCCCCGTCTGTATCAAGTATGAAGACAGGCTCCGTGTGTGGTGACCTTACTGATGAGAGATTGCTGAACCATGCCTGCAGAAACACACGAGTAAATAAAAAAAGCGTTATAAGGCCGGGAAATGACATGGCTCACAAACGGGGCGGATCTTTCACATTTGATGAAATAATATGAACAACTATCTGCAATGTTTTTCACGGACGTTTAACTTATTTTCGTTTTTGTTATTCGTTGATCTAGTCAGAGACTCTATCGCAAGTATTCTGTACCATACACGGTGGTCGGAAAGTCCCGTTACAGACTTCTAGGACTTGTAGAGGGGAGTGAGTACATCGTATTTTGAATCGGAACCCATGTCCTGAAACGTCATCCAACGGCACTACAGAGCGTCAGTTATAGGCGCGGGCGTCTGTAAATGTATGTATTCACGGGGTGATTGCGTGGTGATGTTACAGACTTTCTAAGATGATGGAGAACGATAAATGCATTAATTTGAAGTAAGGATCCCTATACTGGAAACGAACGAGTCGAAAGTTATAAACGAAAACCGTTCTGATACCTCTGACAGATGAATACATGTACCGGTTCTTCTGTTGCGAAGAGTGTAGGGTTGGGAACTTGGGAACTTTCAGTGGTGGGGGTCCCCCTGCGGGTCCGGGGTAAGAATAGGCCCGAGGTATTCCTGCCTGTCGTAAGAGGCGACTAAAAGGAGTTTCAACCGTTTCGGCCTTCCATGTGATGGTCCCCCTTGGGGTTTGACCTCCATTTTTCAAAATTCTACAGAAGTACGAGCCTTTTGGGGAAGGACACCTTACGTGGTGTACTACTGGTCCTAAGTGCACTAAGACCTTGGCACTCAGCATTGTGCTGGCGTTGTAACCATACCCACTATTCCTCAAATTGGCCCTAAACGCCTGATGGGTTGTACAAGTTACGCCCATAGTGCGTCCCCATCTGCACCAACGATCATGATGGACTTTCCATGGCACCAGAAATCCAGCACGGTAGCCAGCCCGTTGTGGTGGGGTCGTCATGTACCCTCTAGGTTGTAGCCCCCTGACAACACAGGGATCGTACTGCCGATACCTGAGCTGCACCCTCCCCACGTCGGCCAAGGAGTAGATGCCCGTCTCCTTGGGGCATCAGGACTCCCAGCAACGGTCATCCTGCCAGGTGGCCCTTGCTGAGGCTGGGTGGCGCCCGTGGGGAGAGCCCTTGGTCGGAGTGGGTGGTATCGGGGCGGACGTTTCGCAGATGAAACGTCAACACGTATCAGGTCGCTCTGCGGCCGAGTCTTTCAAAAGAAAAGGTACCGTTTCTGGTCCTGGTTCTCCTGCCCTTTCCCCCTTGGCCACTCCCTGGGAGGAGGGACAGGCCCGCCGGCTTGGGGCGAAGTACTTCCCCCGCTATTTGGTCTGTTCTCGAACCGATGGGGGGACGTTCGCCACCTCCAAGCCCATGTTCTTTGTTCAGCACATTGAGGACATCTTCAGGGAAATCGAGGCTCTCAGCAAGATGCGATCAGGGTCCGTTCTTATCAAGACCTCCGCCGCCACACAGTCGGCGGCGCTCCAGGCGTGCGACCGCCTAGGGGACATCCCAGTGTCCATTGTCCTGCATCTGGCACTAAATAGGACGCAGGGGGTTATTTTTCATCGTGACCTCCTGCTACAATCTGATGAGGAGCTCAGGGCCAACCTGGAGCGCCGAGGCGTGCATTTCGTCCGGCGAGTCCAGCGCGGCCCCAAAGACCGTCGCATCGACACCGGGGCCTTTATCCTCGCCTTCGAGGGGGACGTTCTCCCGGAGAAGGTAAAGGTGATGTGCTACCGGTGCGACGTGCGACCTTACGTCCCGCCTCCTATGCGCTGTTTTCGGTGTTTGCGCTTTGGGCACATGTCGTCACAGTGTGAGGCTGAGCCCCTTTGCGGCGATTGTGGACGTCCTCTTCGTGAGGAACATACATGCACCCCACCACCTCGGTGCATTAATTGTCCTGGCATCCACTCGCCTAGATCCTCAGACTGCCCCGCCTATCAGAAGGAGAAGGTGGTACAAGAACTCATAACTTTGGATCGGCTCTCTTATTCTGAGGCCAGGAAGAAGTATGACCGCCTCCATCCCGTGCCATTGACCACTTTGTTTGCCTCAGTTGTGTCCACTCCTTCCGCGGTATCCTCACCCCTATCCTGTCCCCCCTCCGCCTCCTCCGCCCATCAGGGGGCTCTGCCTCCGCCTCCCAAATCCCTCCCTTCCAAATCCTCCTCCCCCGTGGCCCCCGCCCCCTCTGCCCCAGGGGCCACCCTTCTTCCTCCTCCTCTGACCCCGCCACCTGAGAAGCGTTCCTCTTCTCAGGTGTCCATCGGGGAAACGTTCCGGACCCCAGCTTCCGAGGTCCGGCGTTCCAAAACGGACCCCGCGCGCGAGGACCTTCTTCGGGTCCAGCCCACCATCCCTGTGCCTCCTCGGCCTTCCAAGAAGAAGTCTCTCTCCCCCTCTCCACCCCGGCGCGTTTCGTCTGACGCTCCATCCGTGAGTCGCTGCTCCCGGCCGTCCTCAGTTTCGCCGGGACGCTCTGCTGCCAGGCGCTCAGCTGGCCTCTCGTCGGCAAATGATGCTGCCCCTCCTACACAACCAGGGACAGCGGCCGCAGCTGGCGACGACTCGATGGAACCGGATCCGCCTCCCGCCGGTTGTAGCGTTGTTCCCTCGCAACCTGGCCCTCCGCGGCCGTCGAGGTGACCAGCTCTTCCCCCAACTTTTTGACTAGCGATGGCCTTGTTACATTGGAACATAAGAGGTATTCGATCTAATCGGGAGGAATTACAACTGCTCCTCTGCCTGCACTGTTCGCTCGGTCTCCAGGAAACCAAGTTGCGCCCGACT
The DNA here is from genome assembly GCF_021461395.2 of Schistocerca americana. NCBI lineage: Eukaryota > Metazoa > Arthropoda > Insecta > Orthoptera > Acrididae > Schistocerca > Schistocerca americana. The sequence goes on along the minus strand of NC_060121.1, from coordinate 329,632,528 downwards.
GACCGTATTGCCTTTAGCCACTATACCTCGGAGCGGTATGACCTCACCCCTGTGGATGGTATCCCAGCTCATGGTGGGGTCATGTTGCTCGTTCGGGACGATGTCTATTACCATCCCATCCCATTGACCACCCCACTCCAAGCAATAGCTGTCCATATTATTCTTTCTGCTTTTACTTTTTCAGTTTGTACCATCTACACTCCACCGTCATCTGCTGTTAGTCGGGCTGACATGATGCACCTGATCGTTCAGCTTCCCCCGCCGTTTTTATTGTTTGGGGACTTCAATGCCCATCATCCCATTTGGGGCTCTCCTGCATCCTGTCAAAGAGGCTCACTCTTGGCGGATGTCTTCAACCATCTCAATCTTGTCTGCCTCAATACCGGCGCCCCGGCTTTCCTCTCGGACTCTACTCATACCTACTCCCACTTGGACCTCTCAATCTGTTCTACCACTCTTGCCCGTCGGTTCGAGTGGTATGTCCTTTCTGACACCTATTCGAGCGACCACTTCCCCTGTGTCGTTCGTCTCCTGCACCACACCCCATCCCCACGTCCTTCGAGCTGGAACATACCGAAAGCTGACTGGGGCCTTTACTCCTCCCTGGCGACCTTTTCGGACCACGATTTTCTCAGTTGTGACAGTCAGGTCGAATACCTCACGGCTGTTATCATCAATGCTGCCGAACGTTCCATTCCTCGTACTACCTCTTCTTCACGTCGCGTTTCCGTCCCCTGGTGGAACGAGGCTTGTAGGGACGCTATCCGTGCTCGACGACGTGCTTAACGCACCTTTCGCCGCCATCCTACGTTGGCGAATTGTATTGAATACAAACGACTCCGAGCGCAATGCCGTAGAGTCATCAAAGACAGCAAAAAAGCTTGTTGGGCCTCTTTCACCAGCTCCTTTAACAGTTTTACTCCCTCTTCCGTCGTTTGGGGTGGCCTGCGCCGGCTGTCGGGCATTAAGGCCCACTCCTCAGTACCTGGCCTGACCTCAGGTAATGAGGTCTTTGTTGATCCTGTGGATGTCTCCAACGCCTTTGGCCGCTTTTTCGCGGAGGTTTCAAGCTGTGTCTGTAAGGTGATGGAGCTCATGGTTAATGCTCGGTTAGTCTGGATTCTTGAATCTCGATGGCTACTTACTAATGTCCAATGCGGCTTTCGTCGCCGCCGCTCCGGTGTTGACCACCTTGTGACCTTGTCGACATTCATCATGAACAACTTTTTGCGAAGGCGCCAAACGGTAGCCGTGTTCTTCGACTTGGAGAAGGCTTATGATACCTGTTGGAGAGGAGGTATCCTCCGCACTATGTACAGGTGGGGCCTACGCGGTCGCCTGCCCCTTTTTATTGATTCCTTTTTAACGGATCGAAAGTTTAGGGTACGTGTGGGTTCCGTATTGTCCGACGTCTTCCTCCAGGAGAACGGAGTGCCTCAGGGCTCCGTCTTGAGCGTAGCCCTTTTTGCCATCGCGATCAATCCAATTATGGATTGCATTCCACCTAATGTCTCAGGCTCTCTCTTTGTCGATGACTTCGCGATCTACTGCAGTGCCCAGAGAACATGCCTCCTGGAGCGCTGCCTTCAGCGTTGTCTAGACAGCGTCTACTCATGGAGCGTGGCAAATGGCTTCCGGTTCTCTGAAGAGAAGACGGTTTGTATCAACTTTTGGCGATATAAGGCGTTCCTTCCGCCATCCTTACATCTCGGTCCCGTTGTTCTCCCATTCGTGGAAACAACTAAGTTTCTAGGGCTCACGTTGGACAGGAAACTGTGTTGGTCTCCACATGTCTCTTATTTGGCGGCCCGTTGTACACGTTCCCTTAATGTCCTCAGAGTTCTTAGCGATTCATCTTGGGGAGCAGATCGCACTGTCTTGCTTCGCTTGTATCGGTCCATAGTCCGATCGAAGCTGGATTATGGGAGCTTCGTCTACTCGTCCGCTCGGCCATCCCTCTTACGCCGGCTCAACTCCATCCACCATCGGGGCATACGTCTTGCGACCGGAGCCTTCTACACTAGTCCTGTCGAGAGTCTTTATGCTGAAGCTGCCGAATTACCATTGACCTACCGGCGCGACGTACTGCTGTGTCGGTATGCCTGCCGGCTGTTGTCTGTGCCCGACCACCCCTCTTACCAGTCCTTCTTCGCCGATTCTCTCGACCGTCAGTACGGGTTGTATGTGTCTGCCCTGCTGCCCCCCGGAGTTCGCTTCCGTCGCCCGCTTCGACAATTGGATTTTGCCCTCCCTACCACCTTCAGACAGGGTCAGAGCCCGACACCACCTTGGCTCCAGGCTCCGGTTCATATTTATCTCGACCTCAGCTCACTCCCGAAGGATGGTACTCCGACTGCAGTGTATTGCTCACGGTTTGTCGAACTTCGTGCTCGACTTGCCGGTCACACCTTTATTTACACCGATGGCTCCAAAACTGACGATGGTGTCGGCTGTGCCTTTGTCGTCGGGGCCGCCACCTTTAAATACCGGCTCCTCGACCAATGTTCCAGCTTTACGGCCGAGCTTTTTGCTCTCCATCAGGCCGTTCAGTATGCCCGCCGCCACCGCCATTCATCGTATGTACTCTGCTCTCACTCACTCAGTGCTCTTCAGAGCCTTGGAGCTCCCTATCCGGTCCATCCCTTGATTCAACGGATACAGCAGTCCCTCCATTCTTTCGCTGATAATGGTGGTTCTGTCAGCTTTCTGTGGGTTCCCGGACATGTCGGAGTGCCTGGGAATGAGGCTGCTGATGCTGCAGCCAAGGCTGCAGTCCTCCTGCCTCGGCCAGCCTCCCATTGTGTCCCGTCATCTGACGTTCGTGGGGATGTATGTAAGAGGCTTGTGTCGTTGTGGTGGGATGCTTGGTCATCCCTCCAAGGAAACAAGCTCCGGGCGGTAAAACCGCTCCCAACTGCTTGGACAACATCCTCCCGAGCATCTCGGCGAGAGGAGGTCCTTCTGACCAGGTAGCGGATTGGGCATTGCCGATTTAGCCACCGCTACCTGCTCTCCGGTGACCCAGCCCCACAGTGCCCTTGTGGTCAGGCATTAACAGTGCGCCATGTTTTATTGTCGTGTCCCCGTTTTAGTCAGTTTCGTGTTGTCCTGTCCCTGCCATCTACTTTACCAGATGTTTTAGCTGATGACGCTCGAGCAGCTGCTCGTATTCTGCGTTTTATAACTTTGACTGGCTTGTCCAAAGACATCTAACCTTTTTACCTATTTTATCTGCATCTTTGTCAGGTCCTTCTGGTGTCCCCCCATCCCCTTGAGTTTTACTAGATTCCATGTGCTCTAACAAGTGACTGGGCGCTAATGACCTCAGTAGTTGAGCGCCCTTAAACCCCACCAAAAAAAAAAATTCAGTGGTGGTAATGTGGACAAAAACGAGAAAAAATGTCCAATAGACGTGGGCTCTAAAGTGCGTACGTTACCAACTATGAACACTTGCTCAGTAGAGGAAATGTGTTTCACATTAGCGAAGATGAACGAATGGTCATAGCTCCTTCTCTGTACACAAGTGACATCTGCGAAAAGCTTCGTGGAACTTCCAACGTTATCCACTATTTTTTTTGTATATGTTTTGTTAACAGTAATGGCCCTATGACACGCTCTTAGGGCACGACCGAATCTGCTTTTACATCTGAAGACTTGTCTCCCTTAAGAGCAGGCTGGCGGGCGATAATAAAGACTCAGGCGAACGCGTGTTTTTTAAGCCACTTCTTTCGTGGATGAATTGTATTTCGTCAGAGTTGTTCCAGTGAATCGTATCCTAACTTCTGCTTTTAGTACAGGTTTTCAGAGGTCGTTCTACTTTGTGACGATACTCCCAAATATTCTACGGTTTTTATTGTTTCTAGAAACTTACCGCCAGTATTGCTATCGGCCAATACTGGATGTTTCCGCCTGTTTGTGTTCAGTACGTTATTTTAAGTTGAGGATCAACTGCTAATCCTTGCACCAAGCGTCGTCTGCAGGACTTTGCTAACATTTTGTAGCATTGCGTCTTCTCTACATACAACAGCATCATCTGTGAACGGTCTGAGTTTCGTACGTTATACGCCTGATAATTTATATATATCGTTAACAGTAACACATCTATAATACTCCCATGGGATTCACCCGAAGTTACTTTAAAGTTCCACGACGCAGATAAATTGCACGTACTTATGAAACTTACTGGCAGAGTAAATGTCTCGAATGTGCACTTGATTTCAAGAGTCTTGCTTTTCACGGATGATGAGAGAAGCCTTCGGGAAATACTCCTTCTGTAATATTAATGAGCCAGATGTGAAATGGAACTGATAATGAATATAACATGTTATGCAGAAGCTCATTGTATCGGTTTCGTAACGCTAGAATGTCAGCTGAGAGCTCTTAATTGGAACACAATTAACATTTGTAAAAGTTGTGCACTCTTGTTTATTACACTGAACTTCTGATCTAGAAAGACATCCAATATGGCTGACGTCATGTCTGCACTCTGAGAGTTCATCTCGGGAGTCATCTAGACGGCCGGCGATAAGTTTTCTGTAAGAGTATTGACCTGATTCTGCCGCCATCCGAAGACAGTGTTATAATGTCACACAGTTTTTGTTCAGTCTGTCGTAGATATTTTTTTGTTATTTCACAGCTGGGAATTCTGTTATGTAACAGTAGAATTCGATTTTTGTGATAAAACACTATTGATTCAGGCTGGAAGGACAGCGTTTCCAATGCCGAAACATCGCCTTTGTTCTTAAAGAGTAAGAGAGCATCGCATTATTAGGAATTTACTCAGTAGTGTCTGAAATATGTTATGGTTTCGTTTGGTGCAATGTTTGCAGCATTTGCAATCTCGTTAGTAGCGCGGTTATTGTTTGATCTAGATTGTTCCACTGAGGTTACAACCCAAGCTCCACTGCCAAACACGACGAGAAAAATGTATAACCTCTTGATTCGTAGCCGTACTGTCGCGAAGCACGAGCGTCGGTTTCGGGTTCACTCTGCACAACGTTATCAGTGCTTGGTTTGCAGGTTGACTAGTGATGTCCTTCGTGAGGTCGCACGTCGTTTATGACAAAGTTCGACTAGGTATTCTCGGAAGTTTCTGGGTCACTGGACATTCCACGTTGAGTGGAGTATTAGGCAGTAAGCGGTGCGTGTTTTAACATGCCATTTTTTATTATGAGATTTCCAATTTGGTTATTGCACTTCACTGTAATAACACTTGACTATTCGTCAAGCGTGTTGAACGATATTTTTCAAAACCTGAGAAGGTTAGGCTGTGTCATTGATATTACTGCCGTTAAACGGCCCGCTTCCGAAAGGGGAAGGCGCACAGGGCCCGGTTCGAATCCGCCCTGCCAATGGACGATGAGAGCTTGGATGTGGTTTCCTATTGTAACAATACGAGTCAACGGAACTTGAATAGCGTATTTGCCTCTATTGGTTACGGTAGAGAGCTCGATCTTTCGGTCCTGTCTGTATATTTATATATAATATTGCATGAATAAAGGCTGGGCGAATGTAAAGCTATCGTTAAAAACGCACGCCGCACGATTTGTTACGATTTGGGCGGTCATAATAATAATAATAAATAATAATAATAATAATAATAATAATAATAATAATAATATGCTTTTGAATACAATTAAAATATAACGCCGATACCTGTTTAGTGTTATTGGAAATATGTAGTATATTAATGAGTAAGGTAGCCGATCCTATAAGAAGAGGTAAAATTGGGCATATTGAGGTGTTTTGCTTTATATCGACGAAGCTGATGATACGGCGTCATTTTTTTGTTTACTCTTAGAAATAAACAAGTAAAGAAGTGCTAATTGTGCGCAGTGAAAAAATGTAGGGGCGAGTTTTAAATAACTACGGTATATAATCAGAGTAACAAAAGGACATTTAGTTACACGAAATCGCGGATAGCGAAGTGTGGTCATGAAATTGAGTACACCTACAGGGCGGTCAATTCCGGGATAAATCTATGCGCATCTCACGAGGGACGCGGTATTGAGACCGTTTTTTTTTTGTTTTTTTTTTTTTTGTTTTTTTTTTATTTTTATTATTATTATATCGCGGAGAGCGGGCTCCAATTTATGAAAAGGAGAAAAACTGTATCATTGACTGTTGGTGTCGAGCAACCAAAACTGTTCATCAAAGGGTTTCGATGGAACTTGGGAGTTAGGATTCAGGCACTCGCATATACTCCACATCAGAGTGTGAATGAGTGGTGAATGCGAAATAGAACTGTGAACAAAGTTACGTTAAATAAAGCAGAAGAAACAAGACAGTTTGGTCGTATCTGTTACTATTCCATGAACTGTAACATTTCTTATCGTTGTACGAAGCCTTTATAGACGATCGTTATGACAATTTGCTTCGAAGGGATCTCTTTACGAGTTAAGTTTAGGGGACCTGGTCAAGAGGGGGTAGTTCGTAGGTCCTAACTACTGCAGCTATTCTGGAATCAGGTGCTACCGTGACCGTTGTGTGTTGTCAATGACTTAAGGTTACCATATCTCATGCTCTAAGATCGACGCGCCTTTCCACTTGGTATAACGGTACCTCACGACAACAACAACGACAACGCCGACGACGTAGGAAGATACGGTAGACTACATCCCACTAAATGAATATTGGCTGGTACCCACGTCTCGCCTCTGCTATACGCTACATGAACGTTTAGAACCTTTCCTAGCCATCACACACAGAATTTAATCTAGACGCAGACCGTTGGGGTGCACTGATTCCGTCCTGGGGAATGAATAGGAGACTGATGACCTTAGAAGTTTACTCTCCTTAAGCCCGTAATTAGCGGCAGTTTGTTACAACTGAGACGCCATCCGCCGGGGTGGCCCGGACGAGTGTATACGGTTGGACGTGAATTTGTGGCAGCATTAACGGAGGAGGAAAAGACCTACAGTTACTTCCAATAGGATGGAGCAGCTGCCCATACAGTCGCCGAACCGTGGAGCTCATTTACACAATCTTCACGCCTGAGAGTTGTTAGCTGAGGTCCGTCCGGTCGCGGCCCTAGCTGGCTGGCTACCCAGGTCATCTGCCAGTGTGGGGAGCCCTCAAATCTAAGGTGTATCCCACCAACCCTCATAGTCTTCAAGAACTGCAGAAGAACGTTTCGGATGAGATTGCAGCAATTACAGCAGGCCAGATTCGATCCGTCTTCAGCAACTTGCTGGCCAGAGCCCATTTCATTACCTTGTTTCAAGCCAGGATGATCCGGAAAACCAGGCGTTCAGTCTGGAACCGCGCGACCACTACGATCGCAGGTTCGAATCCTGCCTCGGGCATGGATGTGTGTGATGTCTTTAGGTTAGTTAGGTTTAAGTAGTTCTAAGGTGTAGGGGACTGATGACCTCAGAAGTTAAGTCCCATAGTGCTCAGTCATTTTTTCATCCGGAAAGGAAAACTCTGACTACATCAGACACACATCTTGTACAGTCCGAGGTAATCCTCAGGGGTACCTCCGCCATACTACAAAATAGTCGCTTCAGGGCACAATAACATTCCGGAGAATGACTTTCGCGTTGACAGATCAGTTTTACAGTAGACTTTGAGGCGTTCTGAGACAGTCCCGCTGGCAGATAGTTTTCCAGTCGGTCGCAGAGGGGTTAGTGCGACCATTCATACTTCGAATAATTGGTGAAATGTCGTATGTGATCTGAATAACAGGGCTTGTTTGGCGTTTATTATGAACATCTGACAGTCTTCTTAATGTACATTTATTGTGGTTTGATGTTGGGTGCCGCCCTCCGTCTCCTTTCTTTTGGTGATCTCGACACGTTCTTGTGCTGATCTCGACAATTACACGTAACCGTTAGAACGAGGATCCTCGATCTCTATTTCAAATTTTAATTTTTATTGGTCCCTTGCAGAGTTATATATAGATGCAGTAGTGGATACCGAATTGACTTGCACCTGCTTTTTGACGTTCGTTTTCTATAATTTTATTACTTCCGTATTATTCGTATTACCAATTTTTTAGTTCGTATTTGATATGGTAACGTAACTTTCAACAATTTCTAGGAACAAAATATTCACTCTCAAGCTTTAGACGTACATTTTTAGGAGCTTTATGTTCAGTTTCATGCCAGGGCTTAATAGCAGTAAGGATTTTTCTTCAAACAAGCCTTCTGGGGCAATCTACGTCTTGTATCTTCCTTATTTTGGCCATATTTTTTAAAAATAATTTCGCTCTTCTCCGTTCTACTGCTCATCGCCACATTCGTTTTGACTTTGTGCACCATAAAACATTGACTAATGCTACGGAAATGAAGTGCATAACATAGTTAGAACAACGCACATTTTTTTAGCCGATGATTGCACTAATGTGAACGTAAATTAATATCATAAAATAGCATATATGAGGTCCTATTTAAAACGTAACTTGACTACCCCCACTATAGTGTAATTTGTAGATGATGCCTGACGGTCAGAGTTGTCTGAAAGTAAAAGTAATTTTGGTAATCTGTTTCGTCCTTCAGTTGTACTTCCCTCTACAAGTTTTGCTGCTTAAAATTCGCTTCATTACTAAATTAATTAGTCGTTTATGCCTTGGGATGTTGTATCAACTTAACTACACCTTTAGTCCAGTTGTGCTATAAATTTACTTCTTCCTCGATTCCATTTATTACTTCTGCATTTTTTATGGGATCTATCCATCAAACAGAAAAAGATAAAGTATCACTGTTTAACATTTCAGAAGCTTATATTACGTTGTCGGTATAGTTGATGGTTTGTTTGACTTCCATATAAGGCTACATTAGAAAGAAATCCTTCTGGAACATACTCGACGAATCTTAAATTTATGTTCGATGTTACCTACTCTTCTTCATGAAAGCTTTTCCTGGTATCGGTAATCTGTATCGCATATCTGCACTCCTACGAATTCGTGATTGTGTTGCGCAAATAGTAAAAATTCCTACTACTTTGTGTCTGAAACTTCCTGGCAGATTAAGACTGTGTGCCGGACCGAGACTCGAACTCGGGACCTTTGTCTTTCGCGGGCAAGTGCTCTACCAACTGAGCTACCCAAGCACGACTCACGCCCCGTCCTTTCTTTGTATCTTATTTCGTAATGAAATTCCCGCAGGCATTACTTGACTTGATTCGATTAGGCATTTAACTTTACTGTTCATTCTGTAACAGTTTATCAAAACATAACACATTCGGTACGACTGATCTCCCAAGTCTCTTCACGTCTGTGGAAGAATTGAAACGCCATCGCAGACCTTAAAGATTATACTTCATTCTGGTCTTTAATTCCTTTCACGAATTTATTTTTGATCTCCGCCGAAGGCTTTGCCTCGTTGAACCCACCGGTTCCTGTGAGATAACCGAAGTCAAGGAACGCGGTTGTTGCCGTACTTAGGCGGGTAACCGCCCGGGTTTGTCAGGCGCTGTTGGCTGCTTTTCGGCAAAGGGGAGGAGGGTTTCTGATCACCAGACTGTGCGCCAATGTCCTGGATTAAATTCCAGATATCTTCTCAGTGTCTCTTGGAGTGGAGGCCACGCGACAATGTTGTTGATGATCCGTTACACACACACACACACACACACACACACACACACACACACACACACACACACATATTCTCTCTCTCTCTCTCTCTCTCTCTCTCTCTCTCTCTCCAGTCATCAAGACGTATCAGGTATACTTAACACAAGACTTACACTTCACGGAGGAATGACAGTTTGCGCCAAGAATAGACGAAATCTTTGCAATTAAGCGGCTGAACCTGCCCTCCTTGTCTTCCGGCCAATCATGCCAGACGGGTTTCCTTTTCCGCTTGTTCAATGCATTTGTAGAAAAACCTGAGGGGATAGGCTACAACTCAGTCCCTTTCCCACTACTCTCTATTTCATGTGCAAGGGGCATTAAATAAGTAATGCAACACAGTTTCGGTAAAAAAAAAAGGTGGAATTTGTAATGGGACTTCACCTCTTATAGTTTCAAGAAATGCTCATAGATGGCAGAATTGTACGTAGCCTTAAAAATAGGGTCTATAAAGGAGGCGCGTTCTTTTGGCGGAAAAGCAGAGCATCGCATACTTTCGTAGGCACTTGCAGAATGTGTACGGAGACCTGGCAGTGAACAAAAGCTCAGTGAGTCGTTGGGCGAGGCGTTTGTCATCATCGCAGCGAGATCGCGCTAACCTGTCCAATTACCCGCGTGCCGGCCGGCGGCACAGAGCTGTGACTCCTGCAGTGTTGGAACGTGCGGACACTCTCATTCGCGGTGCTCGGCGGATCACAAACACCTCGCTGCTCAACGAGAGGCGCTGTTGGCAGTGACACACCAGTCCACCAGTTGGGGTACTCAGAGGTGTGTGATAACTGGGTTCCTCGCTGCCTAATAGAAGACCACAAAGAGCAACGAAGGACCATCTGTGGTCTTCTGGGAATCTGAAGCGGCTATTCTATTTGATGTTCTCCCTCATGGTGTAACAATCGACTCTGAAGTGCATTGTGCTACCCTCAGGAAACTGGAGAAACGACTTCAGTGTTTTCGTCACCACAAAAATGGAAACTAACTTGATGTTCTCCATGAGAAAGCAATGCCTCACCCGAATCTGTGCACCCGAGAGGGGCTCACAGAACTTCATTGGACTGTTCTTCCTCATCCACCCTACAGCCCGGATCTCGTACTTTCTAACTCGCATCTTTTTTGCCCAATGAAGGATGTACTCCGCCCGAAGCAGTTCGTGGGTGATGGGAAGGGGAAAAATGCGATTTTTTTTTTCCCTTATAGAACGCCTCTCATACTTATTGAAAAACATTGGGATAGGCTGTAACCCTTTCCCACTCCTTCCCACTACTGTCTCCCTTTGATGTCCTGCGGCTCTTTTAACTGTAGCCTGTTCTTACTACGAAAACCTAAATGACGTGTAGCTAACCTGGAACGCTCTGTATGTAGTCACTAATTATTTGTCTTCATTTAGGATATTTAGGAAAAAATAGCCAATCTACATTGGTGATCACAGTTGACTTGATTTCATCACCTGCTAGGAACTCGTAGATTGACTCACCTCGTTCGTGGGAGATTGGTCGGATCCCGTTTGCCTTAAGCGTAGAGTGCAGCTGGTATGCGTCGGATTCGGCAGCATAGCACCCGCGGCGGGTGACGCGTTCTCCTGTTGTGCAGCGGTCGCTGGACTCGGACTCTGCTACTGTACTAGCGCCAGCGCCTCTCTACACACACTGACCAGGAGGCGCGGCCATCGAAGAGTCCAGCTGAATGGCGAACTGAGGGGCAGGCGCGGGGCCGACGCGAAACACGCGGGCCGTGTTGTGAAACGCGCCCTTCGACCCCAGCCCCCTCCTCTGTACTCTGTGCCCGCGAGAATGTGGGCGGCGTTCGCCAGTTACGGCCTGCGCGTCTGCAACATTTATCGCGTCGCTTTGACCACCGAGAAAGTAGCGAAAAAATCAGATCGTTTCTTGGTACTTCTCGTAGTTTCCACACACCAATGCGAGAAAAGGGTTTCATAAACGCTACGTCTGAGTTTTGTCACACTTGCCTAAAAGGTGAATTCTAGTTACCATTCTTACGATGGTACATCATGGGAGCAATCATCTGATTCCGGAAATACTGTATAACAATGAGGTTACTGACCCACTTAAAAATGCATAGAAACTGGACCACACTGAACCAAAAATTAGTACCTCACCAGGAGACACCACACTAAAAGCCCCTTTCTTGCTTTGGTAATAGTCTCAGTTCGTCGAGTAAGTCTGAGCGTGGTTCGTTCAGGTATGCCATATCTATATACAAGGGACGTTCAAAAAGGAAAAAGCCGGAGTCTGGAATGCTCAAACCAGTGACAGGAGGGTAATATTGTGGGGTGTGTAACGAGGTGTGGTTCCGACCAAAGCGTGGAAATTCACAGCCCGTCGCTAGAGAGCACGCGGGCACATCACGTGAATATACGGAACTAGCTGCAGCATGCATCAATCGTCCACACGAGTGCAGGAAAGGTTATGCTGACGTTCTTCTCTGACTAAGATTCACTTCTGATTCGCTTCCTGCAGCACGGGACAACAGTGAATCCCAGCGTCGCTAGCAAACATTGACCACCCTTTGCCAAGCGCTCAAGTCAAAACTATCAGGCAATCTCCCCCTTGGGGTCATTCTGCTCCACGACAATGCAAAGCCTCATACGGCCAACACAGTTGCGGCACTCGTGCAGAAATTCAAATGGGTGGTTCTCGGCCACCCTCCATACAGTCCGGACCTCTCTTCCTGTGATTACACCACTTTTGGCCCCCTTGAAAAGGCTCTGAGTGGCAAACGATTCACCTCGGACGACGACGTCCAGCTGTACGTGCGGAACTGGTTACCATGCAGCCCAGGAATTTTATGAGACAGCCTTTCACCGCCTTGTCACAGTGGGACAAGTGTGTCAACAGCCAGGTTCAATACTTCTAACATAGAGGTAGTGGTTTCTGTAATTATGCCTCCGGCTTGTTTCGTTTTGAACACCCCTTATAATACCACTCATTGATAGTTAGATCCTGCAGACCAGTAGTCTTTTGCCTTTTTTGCTTAAGAGCCATTTTAGGGCGACACTTCAGGACGCATAGGAAGGGGAGAGGGGTGTAAAGTGGCCGCTCAAAGAGGAATTCAATTTCCACCAAATCATGGTTACTGATACCTTACCATTTATACGTTTTGAATCTACATACTGTAAGGTATCATAACAAGTATTTTTCACTGAAAAAGAAAATGTATTGGAACTAGAAGCAATTTCTGAAGGTTTACGTACTGACCAATTTTCTGTACTTAGGCGAGCACTGTGGCCAATGCAATAGCAACAGGTACCTATGTTTATTTCTGTGATTTCCGGGCACATTTTCTAGGCATATTTGAGCCCCACTATCTGAAGGAATACAAAGCGCTTGTCGCAAGCCGTTTTCAGTCGGACTTCCGTATTAGGACAAATATAGCAGAACAGAGAAGGTTTTAAATAACGTGACTATCTACATAAATACTCCGCTAGCCACCAAGAGGTGTGTGGCGGAGGGCACTATTCACGCCAAAGTCATATTCCCCCCCCCCCCCCCCCCACCCCCCTCTCCTGTACCACTCGCGGATCGCGCGAGGGAAAAACGAATGTCTGAACGCCTCATTACGAGCTCTAATTTCACGTATCTTTGAATGGTGTTCATTGCGCGATTTGAAAATTGGTGGTAATAACATGTGCTCTACATCCTCGGCGAAGATCGGATTTCGGAATTTACCGATCAGCCCCTTCCGTTTAGCGCGTTGTCTATCTGCAAGTGTGTCCCACTTCAAACTTTCTATGAGATTTGTAACGCTCTCGCGATGGCTAAATGTACTAGTCACGAATCTTGCCGCTCTTCTTTGGAACTTCTCAACCTCTTGAATCAGACCCAACTGGCAAGGGTCCCATACAGACGAACAATACTCTTAAGACTTGACGAACTAACGTATTGTAAGCAATTTCCTTTGTTGGACTGCATCGCTTCAGGATTCTACCAATAAACCGCAATCTAGAGTTCGCCTTACCCGTTACTTGTATAATCTGATCATTCTATTTGAAATCATTTCGTATAGTGACATCCAGATACTTGACGGATGTTACCGCTTCCAAAGACTGGGCATTTATTTTGTACTCCTACATTAATGGGGTTTTTCGCTTTGTTACACGCAGTAGGTTACACTTACTAATATTCAGAGGTAACTGCCAATCATTACACCACGCATTTATTTTCTGCAAATCCTCATTGATTTGGTCACAACTTTCGTGTGATACTACTTTCCTGTAGACTACAGCATCATTGGCAAACAGTCTAATGCCGCTGTCATTACCATCAACCAGATCGTTCATGTAAATCGTAAAAAGCAGCGGATCTATTACGCTGCCCTGGGGCGCACTTGATGTTACGCATGTTTCTGTTGTCTCCTCATTCAGGACGACATACTGCTCTCTGTCTGTTTAAAAACTTTTTATCCAACCCTATATGTCATCGGATAGCCCGTAAGCGCGCACGTTTTGGAGCAAGCGACAGTGGGGAACTGAGTCAAATGCCTTTCGAAAGTCGAGGAATATATCCTCATCTTGGGAGCCGGTATCTAGAGCCGGTTGTATACCATGCACAAAGAGGGCCCCCCCCAGGGGATCCACATCTCTTTTGTGGATACGTGCGTAGCGAGCACGGGGCCCCGAGCTAATGTGGCCTTCCTTCCTTTCCGGGCTGCATACCTTCCCTTTCCGCATCCATCCCCATCCCCTGTCTTCACCCCCCCCCCCTCACCTCTTGCTCTTTCCTTTACTTTCTCCCCCTCTGGGAGCATGGTTTGCGCCTACGTCCGGAGACGGACGCTTGTAAATGTACCGCATTCTTCTTCTTCCTTGCTTGTCTGTCTTCTTCTTACCTTTGTCCTTCTCCTTTCCTTACCTCTTCTCTTTACCCTTTTCTCCGCTGCGGCGTTTGAGACCCCCTCTTCTTTCCTTTCCCTTTCTCTTTCTTCCTCCCTGTGCGTGTCTGAAGGCCGACCCACGCACTTCCATGCGTAGCCGGTGACGGGGTAACGCGTAATTCCCCGCCCCGGGTAGACAGGTAGGACACGTACGTACCCCCTGGTAAAGGCCAGGCCCAGGGAGGGGTGATTACCCGAGCTGATACCTTCCGAAAGTGCCGATTGGTCCCTCCGTCCGTATGTCGGGAGGTGTGACCTGAGGTGTGAACAATCACCTAAGGCGGGTGTGCCCTCGGTGAGGGCCCCCACAAGGGAGGAGCGCGCCATCGGAGACGCCGGTAATCATGGGGGATTCTTCCGCAATGGTTTCCTCACCTTCCACTATGTCTGCTCACAAACGTAAGTTCACTGAGTCTCAGCCACAGACGGTTCTTCCATCGTTGCCACAGTTCCTTGTTGTTTCTCGGTCTGACGAAGGTCACGACTTTTCCACAGTCAACCCTTTCATTATTCAGAAAGGTGTCGACGCAATTGCGGGTCCTGTAAAGTCTTGTTCCAGATTACGGAATGGTACCCTGTTGTTAGAAACACACAGTGCCCTCCAGGCTCAAAAATTGCTGCGTACTTCTCTGCTCCACACCTTCCCTGTCCGGGTGGAACCGCACCGTACCTTAAATTCCTCGCGTGGAGTCGTTTATACACGCTCCCTCGATGGATTGTCTGACGAAGAAATTCAGCACTACCTGTCTGACCAGGGCGTCACCGCTGTTCATCGGGTTATGAAAAGGGTTGACTCGAACATCATTCCAACCCGCACTGTCTTCTTGACTTTTGACAAAGTTCAACTCCCATCAAAAATCAAAGCAGGCTATGAGATAATTTCCGTTCGCCCATATGTCCCAAACCCTACGCGTTGCTATCGATGTCAGCGGTTCAATCACACCAGCAAGTCCTGTTCCAATCCGGCCAAATGTGTTACGTGTGGCAGGGATGCCCATGAGGGTGCTTGTCCACCTCCATCCCCTCGCTGCATCAACTGTATGGGTGACCACGCTGCTTCCTCTCGAGATTGCCCTGTTTTTAAGGACGAAAAGCTGATCCAGGAAATAAGAGTGAAGGAAAAGGTGTCGACCTTTGCTGCTCGAAAGTTACTCGCCAGTCGACAGCCCACCATGCCTCAGAAAGGAAAATACAGCGCTGTCCTTGCTTCTCCTCGGCCAACAAAGGAGGCGGCCACGCAGACTTGCGACCTCACATTTAGTACCACGGTCGTCAGATCGGCCAGCGCAAAGATCGCCCGTTCAACCTCACCTCTTTCGCCTGCCCACTCTATGGCTCACCCTTCGTCGGGTTCTGCTAAATCTCGAGCCCAAAAGTCAGACGCCAAGTCTACAAAAAAAGAGCATTCTCGTGAAGAGTTTTTACGTACTGCAACTTCACAACCATCGGTTCCTCCTTCATCTAAACATACCTCCAAGAAGGCTACGAAGAAACACAGTTCCTCTCCTTCTCCGCCAAGGCGTGTCCCATCTACAGCACCACCTGGCGGAAATCGCCCTCGGCCATCTTCTGTGTCGCCGAGGCGCACTGTTGGTGGCCGGTCAACTGGCCGATCGTTGGTGGCAGGAGCTGCTCCTGACCAACCTATGGATCAGGATCTTCTGCCTTCGACTGAATGCCATTCCATGCTGTCGGTCGCAAGCTCTGAGCAGTCGTTGAGTTGACAGCACCCTTGGTGCCGTTCCTCCATTTTCTGTTCACCCTATGTCCATTATCCACTGGAATATCCGCGGCATTCGCGCCAATCGGGAGGAATTGTCGATCCTCTTACGATCCTACTCGCCGGTCATCTTCTGTCTTCAGGAAACAAAGCTGCGTCCCCATGACCGCTTTGTTCTCCCTCATTTTCAGTCCGTCTGATATGACCTCCCCTCAGTTGAAGGCACTCCAGCCCATGGAGGACTCATGATTCTGCTCCATGATACTCTCCATTATCACCCAATCCCCTTAAACACTTCCTTCCAAGCTGTCGCCGTCCGTCTTTCCCTTTCTGGATACACGTTCTCTCTTTGTACGGTATACATTCCATCGTCTAAACCAATGGCACGAGCTGATCTCCTTCATCTTCTTGATCAGCTTCCACCCCCCTATTTGCTGGTTGGGGACTTCAATGCCCACCACCCGCTTTGGGGATCTCCACATCCTTGTCCACGTGGCTCACTATTGCTAGACGTCTTCCACCAAGCGGATCTAGTCTGCCTCAACACTGGGGTCCCTACATTTTTGTCTGCCTCCACGGCAAATTTATCCCATTTGGACCTTGCGGTCGGTACTGTTCCGCTAGCTCGGCGCTTCGAATGGTTCGCCCATGATGATACACACTCGAGTGACCACTTTCCATGTGTTCTTCGACTGCAGCCTCAACTGCCATATATGCGCTCGCGACGCTGGAAGTTTGCCCAAGCCGATTGGACACTTTTTTCGTCTCTAGCGACATTCGATGACGGTCGCTTTCCCAGCGTCGACGATGAGGTCACACATTTTACCGACGTTATTCTCACAGCTGCGGAACGTTCAATACCACGCACCTCCGAATTGCCCCGGCGCCCTCCAGTTCCGTGGTGGAACGAGGCCTGCCGTGACGCAATACGTGAGCGGCGACGTGCTCTTCGCATTTTCCGTCACCATCCAACTTTGTCCAACTGTATCCGATATAAGCAGCTCCGTGCGCGATGCCGTCGCGTCATCCGCGATAGCAAGAAGGCAAGCTGGAAATTCTTTACTAGCTCATTTAACAACTTCACTCCCTCCTCGGAAGTTTGGAGTCGGCTTCGACGGTTCTCAGGCGCGCCTAGTTTCTCCCCGGTCTCTGGGCTCACTGTCGCGCATGATACCTTAGTGGACCCCGTCGCAATTTCTAACTCATTGGGTCAGCACTTTGCTGAGATTTCGAGCTCTTCAAATTACCCGCCAGCGTTTCTCCCGAAGAAACGTGCAGCGGAAGTGCGACATCTTGCTTTCTCCTCTCAAAATCGCGAAAGCTACAATACTGTTTTCTCCATGCGCGAACTCCAACATGCACTCTCTACTTCTCGCTCCTCCGCCCCAGGACCGGATGGTATCCATGTCCAAATGTTGCTGCATTTATCAACCCATAGCCTGCGTCACCTCCTTCGCCTTTATAATCGAATTTGGACCGACAGTACCTTTCCCAGGCGATGGCGGGAAGCTATTGTCGTTCCCGTTCCGAAACCTGGAAAGGACAAACATCTCCCCTCTAGCTATCGCCCCATTTCTCTCACGAGTAGTGTCTGTAAGGTTTTGGAGCGTATGGTGAATTACCGTTTAGCTTGGTGGCTGGAGTCCCGCAGTCTTTTAACACCAGCCCAATGCGGATTCCGAAAGCATCGTTCTGCTGTTGACCATCTTGTTGCTCTCTCCACTTATATCATGAACAATTTTCTCCGGAAACGCCAAACGGTAGCAATATTTTTTGATCTGGAGAGAGCGTACGATACCTGTTGGAGGACAGGCATCCTCCGCACACTGTTCTCTTGGGGCTTTCGAGGCCGGCTGCCCCTTTTTCTTCGCGAATTTATGGCAGAGCGCACATTTAGGGTGCGGGTGAACACTACTCTCTCCCGTACCTTCTCCCAAGAAAACGGGTTACCCCAGGGCTCCGTGCTGAGTGTTGTACTGTTTGCCATCGCCATTAATCCAATTATGGATTGTCTCCTTCCTGATGTCTCGGGCTCCCTCTTTGTGGACGATTTTGCTATCTACTACAGTTCTCAAAGGACCAGCCTTCTTGAAAGACGTCTTCAAGGATGTCTCGATCGCCTCCACTCGTGGAGCATCGAAACCGGCTTCCGTTTCTCACCCAGTAAGACCGTTTGTGTTAATTTTTGGCGACGTAAGGAGTTTCTTCCGCCCTCCTTACATCTAGGTCCTGTCAACCTTCCGTTTTCCGACGTCGTTAAATTCTTGGGTCTTATGTTTGACAGAAAACTGTGCTGGTCCTCCCACGTTTCCTATCTTTCGGCTCGCTGTCTGCGTTCCCTTAACACCCTCCGTGTCCTGAATGGTACCTCTTGGGGAGCGGACCGGGTGGTCCTTCTCCGCCTCTATCGCGCCTTAGTGCGCTCGAAATTGGATTATGGAAGCATAGTCTACTCCTCTGCTCGGCCGTCTATTCTTCGGCGTCTCGACTCTATCCACCACCGTGGATTACGTTTAGTGTCTGGAGCTTTTTACACCAGCCCTGTGGAAAGCCTTTATGCTGAGACTGCTGAACCTCCGCTGTCCAATCGGCGGGCAGTCCTTCTGAGTCGTTATGCTAGCCATCTGTCTTCCATGCCTGCTAATCCAGCCCATAACCTTTTTTTCGACGCCTCCTTTGATGTCGGGTATGCAGGCCGCTCCTCCTCCCTACTACCCCCGGGAGTCCGCTTCCGTCAACTGCTCCATTCTCTTTCCTTCCGCTTTCCTAAAACCTTCTTGACAACTTGGGGTACAGCACCGCCTTGGCACCGTCCCCGGATCGACTTGCTCAGAGACCTATGTCAATTTCCCAAGGATGGTACCCCTACACTTGTTTACCGTCGGGCATTTGCTGCTCTATGTGCACAAATGACGGAAGCCACATTTATTTACACCGATGGCTCGAAAACATCGTTAGGTGTAGGGAGTGCCTATATTGTTGGCGACACCCCAAATCACTTTCGGCTTCCCGACCAGTGTTCGGTTTATACTGCGGAGCTTTACGCTGTTCTCCAGGCTGTCCACTACATCCGCCGCCATCAGCGGATACAGTACGTAATCTGCTCAGATTCTCTCAGCTCTCTCCTAAGTCTCCAAGCTCTTTACCCTGTGCACCCTCTGGTCCACCGGATTCAGGACTGTCTGCGCTTGCTCCATCTGGGGGGCGTCTCAGTGGCGTTCCTCTGGCTCCCGGGACACGCTGGTATCTGTGGAAATGAGGCGGCCGATATAGCGGCCAAGGCTGCAGTTTCTCTTCCTCGGCCAGCTCTTCAGTCTCTTCCGTTTAGCGATCTACGGAGCGGTTTATGTCGCCAAGTTACTCATTTATGGCATGCGCATTGGTCAACACTTCCCCACAATAAATTGCGGGAAGTGAAAGCCGTTCCTTGCGCTTGGACCTCTTCCTCCCGAACGCGTCGTCGAGAGGAGGTAATTTTAGCTAGACTCCGGATAGGGCACTGTCTTTTTAGTCATCGACATCTTTTAAGCGGTGATCCTCCCCCACTCTGTCCCCACTGCTCTCAGCTGTGGACGGTCAGACACTTTTTAATTGAATGCCCCTATTTTAATCCGTTACGCTCCCGTCTACAGCTATCGCCTGATCTATCGTTGATTTTAGCAGATGACACGCGCTCAGCTGACCGCGTTCTACAGTTTATTAGTGACAGTGAAATGACGTCAGTCATTTGAACCTTTTTTTTTTTGGGACAACCAACCCCTTTCTATAGTGGACTTTTAAGCATTCCTTCTGCCTTTAGTTTCTCAAATTTTCTGACTTTGTTTCCATTGCTGCTGATTTTAAATTTCGTTTTTTTCCTGTTTTCTACGTCACGGGCTGGGCGCTAATGACCATAGAAGTTTTGCGCCCTAAAACCACAAAAAAAAAAAAAAAAAAAAAAACAAAGAGGGCCAGCTGTGTTTCGTTTGACCGCTGTTTCCTAAAACCGTGGTGGTTTCTGCAGATGTGTTTCTCAGAGTCTAGAAAGGTCATTGTGTCGGAACACAAAGTATGTTCCATGATTCTACAACAAATCGATAACAATGAAATTGGCCGGTAATTATGTGCATCCGATTTTCTACCCTTTTTATAGAGTATTGTGACCTGGGCCTTCTTCCAGTCCCGTGGAACTTTCCGCTGTTCCAAAGATCTATTATAGATGATGGATAAGAATGGTGCTATATTTGTACCATAGTCAACATAAAATCTTAGGTGGATACCGTATGGACCAGATGCTTTCCGGGCGTTTAAGGATATTAACTGTCTTACAATTCCATGTACACTAAACATTATGTCAGCCTTCCTTGTGTTTGTTCCATAGTTGAAAGGGGGAATGGTGCTGCAGTCCTCTACCGTAAACGAGTTTTTGAAAGCTAGGTTTACAATTTCGGCCTTACGTTTATAATCATCCTTTACATTACCCCTACTGCCAGCAAGAGAATGCATTGATTTATTTGTAACGTTCGTAGATTTTACGTACAACAAAAATTTTTTGGCTTCATTTTTAGAATCTGCAGATAAAATACCGCTTTCAAAATCCTTAAAAGAATCTCTGATTGACGTTCTGAGAGCTGCTTTCATTTCGCATAATTTCTGTTTATCACCGGGGCAATGACTACGTTTAAAACAACTGTGCAAAATCCTCTGCTGTCTCAGCAACTTTCTAATATGTTTGTTTAACCCAAGGGGATCCTTTCCCTCCCCTATATTTTTGCTAGGCACGTATTTCTCCAGCACGTGTTGGACAATACCTTTAAATTCCGACCAAAGATGCTCAATATCTTTGTGTCCCACAGTGAATGCTTGGAGCTGACTATGAAGATATTCATTAATGACACTTTTATTTGCTTTCCCAAACAAGAAAACTCTACGCTGTTTTATTTTTCCTCTCTCCATCTTCGACTGACATAGAAACCAGGACAACATTATGGTCGCTAATACCTCCTTCAAGTTTAATTTCCTCGAGAAGATCAGGTCTGTTTGTAGCCAAGATATCTAATATGTTCCCATCTCGAGTTGGTTTTCTAACCAATTGCTCAAGGTCGTACGTTGAGAGCGCTTCTAGAATAACTTCACACGAGTCTTTGCTTCTGCCCCCTGTCATAAACGTGTAATTTTCCCAGACAATGGACGCTAGATTAAAGTCTCCACCTATAACTAACGGAGAATTTGGATATTTATTTCCTATGTACTCAAGACTTTCCCTGAAACGTTCTGTGACGTTTGTTGCGGGTGGTGGTGGTCTAACTTAATTCAGAATTGTCTTTAGTGGTGGATGATAGCTTTGTATATAAAATGGTGTAGAACTCTGTTTTATTCGTTGTATTATGCGTGTTTTTGTGGAAGTCGCTAACTCTTATTGGGGGCTTAACATCTTCGCCCCTTTTTCCGACATGTAGTGTGTTGTCACTTCTTTCGATCGGACGCTAAGTCGGCATTAGTGAACCACAGAAAAAACCATTAAACTGAAATAAATAACAGGGAACTGTATTTATGGGCATTACTCACAGTATAAGTGAGATTACAAGGGTAATATAAATGAGTTACGTCACATCAGACGACCCAGAAACAATGTTATCACCGATGAAATCTTCTCGGGTTATCAGCCGAGTCGTGGCGTCGTCTTGTCGCAACGTTTCAATGAGTTTCGTACCCATCATCTTGTGGCAAAGTGTCGGGATGCTTCGCCAGATGATGATGATGATGATGATGATGATGATGATGATGATGATGGGTAAGAAACTCATTGAAACGTTGCGACAAGACGACGCCACCACAAGGTTGATAACCCGAGAAGAATTAATCAGTGGAATACGCCGAGAAAGACTGAAATCGCTTAAATATTTTCACTAAAAAAATAACGTAACAAGCTTCCTCGGTCAGTCTTAGTGACGACAAACCAGATGTGTATTACTAGTGTGACCACTTCTGGGCAAGCAGCAGCGCGTTTCAGGAGTAAGACTATGCAGTGGTCACTTTTCCCGTCCTGACAACTGTACCACACCTTCCTCTACCGATCTTACTATTAAATGGTAACTTGCAAAATGAGTGTTACGTTAATTTATAACAGTACTTGCATTATGAGAAACTACTGCATAACTTTAGTAAATGTTTTGCAAGTAATTTTTTAGAAGTTTGTGATAAGATCTTATGGGACCAAATCGTTCAGGTCATCAGTCCCTAATCTTACATAATACTTAATTTAACTTAAACTAACTTAAGCGAAGGACAATACACACCCATGCGCGACGGAGGACTCGAACCTCCGACGGGGGGAACCGCGCGGACCGTGACAAGGCGCGTAGCCGTGCGCAAGTCATTTTTCTTCTTCTCATTCCGTTGTATTAAAACAAACTTGGTTTGATTTCGTATTACTACAAATATGGACCAACTTTAAAGGTGGCCGCTCCTATAAAGCGCATGGACGAACCCATGTTACTTCCGTTTCACATTCATACCATAGTACCTAATCGGTGCTAGTTGCGCACGCTCGTGACTTGCCAACACTGCAAGACGAACAATAAAATACTCCCCTTCTCACTTCTCTGAACCCCGCAGTGGCTTCGCTACATAGCACTCTCCCCCTGACGTAAGTGGCAAACTTTACTTAGCTCCCGGCCGAGTTCACCCACTTCAATTAAATTTAAGCGCAAATTAAAACATTACTGTTGCCGTAATTAGTTTTGTTTGTTAATGAAGCTCTTAACGTCAGTTGTAGTTTCTGGATTCAACTATTAGATGATAGAAGCATATTATTATAAAATGCAGCTGAGAAGCGCAAGCCGCACGGACACTTGACTCGGGCAGCAGTTTGACGACCAACGCTGTAGACCTATTGTATTGCGGAGATATTGCTTGCTACGTTCCCTCCTCTGTTCTAAATAGTCACCAAAAATTATTTTGGAGCGCTTGGGCGTTTGTTAATCTAGGAACGTGTGCGTGCAGCCCTGTGAACTTACCCGAAGACAGCCTCGAAAATAGAAGCGTCTGCAGTATACTATTCGAGAAGAAGAAGAAGAAGAAGAAGCTACTCTCGGTCAACGTTAAAGTTGAAATAAACATCCTTGTAATGCCCATCTTAATCTTAATGAGCGGACTTGCATAATCTCAAAAGAGACAACTCGCGAATAGTCGGACCATAGCACACGTCTCCAGTCACATATTGTCCAGTCTCTATATTGCTTGGCTCATCGAAGATACGCATTAAGTGCCGCAGTCAACAATGGACTTTTGCGAAGTACCTGACTCCACATGCACATGGCGTGCAGTTCCCTTCGCAATGGTTGCTCGGAAACGGTTTGAAGTGAAGTGGGCCTGAAATCACAGACAGCAGGAATTCCTACCAGGTATGAAATCAGCCGTCACTGAGAAGGCGTGACACTCTTCTTCTGTCCCTGTCGGTTAGCATATTTTTGCGACCACTGTTCTTACGACGTCCTATGTGGGGGTGCGAGCGCACGCAGTTTCTTGTAGACATGTTGGCAGTCCGCGTTGATACACCAACAAATGGGATAACTTCATTCACCATGTTGTCATCGGCACATCTAAGTACGATAGCTGTTTTTTGCCATTCTGTCACGTCTCCACGTGCGCTGATTCCATACAACGGACTGACATATACGCATCGAAAGACTAGCAAATACTGAACACCGTAACGCACTCTGCTGGTGTCGGTGTAAGACGTCACTCGTGTAGCAGGCGAAGGTTATTCTTGATTATTCTTGATTATAGTTATGTTCGGTTTCCAATGACACTAGTTGGTTTTGCCGATTAGCTAATGTTCATCGCGACTGTAAAAAGATGAAAGTACTATGGACCCATTTAAACACGAAAAATCCTTGAGTAAAATGTTTAGCTCAAAATCCGTCCTCGGACACCATATTCCCTACATGTATGAGTGTGTCTGTCTGGAAGGTGATAAAATTTTTTAGATAGGCAACATAGCGGGCAGGCTGAAAGTGTTCTCTAGCGGCTGATTGGTGGATAGGTCAAATTATGAAACTGTGAGGATTTTGAGGTGCTTTCTCGGAGACCAAAACCATCGTATTTAACACAGTTGTCCTCGACGAGCGTTCATCGTAGACAAGGGAGGGTACCGTCACGACTGCCCTAGGAAAGTGTGATAGGAACGCTCTATCCGGAGGACAGAGTAAGCAGTAGTCGGCGGGTGTGGTGTATGGGAAGGTATCGTCGTTCAGTGATTTTAGGACGACACAAGACAGAATTTCCAACTGGTCTGATGAATGGCAGCTAACTTTAAATGAAGAAAAATGTAAGTCAGTGCAGACAAGTAAGTAAAACAAACTCATAATGTACTAGAACAGCATTATTAGTGTGGTTCCTAACAGTACCTTCGATTAAGTATCTACTCTTAACATTGCAAAGCAATACGAAATGGAATGAGCATGTAACGATTGTAGTAGGGAAGGCGAATGGTAGACTTCGGTTTATTGGGAGAGTTTTAGGAATGTGTGGTTCATGTGTAACAGGGACCGCGTTAGGGCACTCGTCCGAGCCACTGTTGAGTACTGTTAAGAGCGTTTGGGATCCTCACCAGGTCTGATTAAAGAAAGACATCGAAGCAATTCAGAGGCGGGCTGCTAGGTTTGTTACCGGTAGGTCCGAAAAACATGCAAATGTTACGGAGATGGTTCGGAAACTCAAAAGGGAATCACTGGAGCGAAGGTGACGTTATTTTCGAAGAGCACTATTGAGTAAATTCAGAGAACCGGAATTTTAGGCTGACCGCAGAAAGATTCCACTACAGTTCGCGTAAGGAGCGTGAAGAAAAGATTAGAGAGATTGGACTCCCGTCTGTTTGCGAGTGGAACAGAAGAGGCAGTGACTAATAGTGGTCCCGGCTACCCTCCGCCACGCACCGTATGGTGACTTGCGGAGTACGTGTGTACATGTCGAACGTTTTTGAGACAGCCTAGTTCCTGATTTTTCGCTGTGGGAGAAACTGCAGGAAGTCATTCTATATGCACGTAGATTCCTTTCAGTTACTGCCCAGCCCCAAATTGTGTAGCTATGGTGTGTTCTGCTTGATAAGTTACTCTGAAGGCGAATAAGTGCTCATCAAATTGCGAGTCAACAGTGTATTACGCGGTCAATATCCCAAGCAGCGGATAAGGCTACGAATGCCGCGATGTGTACGTGTAGCGTTGTGGTTTTTTGTGGGCAACAGTAGAGTCGTAGGTTGTGAGCCGAGTTCCACTCAGACCCGGGAAACACAGCGCAGTCGCCCCTTCCCCTGACGCGCGCCCCCGTTAAGATGGAGCGGCGCAGCACATCGAAAATTTCCACGGCCCGTGAGCCGGCCGGCGGCGGTTCGGTGCGGAGTACTTTTGATAAGCGTCCGTCCGCGGATAGCTTGACGACGTATGCAGCTGGCGGCCGGATGGGGGGCCGGCCGCCTGTCTGCCCCGCGAGACACACACTTGCCAATGGAGCCCGCGGGTCGCGTCCAGCCGCGCCACGCCGCCGGTTCGAATTCGGTCAGTCGCCCGGCCGTCTGGACGCTTTATCTGAGGCGGCGAGTCATGGCCCGAGGTCACGGCGGCGTGGGGATTTTGTCTGTGTCAGCGCCGACAGTGTTTATATCGAGGCAACTCCATCTTCCGGACGCTATTAAATCATTCGGCCGTCTCCGTCGGATGCCACGTTCCTCTCAAGTTGATAGGCCGCCGTCGAATACTGTACAAAACAGCTGACGCAGCAGTAGAACCGCGTTTGGGAGAAGTCTGTAAGTTCAACGTTGTCTCAATATGAAAGTCATTAGGGACGGAACACTTGTTTGGATTGGACAATCACGGGAAAAACAATCTCTTTAAAATAACTATTAGTTGTCAACTTCAATGAAACCACGGATGCGTATCAGGGAATTGGAGGAGTCGTCGGAAGAGTGCTGAACCACAAGAGCGTATGTTTACGTAGTGCATGTTCGATCAAATTAAAAACCAATAACTTAAATTCTAGCGGAACATAAGGAGCTACCTGTTACCAGCGTGGTGTGCATTTGAAAACTCAACAGATAAGGTGATGACGGTAATCGTTTCTGAATTTAGGATTTCCACTATTCTTACGACGTGCTATGTGGATGCGAATGGACGCAGTTTCTTGTAGACATGTTGGCAGTCCGCGTTGATACACCAACAAATCGGATAACTTCATTCACCATGTTGTCATCGGCGCGTCTAAGTAAGATAGCTGTTTTTTGCCATTCTGTCACGTCTCCACGTGCGCGTGCGCTGATTCCATACAACGGACTGGCATATATACGCAACAAAAGACGATCAGATACTGATGTCGCAAATAACAGCGTAACGCACTATCTTCCGGCGACCCCTTCAATTTGTATTCCGATTGAGGCGTGGCTTGGGGGGTAATTGCTAGATTACGGGCTGGAAGGTGTGAGGTTGGATTCCTGACGAGTTCTAAGATTTTTGTCACTAGTCACTTCTGGTTTATGACTTCAGTGTTTATTAATGTGAAAAATGTGAAGCTGCATCGTGTTTCGGTGTCCACGCCGAACTGTAACTTCCCTTATAACTTACTGATCGAAGGCTTCTTACGTAACAGAACCCAGTATGTTGTCCTGGATGGCGATTGCCCATCAGAGACAAGCGTACACTGGGAATTTCTCTCCTCTACTTAACCCCTCGATGTCGATGCGCTGCTAAATTCTAAAGTCCATCTTAGCCTTTAGAATCCCATAGATAAATACATATCCAAGCATCGTAATTGCCTAGAAAACTAGTAAGAACCATCCATCCGTCAGTATGTACATCCACTGTTCGATAAAAGCCCCACATAGGCTTTCGCATGCTTAACGGTTTTTAGGGCCATGCTCCTGCATGTTCTCTAATGGTACGTGTTCAATTCCGATTAAGGCTTTGCCTCGGTATTTCCTTAGCGCTCTCTCTCTCTCTCTCTCTCTCTCTCTCTCTCTCTCTCTCTCTCTCTCTCTCTCTCTCTCTCTCTCTCTCTCCCCCTCCCTCCCTCCCTCCTCCCTCTACCTTTCTTCTTCGCCTCTGCCACGATTTCCCAACATACATACCTCCATTGCTCCTATGAACAACTCACATTTAATGAAAAAGCAAACCGAAAAAGTGTCACATTCATACTATTACTAAGTCAAAAATAGTGCTACATATTGTTGTGTAAACTTTCCTCCTCACATACTTCAGAAGTTTAGTTTTGGAAACTCTGCTATTTACCAGAAGGACTCTAGTCATTTTTACTTTTTCTTTTCGTGCCCATGTAGCTGTTGTTTTGTTATCCTCAATAAAAACCTCGCCCACTGTTCCATGACTTAATTGTTAATTTTCTTTCCAGTATCTTGATTATACATTATTTAGCCTTACTGTGATTAGTTTCCGCGGCTACTCTCGAATAGCTTCTAATGAATTCCATTAAGAGGCTTCCCTTCTTTTTCCAGATGTGAAATAGGGAAACTTCTTGAAGGCCTGCGAATGGTTTTGGTGGCTGTACTACTATATGCAGTTTAGTGATTGAGGTAGCATTAATCTATATGTTCTTCAGTATGCTAAAATAGGTTAAAAGAGTGCCATTTTTCTTCAAGGCTAGTCAGTATAGATTAGTTGAAGCGTAGTTAAAAGATATCTCAAAATACGTGAATCCCAGTCAATGTGTTAATTCATATTTGTCGTTCAGTTTCGAAGATGCTCTATGGGATCGGTATTCTCTTCTAAGGTCAGCTTTGTTCCTTTGCCTGATTAAAATACAATATGTTTTCTATGTGGTTGCTGATGACGTTAGTAAATAGCTTGTTCATTACGGAGAAAATTCTGATAGGTCTATAAATTTGTGTTGTCTTGGCTGTCAAGGAGAATATTATTATTCTCGGAAAATTCTACAAAGATTTCAGGTTATCTGAAGTTTCCCGCTGCAGATTTGATTTTTAGTTTTTATTCTGCCTTCGAGTTACCTTCGAAAAAATTCCTCATTATCACCTTGTTGTAAGATTAGATCTCATTTGTTTCCGTGAATCTTGGTAGACGCCATCAGCCTACCCATAAGATTTTGAGCAAGTTAAAGTCTGTGCACTGTTGCTTAGTACACTGTATAAATGGCATTTGACATGACTGTTGTATATGAGAACAGCTGTTAAGGATTATGGAACCGACCCTCCCTCCCTCCCACCCTATGGCAGCAAGCACATTATTTCCAGAAAATTTTGCATTGGATTCTCTGTGAACGGCAGGTCCGTTCAACTGGAGGACGCCACAACGCAATATTTACGAAATATTATGGTAAATCGAACACGCCCTTAGGTGATTTATTGGCATTAGTGAAAAATTAAGACACTATTTTATTGCGTGGAAATTCAGCCGTAGGGGAACGCACCGGCCTTAACAGAAACCAAGTGAACATTTGAGTAAATATAAATTATTTTTGGTGTTTGCAGATATCATGTAACTGCAAGAACAAACAGCTGTGATCCATAAGCAGCAGAATCAAATAAGTGCCATCTTTTAATGCATATTGCTCTTCGTTATTCTGCGGCCACTTCTCATACACAGGCTGCATTTAAAGCTTTCTGCAAAGCACTGTTGTATCTATGACTGACAATGGGTTAACCATGCCAGTAACTGATGGGTGTGGTTAGTTTGTTCGTGACGCTGGCTGGATGAAAATGGATTATTCTGGAGCGTTGGGCGCTGCTGTAGTCTCTCTCCAGAATAACCACCCCGCTCTTTGTGTGGCGAGCATTGTTTTTATGTGGGTCATTGAAAAAACTACAGGGATATTTCTGACCTTTACCCCTGCTGGAACTGTTGTCGCTTTCTTTACTGTGCGTGCTGTGGGTTACTGTGCAAGTGTCTGGGCCCGTAAGTTGCTATGCTAACACCAGAATACACTGAATGGGAGTATTGAGAAACCTCACATGTCCGTTTTTGATCAAATCGAGTTACTTATGATTTTGTACTTTAAACATATAGCCCGATCATGATGTACAGAAATCCCGTATGTTCTGGAATTTTTTGTATTATGCAGCCATTGTATCACCTAAACCGAAGAGAAACCACCATATGTACAAAGATAAGGACTTCCTCAATATTTCATGTCGTCAACACCGTTTTTGGCAGAGAATAATTGATATGTGCATATAGAAGACAAGAAAATGGATGACCTAAGACGATTTGTATTAGTCCTACGAAAAGAAGAAATCATCCAGAACCTCTACACGGACACATACAGTTGGCAAACATGTGTCAAACAATTAACCATCTGTGGAATAAACTGCAAAGAGAATGGGAAATAGGCATAAGTTGTTTGATCGTTGTCCATATTAGCAATAAAATGAGTTAAGTAATGATTTATGCCTATTTTTTACGAAATATTGAGAAAGCCCACGTGTTCGCGCAATAAATTTTAACCCAATGTCAAAAAGTCTCAATTTTTACAGCATTTTGGCGTTCTTCTCTCCGCATTCCTTTTAACGTAAAATAAGAAAACCGAGATTTCAGCATAATTTTGGATCTTAATTTTATCTATTTCTGTCGGTGTTTCTTTCGTGACGGTATTACTTTCGTAAAACAAAGAACAACCGCCTGCAGTCATAGTCGTGATTTTATTTCAACACATGATGCATTTCGAGCCCTAGGGGCTCATCGTCAGGTGCTTTGACAGTCTACATCGGTTATTTTTCCAGATATAGGTTCATTCTGGTCCTGGTGAGATGACAATGATACATTAAAAAAACGGGAACATTGTGACATTTCTTTTTCTGACTCTCCCTAGTTAAATTTGTATACTTGGAAAACTGTACCTATCTCTTCTTACCCTAATACTTGCATGCCGTGTTTGCGTTATTATATCATCCATAATAATCCCTAGAGTGATTAAGAGCGTTTACCATGTAAAAATCAACCCAAAATGTTCCAAGCGCATCCCGAAGCGTATGCTGCGTTCAGAATAAATCAAGCGTTGGCTGGTGCGTGACGGGTACGCTGCCCCTTACCTTCCCTGGCTTTGATAAGCAATTGTAAAAATTAGAAAACAAGTCGCCAGGTTCAGATGGAATCCCAATTAGGTTTTACGGAGATACTATTCGGCATTAGCTCCTTACTTCAGCTTGTATTCATTGTAAATATCTCGCTGAACACAAATATATACAAGAAGGGTAAAAGAACGGGCCCAAAAAATTATAGGAAAATTTACTTAACATCGGTTTATTGTAGAATTCTTGAGCATATTCTGAGTTCGAATGTAATAAATTTCGTTGAGACAGAAAAGCTTCTGTCCACAAATCAGCACGAATTTAGAAATCATCAGTTCTACGAATCTAAGCTTGCCCTTTGCTCGCATGATGTCCCGTGATCCGTGGATAAAGGTCTATAGGAAAATTCCATATTCATAGATTTCTGGGAAACGTTTTCACAGTGCCCATCTGCAGACAGTTAGAGGTCCTAGTACACGGAACTGATCGAAGGCTTCTTACGTAACAGAACCCAGTATGTTGTCCTGGACGGCGATTGCCCATCAGAAACAAGCTTACATTGGGGATTTCTCCAGGGACGTGTGGTAGGATCGCTCTTGTTATCTAGATACATAAAACGATCGGAAGGCCAGGTTGAGCAGCAATCTACAACTTTTAGCCTTTGACGCTGTAGAATATCGAAAAGTGTCTTTTTCGGTAATTTTAGGAGGATGTAGGATGACTTAAAAAGAATTTCTAACTGGTGTAATGAAAGGCTCTAAATGTAGAAAAAGTCAAGTTAACGCAGATGAGTGCGAAAACAGTCCCGTAATGTTCGAATACAGTATTAGCGGTGTACTCGCGCGACAGTCATGTCAATTAAATGTCTAGACGTAACGTTGCAAAGCGATATGAGATGGCTCGAACACTTAAGTCGATAGTAGGATAAGTGACTGGGCGACTTCAGTTTATGGAAGAGTTACAGGAAAGTGAAGCCTATCTATAAAGGAGATGGCCTGGTCAGACGAGTGCCGATTTCAGTTGGTAAGAGCAGATGGTACGGTTAGTGTGTGGCGCAGACCTCACTAAGACATGTACCCAAGTTGTCAACAGGAAACTGTGCAAGCTGTTGGTGGCTCCATAATGATGTGGGTTGTGCATACGTGGATAGACTGGGTCCTCTGGTCCAACTGAACTGATCATTGAATGGAAATGCTTATTCATGGACCTCACTTTCCAAACAACGATGAAATTTTTGTGGATGACAATGTAACATGTCACTGGGCCACGGTTGTTCGCAATTTGTTTGAAGAACATTCTGGACAGTTAGTGCGGCTGATTTAGCCATCCAGAGCGCCCGACATGAATCCCATCGAACATTTGAGTATAATCAAGAGGTCAGTTTACCCACCAGGGTAGCCGAGAGCGCTAATGCGTTGCTTCCTGGACTCGGGTAGGCGCGCCGGCCCCGGATCGAATCCGCCCGGCGGACTGACGACGAGAGCCGGTGTACCGGCCAGCCTGGATGTGGTTTTTAGGCGGTTTTCCACATCCCGCTAGGTGAATACCGGGCTGGTTCCCACGTTCTGCCTCAGTTACACAGCTTGCAGACATCTGAACCCATTCACACTATTTCATGGATTCCACTAGACAGACAGTTGGGGTTCACTAATTCCGTCCTTGGGGGTACAGGGTGGTGGCAGGAAGGGCATCCAGCAACCCCTTAACATTAACATGCCAAATCCGATTAACCATGGCCGACACTGCGTAACCTCGGGACAAGGCGCAAGCGATAGAATCAAGAGGTCAGTTTTGCACAAAAACCTGTCTTGGTAACACTCCACAATTATGGACTGCCATAGAGGCAGCATGGCTTAGTATTTCTGCAGGGGACTTTCAACGGCTTGTGTCCTTGCCACGTCGAGTTTCTGCTGCACTACGCCGGGTAAAAGGTGGTCCTACGCATTATTTGGAGGTATCCCACGACTTTTGTAACTTCAGTGTAGATACGTATAACATTGCGGATCGCCCAGCCAGCGCCGTTTGTACCTTCACACCACTGCATTTGACGAAGAGTGCCTGCTACAGATTTCAGAGTTTCATATTAGTGGAGGCCCCAGACCAAAAATAAATAAGAAGTGATAACTCTTTCTCCGGCAACGAAAATTAGAAGACAACGAGAAAGGAAATCTAACTGAAAACTTCTTTCCAAACATCAAAAGAAGACTCGGTTTCCATTATTTGAATACCCTCCAATTGATTGCCCCTCTTTCTAACGGGTGTGACAGTTTCACCAAATCCGAAGAAAGGAAACAGAATAATGTCCGTATGGATTGGGCACTCGAGGAATGCCCACTTCATGCAAACACAAAGTGCAGAGCGGGAGCTAGTGACTCAGTTCGGATCAACCTGGCTCATCATAGACGACATTACTGAAGCAGTGTCAGGAAGGTTTCGTTGGCTCATCGCAGTTCTTGTTAACCTATGCCACTTGTAATGGAACAGTAGCACCGCTGAGTTACTTTTCTATATGTCCGACGAATCGAGAGAGATCAGGATGACGAGATTCGTCATACAGCGACGGTTGATATCGGACCTAGCATAGTGCCTTAGGAGCAGTGGTATGTCCCGTGCAACTAGGGAACCCGGGATAAGGAGCAGACTGCTACCCGAACAAATCGACGAATTCGACAAAATATTTCAAGGAAAAAAATCTTAAATAATGAGTCGTAATTTGTGCTTTACACACCAGTGGTCATTTCGCGAGACGTATCGTGGGAGGAAGTAATATGTTGCCCGAACCTTCCTTGACACTTTTCGCACCGCCTTCCCCCCCCCCCCCCCCCCCCACCCCCCCATTTTCTTGTAGCATCTGCAACTGGAGTTCGTTGAGCATCTCCATAATGCTCTTGCGCAGACGAGACAGTCCTGTGACGAAAGGCGCCGACCTTTGCTGAATATTCTATCTACTATGAATCAAAGCTGGTTAAGGTCCCAGGCTGATAAGTATTATATAATAATCCACAGTAGAAATGTTTTGTAAATCACTTCTTTCGTGGATGAATTACATTTAGTCAAGATTTTCCCATTGACTCTCAGCTTGGCATCTGCTTCGTACAATCAGATTTATGTGATCATTCCATTTGAGGTCTTTCCAGACGGTTACTACTAGGTATTTTACGATAGTTCTGTTTTCAGTGATTAGTCGCCAATGGATTAATCGACCTCTAGTGGATCACCTCAATTATTTATGCGGAATATGTATTTACGTTCAGAGGCACTTGCCAGACAAGGCACAAGTTATCGGTCCTCAGCACGTCTTTCTGTATTTCGCTCCGTTCTTCTGCAATTGCTACATGTCAATAGGCGACCGAATTCTCTCTAAAAATCCTCATTAATCAACTTGATTCACTAATCATTTATATATATATATATATTGTAAACCGTAGCGCCCTTATAACAATGGCTTGAGGTCCTCCCAAAAATACCTTTACGTCTGACGGTTTTGTGCCTAAGCACAGAATGTTGAGTTCTGTTTGCTGCGACGTCCTGTATGTTGTCACAAATCTGGTCCGATACACAGAACCTCGTATTATTTTCACGAAACTGTAGTGCGATTCGTGTCAAATGTCTTTCTGAACAAGCAAAAACAAAAAGGTCGTGTTTGGCTACGGCGCTTTGGATCTCGTGGACGAACAGAGCGAAGTGAGTTTCATAAGATCTCCGTTTGCTGAATTCATGTTGGTGTTCTTAGAGGTTCGACAAAAGAAATTTCGCAATAGATGTCACCGTTCTGTTGACCTATCATTATGTGCGTTGTAGAAATACTAATATCAAAGACTGCTTAGTAAAATAAAGAAAGCACGACAGGATATAACTGAGTTTTTTGTTTGTTAAAGAAACGGTGTTACTTTTAAGACTCTGATTTTTGAGAGAGAGAGAGAGAGAGAGAGAGCGAGAGAGAGAGAGAGAGAGAGAGA
The DNA here is from genome assembly GCF_021461395.2 of Schistocerca americana. Classification (NCBI taxonomy): domain Eukaryota; kingdom Metazoa; phylum Arthropoda; class Insecta; order Orthoptera; family Acrididae; genus Schistocerca; species Schistocerca americana. The sequence goes on along the minus strand of NC_060121.1, from coordinate 329,598,386 downwards.
GAGAGAGAGAGAGAGAGAGAGAGAGAAAGAAAGAAAGCAAGCAAGCAAGCAAGCAAGCATTGGCACAACTTCGAACGCGCATGGCACTTTCTTTCGCAATGAACGGTTTTAGCGCTGATGAGGCTTTGCTGTATTATACCGGTCTTAAAGGCGCACGAGATCAGTATAATACGGCAGTCGGCGCCTTTCGCAGAGTGGAAACGGCATAGCTCTCGAGGAGCTTTACGTAACGACCGCCCCCAATTGTTTCTTAAACCTGGAGTTCGCTGTGGTCGACAGGGGCTAGGTGGTTACAAGGGTCTATATTTAATTGAATTTTTTCTTCTAAGGAGAAGCCCTGCAGCTTACAGGGCCATAACGAAGCTGTGGAAGTAAAACGGACTTTGCTGCTCGAAGTTACGGAGTTGTCGCTACCCGTTGATTGCGAAGGAGTTGAGGTATGTTCTAGAAGGCCAGAAGATTCCGTTGTTCAGAGCGCCGTCGCAATGCTGCATAGTACATTTGTTTAATGATGCAAAAGTAGCCTCATTCTGTGCTAAAAATAACACCGTGCCCTAAGGGTCTTGTTAAATGCCTTGTAGAGATAATTTCCCACAGTAGAGTTGTATGGTTTGTAACTTATTAAAACATATAATTTCGAAGGCAAGGTGGAGATTCGCGGGTTTTCAGAGATGGCCTTGATATTGATATTTTTTATCGGCACATAAATGCACACTAACAAAAGCGTCTGTTCCAACGGTGCAATCCTTCAGTTTATACAACGTTTTGAAACGGTCAGTGCATCCAACCTAGTCATTCAACTTAGAGTGAGCATAAAATGTGTGTATTGAAAGATGGAAAGAAAGTATTTCAGATGGGGCGGCAATACTATAACGAGCAGTCTGTCACCCTTAAATTTGTTGTAACCGATAGATGTTTTACTAACGTAAAACGAGAGGTCTTCAAAAAGTAAGTTACACGTTATTTTGACAGGTCCAGTAACTTCTATAGAATGATGTGCTACACTTTAAAGTGACAAAGACACATGACACTACGTTTTAGTATAGTCGCAATGTCTCTCTACCAATCGTTCGATTCCTCGACTGTAGACATTCGCTCCTTGCTCACGGAGTCATTCGACAAGCGCTACGTGAATACGGAGGGCAGTGGTTAAATTGTTGCTACCATTTCCTTTGGTCCATATACTGGAAGACTTTCTCAGTGAATCTGTGTGCAATTTAAACGTTTTTCCCACAAGATTCGTACTGCCCCGCGTATTTCAACGTTAGAGGAAGTTTCAAGTTCTCGCGGCATTTCATTCGCAGACTGTGATGCACCTTTTAACCGTACCACAGGAGAACTCTGTGCGCAGAGAACACATACTCTCTTCTGACAATGCGCTACTTTTGTTATGGAATGGTATAAGGCTGACATTGGCAACTCACTTTTTGAAGCCCACTCATATAGAAGAGATACCGATAAAATTAAAAAAAAAGAAGTGGTCTTTTGTGTCTTTTTTTCAAATGAGTAAACTCGACTTATCTGTCGTCATGAAATTCCTTATTGTGGACTGTTTTTTGCCAAAAAAATCATCGAATGTCGTTGAAGCTGTCTGCTCTTTCTTTTGTATAGTTGAGAAATAGGCCATAGAATTCTTCCGTGGATGTACTTCTTTGAAGAATGTCCTGGAGGATGTCACAGAACTGCAACCACAGATAGCACGGCATAGCATTGACCGATCGGGTACATTAAGGTGTGTGGAATATATTTAATAAAAATCCTTTCCAATTGCCAGTAATATACTCAATTTGTTTCACGACCGGTTTCGAAATTTAAAAGCTTCATCTTCAGGTTCCACCAAGTAATTACGGGAACACAAATGTGTGGCGATCGGGCCAGTCAGGGAGGACCACATCCACGTCAAACAAACGCATGGGTCCGTAGGACCGGCAACCACCCGGACAGCTCGACACGGAAGTGACTAATCCTAATTATGTTCCCATAATTATTAGGGGGCACCTGAAGATGAAGCTTTAAGTCTCGTAACCGGTCGTGGAATAAATTAAGAAATTTACCGGCAACTGAAGCGGATTTTTATCCTGTAAATATGTTCCTCGGTTGCAGATGTTCACCTGATCAAATATTTTGTCTGCGAAATAGCTGGCTCCCATATTACGTGAAAGAGTACAGTAGTCCAGGATGAATCTTTACATTCTGCATGGGTCTGGGTGCTGTTTCGAAGCTTGCTACTTGATTAAAACTGTGTTTCGGGCCGTCACTCGAAACAGGAACCTTGCCTTCGGCGGCACTCCTCTTATCTAATGAGCGTGCAGACACGACTCAGAATTCTTCCTCAGGCTTTAAAATTCTGCCAGAGCAACTCTCCTTATGGCAGAGTCGAAACTGTGAGTCGTGGCTGGATAGCTCAGTCGATGAGTATTTTTGTGGAAGGTAATGTCGCGGGCTCGAGTCCCGGTCCCACTGATAGTTTTAATCTGCCATGGTGATTGAGTGCAGGATATTTTACACTAGGACTTCACAATGAGGTTTTTTTCAACATGTGTGTCATACTTGTCGAAAGTAAAAACGAATTTCTGTGCAACTGATTCTGTGCGCAGATTTGTTAGTGTGGATAAATACAGTAGCTTGGGGCCAGAAGCGAAACTGCAATCAAAGAAGAGGACTGAGGCTGTTTCGGATTCTAAAGATGGCCCAATGCCAAAATAGGCGGTGTTGTTATGATGCGTGTAACATCCGGATCCCCGATGTTATTCAATCTGTAGATTGAGCAAGCAGTACAGGAAACAAAAGAAAAATTCGGAGTAGGTATTAAAATCCATGGAGAAGAAATAAAAACTTTGAGGTTCGCTGATGACATTGTAATTCTGTCAGAGACAGCAAAGGACTTGGAAGAGCAGTTGAACGGAATGGACAGTGTCTTGAAAGGAGGATATAAGATGAACATAAACAAAAGCAAAATGAGGATAATGGAATGTAGTCAAATTAAGTCGGGTGATGCTGAAGGAATTAGATTAGGAAATGAGACACTTAAAGTAGTAAAGGAGTTTTGCTATTTGGGGAGCAAAATAACTGATGATGGTCGAAGTAGAGAGGATATAAAATGTAGACTGGCAATGGCAAGGAAAGCGTTTCTGAAGAAGAGAAATTTGTTAACATCGAGTATAGATTTGTCAGGAAGTAGTTTCTGAAAGTATTTTTATGGAGCGTAACCATGTGTGGAAGTGAAACATTGACGATAAATAGTTTAGACAAGAAGAGAATACAAGCTTTCGAAATGTGGTGCTACAGAAGAGAGCGGAAGAAGCTACAGAAGAGAGCTGAAGATCAGATGGGTAGATCACGTAATTAGTGCGGAGGTACAGAATAGAATTGTGGAGAAGATGAACTTGTGGGACAACTTGACTAGAAGGGATCGGTTGGCAGGACATGTTCTGAGACATCAAGGGATCACCAATTTTGTATTGGAGGGAATCGTGGAGAGTACAAATCGTAGAGGTAGACAAAGAGATGAATACACTAAGCAGGTTCAGAAGGATGTAAGTTGGGGTAGGTACTTGGAGATGAAGCAGCTTGCACAGTATAAAGTAGCATGGAGAGCTGCATCAAACCAATCTCTGGACTGAAGACGACAACAACACCTGGATGCTCATCAGTAGATATACTAATTTGTAACAACAGTTTTCTTTTACTGTAGATTGTAATCTTCTCATTACTGTGAGCTGAAGAAACTGACTCTGAATCTACCACAGTATATGATGCTAAATAATTGAGTCTATTGAGACAGCTGCTTTCGTAAATAACAATTAAACGTCTTGACTATTGACCTACATAGAAGTTTGTTTTTTTTTCTCCTAAAATTGCGTAAATTTATGCAACAGAAGCAAATTAATTACGATATTTCTCTCTATGTACTTCTTGCATTAAAACATTTGTATTCGTGAGACATTTAAATAAAATTTTTAAATTTTCTTTGATTTAGATAGGACAAGTACATGGGTAAATCTTCGTCCATTGAAAGCAGTATTTCTATTATACAAGAGTTGTTCATACTCATTGGCAACGTAATGAGTGACGTGATGAGGAAAGAAACGTTGCTTTGTTTCGTAAATGTTATGAAATCAGTGGTTTTATCTTTCTGCTTGCTGAATCAGCAGAGGATTTTCTGGCTTAGGGTAGCTTGATGTCCGTTGCATCATCTTCCATCTGTGTTTAAGGCAAATCCTTCATTCCCCCCCCCCCCCTCCACCCCTCCCCCTATCAGAGGTCGCAATGGAAACACTAGGCTTTAAATGGATATCGGCGCAGAACAGAAAGACTGTCTCTCTTATCACATCGTGAAGGTCTTATAGAAACATTGTGGGTAGCATTTTCAGGAAAACAGTTCCCTTTGTAACGATTTCCTGAACTACTGACTGCTACTTTGGAAGGCATTTCCGTCTAGAGATCGGCGTTGCTTGAGTGAAGACACACTGAGCGAGCGCATCACCCCTCCGGTTTCTGTCGCCACCTGTTGCATCGTTCACTTGTTGCCTGTAAGCGAGACAGAGGTACTCTTCATTATCGAAGTATTTACAAACGGTTAACTCTTCACGTGTATCCAAAGGTGTTTTCTCGAATGCACATGAAAAGCCCCTCTCAATGACATGCACCAGTCTTATTGTCGTGATAAGTCACTGGCTATCTTACGCCACTTACATAGCATTGGCCTATAGGGTAAGAAGTCTAAAACTAAATAGCCAGACTGGTTTCCAACTGTGGTTCTACCTATCCCATGTTGTAATAGGCCATAACTTTATTCAGATTTCCATGCTTACTTTTGTCTTACAGAGGGAATGGTAAGTATACAAGTTTTAAAATAAAATGTTTGGAAGTAAGTATAAATGAAGGAAAATATTTCAAGATGTGGGTCTAAGGGTTATGTTGTTGCAGTATTCCTAAATAATAAAAACACATCTATGATTAGTAGTTAGCTCAAAACTCGTGTATTATATTATGCGGCTTATTACGTCATCTACAGAAGGGTCACGATAACAGCGCTATAAGTTACTCTGCGATAGCACGCCCGGTTAGCCGTGCGGTTTAAAGCACAGCTTTCCCGGCGGTAAGGGGTGTCGGTCCCCGGCACGAATCCGTCCGGCGGATTAGTGTCGAGGTCCGGTGTGCCGGTCAGCCTGTGGATGGTTTTTAAGGCGGTTTTCCATCTGCCTCGGCGAATGCGGGCTGGTTCTCCTTATTCCGCCTCAGTTACACTATGTCGGCGATTGCTGGGCAAACACTTTCTTCACGTACGCGTACACTGTAATTACTGTATCATGCAAACTTTGGGGTTATACTCGTCTGGTGAGACGTTCCCGGGGGGTCCTGGAGGGCCGAACCGCACAATAACCCTGGGTTGGGTGTGGGGCGGCGGTGGGGTGAGTGGACTGCTATAGCCTGTGGTGGGGTTGTGAACTGCTGAGCGTTACGGCGGGTACGAAGTCTCTCCGTCGTTTCTAGGTCCCCAGTTAAATACAATAAAATACAATACAATGCAATACAATAAAATACTCTGCGATGCACGTGAAGTGTAGGTATCTTTGGCCCCGTGCCGCTCATATTTTCAGTTGCATTCTGTTTCAGGAATGCGTTATGTTACTCCTTTGAATTTACATTGACTAAGTAGAAGTATGTGAATACGTATGTGATCATTTTGTACACGATTTCCCATTGGCCCTAAGTTTGTTTCTTGTTCTTAACCATGGATTTGCATTTTCAAGACCCGGTCTGTTTCAATCCAGTTGAGGCGACAGACAACAAGGTCTCTCTGGCAATTCCTGACGAAGACCAGTTGCCCAGTCATCGAAGTGTTCAACAAATTAAAGCTATTCAAATTTAATACGGGATAAGCCGCACGGGCGACGTCTAACATGTCTTACACTGCATACGTTCTGATAGTAATTCCTGTTTTGGGTGACATTCCGTTACTAGTTAAGATTACAGACGTGGCCCATTTATAAGATGGATGAAAGAACTCTTCTTAGAATCACAGATTGCAAAAAAGTATTAAAACCGAAGTGCAAATGTCACTTCTGTGAAACAGTGCTCGATCAGTCCAAGTACATTATCTTTCGAAAAGAAGATACAAATAAATAGATCACGCCTCATTAGTTTACGGTTTCGTAATGTTCCCTGATAACCGTAATACGACCACCAGGACTACCTTCCCAAATGCTTACTTCAGCTGAATTTTTGGTGGAGAGAATCCAGTATCCCGTAAGTTACACTGGACGACGAATATCCAACAGAAGCGAGAGTAACATCGTGAGAACCCCAAGAAAACGTGATGGCACTATTAATGCTTTGTGTTCGTAAACAGTTATCAAATGCTCGGTAACACCGGCAGATCATTCTCTGACGTTTCTGTTGCCCTCACGAGAATATCCTAGTTAAATGAAGGTGAGGTACTGTAGAACGTATCAGTAGTTACACTGATTTACTGAATGGCATAGCTCTTGAAATGCGGGTAAGACAATAGTCGAGAATAATAATAAAAAAATCTTCAGATGTGAGATTAGAGGCAAATGTATAAATATTAAGGTTAATAGTACTAATCGATATGGAATGGAGGGAACATGCGAAATCAGTATTAGGGAAAGGGACAAGCTGCCTGTCAAGTGGATACAAATCAATGGATCAGTCGCGAACGTAATTATACAACACAGTACTGAAAGTGAATTACCAATATGTCCGAGAGTCATAGATTTTTTGAGAAACATTTTGATTCCAAAATGAAACTACATGGTTCCAGAGACCTTTCCAGGTCTCAAACATGAGTGATGTATACAAGCAGATTGATGTGGCGAATGAATACGTGGACCCAGTTCGTGATTCGAACCTCGGTCCCCTGCTCATTGAGTAGATGCGCGAACGACTACGCCTCCCTGGAACAGTGGCTTTGCACAACTGCACGGACTACCCTAGCATGCCGCCTCCTTCAATCCAAATTCCTGTTCACTCCTCAACTCACTTGGTATTCCTCATAAACTCAGTCATGAGCAGGAGATCCGGGTTCGAATCCCGGTCTTGGTACAAACTTTGTCATCGATTCAGTCTGCGCGCACACACACACACACACACACACACACACACACACACACACACACACACACACCTAAAAAAGTTTTGTCTCGTCTCGCTTCCCAGAGTTCCGGGACCTGCACATTGCTCGTGAAAACCACACATTGCATGTTGTACCAGCATACAGCGAGACCTTCAGAGGTGGTGGTCCAGATTGCTGTACACACCGGTATCTCTAATACCCAGTAGCAAGTCCTCTTACATTGGTGCATGTCTGTATTCGTCGTGTCATACTATCCACAAGTTCATCAAGGCACTGTCGGTCCACATTGTCCCACGTCGATTCGGCGTAGATCCCTCAGAGTGGGTGATGGGTCACGTCATCCATAACAGCACCATTCAATCTATTTCAGGTATGTTCGATAGGATTCATGTATGGAGAACATGCTGGTCATTCTAGTCGAGCGATGTCGTTATCCTGAAGGAAGTCATTCAGAAGATTTGCACCATGGGGGCACGAATTGTCGTCCATGAGGACGAATGCCTCGCCAATATGCTGCCGATATGGTTACACTACCGGTCGGAGGATGGCATTCACGTATCGTACAGCCGTTACGGCGCCTTCCATGACCGCCATGCCGTACGTCGGCCGCACATAATGCCACCCCAAAACAGCAGGGAACCTCCACCTTGCTGCTCTCGCTAACAGTGTGTCTAAGGCGTTCAGCGTGACCGGATTGCCTCCAAACATGTCTCCGACGATTCTCTGGTTGAAGGTATATGCGACACTCATCGGTGAAGAGAACGTGATGCCAATTCTGAGCGGCCCATTTATCTGCATGGTGTCGTGGTTGCAAAGATGGACCTCACCATGGACGTCGGGAGTGAAGTTGCGCATCGTGAAGCCTATTGCGCACAGTTTGAGTCTTAACACGAAAAGCTTTATTCAACATGGTGTCGTTGCTGTCAGGTTTCCTCCGAGCCATAATCCGTAGGTAGCGGTCATCCACTGCAGTAGTAGCCCTTGGGCGGCCTGAGCGATTCCTGTCTGTCTGTACCTCCTACATGTCCGAACAACATCGCTTTGCTTCAATCTGAGACGTCTGGACACTTCCCTGTTGAGAGCCCTTCCTGGCACAAAGTAACAATACGGACGCGATCGAACCGCGGTATTGACCATCTAGGCATGGTTGAGCTACAGACAACACGAGCCGTGTACCTCCTTCCTGGTGGAATGACTGGAACTGATCGGCTGTCGGATCCCCTCCGTCTAATAGGCGCTGCTCATGCATGGTTGTTTACGCGTTTGGGCGGGTTTAGTGACAACATCTGCGAACAGTTAAAGAGACTGTGTCTGTGATACAATATCTACAGTCAACGTCTACCTTCCCGAGTTCTGGGAGCCGGGGTGATGCAAAAGTTTTTTTGATGTGTGTACATTTCGATTCTCTTGCAACAAAATCTCTAATAGAAGTCCTTGAGAAATGGACAGTGATTAAAGTTACTATGCTGAAGAATATAACTTCACTAGGCAGAGTACTATCACCTTTAAAAAAATTAAAAAATACACTTGGAGCTTTGGAGCGCTGTATATGTTGCTCATCTGATACCAGGCTGTCATGTGACTTTCTTCCCTTCGCATTCCTGCATGGCTCAGTGCAGTAAATATTGCTTAACTGCATCTGTGTTTAGGTTCACGTTTCTACGTGTTCGACGCATCGGGGCCTGTGTAGACGTTGAAAGCAGATTTCTGGAATTCACTAATGGAAGAAACAAATTTTAGGTATGAGTCCGCAATCATTATTTTACTCATAAAACTGTCTAGATCGCTGGATTAAAGTCTTTATTACATTTCAGCAGTAGCCTCCATCAGATAGCAACCCTGCTCCGACTAGATATAGATTTTAATTGTGATACTAAACATTGTTCCGCAGATTCAAAGTTTTTTGATATCTGATGGTGACATGGCGTAGTGATCTTAGACGGTCTTATTCGTATAAAATTCTGAAAAGGTCCAAGTTGCTTTTTCGCGATTCTCTCTCTCTCTCTCTCTCTCTCTCTCTCTCTGTGTGTGTGTGTGTGTGTGTGTGTGTGTGTGTGTGTGTGTGTGTGTGTGTGTGTGTGTGTGTGTCACTATTTTTTTTTAGTCGTCGGACTCCTGACCTTAGCAGCCCACCTAATTTTTCAACATTCGTCTGTAGCACCACATCTCAGATGCTTCGATTCTCTTCTGTTCCGGTTTTCCCACAGTCCATGTCTCAGTACCACACAATGCTGTGCTCCAGCTGTACATTCTCGGAAATTTCTTCCTCAGGCTAAGGCCTTTGTTTGATAGTAGCAGACTTCTGTTGGTCAGGAATGCCCTTTTACCAATTCTAGTTTACTTTGATGTCACCCTTGCTTCGTCCGTCATTGGAGTGTGTTATGATCAATATCTGCTTTTTCCATAACTTGGTCAGATCAGGTTTCTCGTACGCCGGTTAGAAGTTAAGACGTAACAATCTAACGTTTTTTTCTTCGCTCCTGAATTTTTACATCTCGTGACGTGCTCTATTTTGATAGTAATATCTAGCGTCAATGTTTACAATAGGCTTATATTTTGTCGCATCTGACTGGGTAGTAACTAAAGGATTTATTCTTTTATGGTGGGTCGGGACTAGATTTTATTGTAGATAAATGTCATTCGAGAAAAAATCCAAGACTGCAGTCGATTCCATATCCTGAGGAGGAAAATACGCCAAATGCCAAAAAGCCGATTTTCCAGAAACTTCGCTCTGTGGTCTAAATAAGAGAACACCCTTCTCGGATTATCCGTATATACTAGACTGGTTCTGAGAAAAGGTTGTCATAGTTTTCGAGGTACTTTACGTGGCTTTTAGCATGCTATTATCTCAGCCGAAATGGTGGTGAAACGGCTAACGTCGCGAACTATCCAGTTCTGCGCTCCGTGTTTGAAACCCTGTTGCTCTTTTTTTTTTAATTTTCTTTATTTTGTTTTTTCATTTATTAACCGATGTCCGTAGAAGATTACTACGCGAATGTTTTCCAATGTATATTGAATTAACATTGTCCTTATTCGTCTACTACTTGTATTTCTTATGAATGTCATTAATTTGTTGTTAATTCAGAATTATTTGAAATTTTTTCGTTGAAATTCCCGTAGCGTATCTGATTCATAATCAATCGCAAGCTCCAGTTTTGAGAAAAGTGGTCCGTTATACGTGATTCACCGCGGCATTATTGCCAATGTGTGAAATCTTCAACAACGTTAACGACCCTTCTTTCCCGAATGAGATTCATACGATGTAGTTTCGCTGCGATAAACGTGTCTTCACGCGCTGCCCATAGTGTTCGGAATTTCTATGTTCTCGAATGTTTCTACGATCGGTTATCATCCAAGGGAACGCGCTAAATCTTCCTGAATAATAAAAAATAAGAATTGATACAAGGATGGAATATAAGAATATCAGAATTTAAAAAGACCGTGACGTCTGAAAATATCACACACACATATGTTACGTAATTAATGTGATACATACTGTGAAACACAGCTCTAATTTTACAATTAATATAACGCCCTTGTATCCCCTAATTTGGGAAGAAAAATTAGTGTAGCAACCCTCTAAGAACATAAGTAGATAAATGAAAAATACACAGATAAAATAAAATGCATAGAAAATTCAGTTTTCGAAGATGGGGTGCAAAACTGAGATACCGCAAAGCTAGCCACTGTGACACAATTTCGGCTGAAATTATGACACCCTTAATGACAATTTGTCGGACTAATACGTCTAGTTTACTGTGTGTGTGCACATGATAAAGGTTGTTGATGTGGGAAAATGACTGTTCTGAATTATTATTATTCATGAATGTAACAGCTAATGCGATTTTATGATTCAAAAGGTTTGACATGTGACTTCCATGAGCTAATTTTTCTTTGACCGAAACCGGTAGCAAATTAATACATTGTATTAATGAAGACAAGTGACGTGAGTTTCCTGAAACATAATACACTGCTGACAATTGCCGGGAGGAAACTAATAGACTGCAAACTGTCACCGTTATTTTGTGTGAATCGTTAGAGTATCTGCGCGTAAGCGAAGACACTTGCTCCCTTATTTTGAGTCTTCTCCGACTGAACGATGTTTCTGGAAGTAAGGGTTAGCCGGCCGCTGTGGCCGAGCGGTTCTAGGCGCTTCAGTCCGGAACTGCGCTGCTGCTACGCTCGCAGGTTCGAATCCTGCCTCGGGCATGGATGTGTGTGATGTCCTTAGGTTAGTTAGGTTTAAGTAGTTCTAAGTTCTAGGGGACTGATGACCTCAGAAGTTAAGTCTCATAGTGCTTGGAGCCATTTGTTTGAAATAAGGGCTGTGGCACCTATCGTGTTCTCCTCGTAAATAGTTTACAGTCGTTGACGAGTGACATGGACGGTTTTGCACTAAGTATCTAGGGCCGAACGTCTTGCCTGTAGTGTCGGTAATAGATAGTATGCAGAAACCTCTCTTGTGAATCAGCATTATCTGTTAGTGAAAACAGTATCACATCCACTATAGAAGTTCCTGGTATTAGCGTGCACACACAGATAGAAAACCACTGCCAGGGAGTTTACTTTAGTAATATTTATAGATTGAGGTAGAACTTAAGACTGCTTGTTCATTATCACCCAATTCATTAATATATAACATGACCTATTATGGCCGTATCCAGGATAATCCGCTGCCTTCAGCGTGGGTATCAATACTCAACTCCGTTGCAAAACTAGACAGATACCGGTGTAGGGTGCACTGAAGTGCTGCATCGATGCTGTATGAAATTCTAGGAACACTTCTGTTCTTGGGTCTTTGGGATTTCTTAAGTCTTCGGGATTTCGTGTACGAAGAGTACAAGTTTTTTTTTTTCCTAACAGTTTTTACAGGTACGTGATAATTGGCATGAAAGATACCATTGTCGATATGACATTAACATTCTAATAATCCTTCTCTGATTAGTAGTATATAACATCGCAGTGCACACCTTTACATGCTTTGCTGCAAAAAAGTCTCTGGTGACTTAAGGTTCTGTAATATTACAAAGGACACTTGTACAGGCAATGTTCCGTTACATTGCTCGCTGCGGACCAATAACGCGTTCTTCTCGTTTTCCCGACCGCGCCGCGCGCGTTATTTTCCCCTTCATTGCAGAGGAGAGTCTGAAGCAGGTGGCATAGCAGAAACCAACTTCACAAAGGAGAACCGCTGCCTTAACGCAGTCGTTGTTTCGTATATGCATGAAAAAACACGTATCGGAACACGAACATTCCTGGCTGAATTGTTTCTGTTAATTATTTGGTCAGCTAAAGAAAAATAAGAGTATAATACATAATATTGAATTTAATTGATGAAAAGAGAAAATATAAAAATGCAGTAAGTGAAACAGGCAAGAAGGAATACAAACGTCTCAAAAATGAGATCGACAGGAAGTGCAAAATGGCTAAACAGGGATGGCTAGAGGACAAATGTAAGGATGTAGAGGCCTATCTCACTAGGGGTAAGATAGATACCGCCTACAGGAAAATTAAAGAGACCTTTGGAGATAAGAGAACGACTTGTATGAATATCAAGAGCTCAGATGGAAACCCAGTTCTAAGCAAAGAAGGGAAAGCAGAAAGGTGGAAGGAGTATATAGAGGGTCTATACAAGGGCGATGTACTTGAGGACAATATTATGGAAATGGAAGAGGATGTAGATAAAGATGAAATGGGAGATACGATACTGCGTGAAGAGTTTGACAGAGCACTGAAAGACCTGAGTCGAAACAAGGCCCCCGGAGTAGACAATATTCCATTGGAACTACTGACGGCAGTGGGAGAGCCAGTCCTGACAAAACTCTACCATCTGGTGAGCAAGATGTATGAAACAGGCGAAATACCCTCAGACTTCAAGAATAATATGATAATTCCAATCCCAAAGAAAGCAAGTGTTGACAGATGTGAAAATTACCGAACTGTCAGCTTAATAAGTCACAGCTGCAAAATACTAACACGAATTCTTTACAGACGAATGGAAAAACTAGTAGAAGCCAACCTCGGGGAAGATCAGTTTGGATTCCGTAGAAACACTGGAACACGTGAGGCAATACTGACCTTACGACTTATCTTAGAAGAAAGATTAAGGAAAGGCAAACCTACGTTTCTAGCATTTGTAGTCTTAGAGAAAGCTTTTGACAATGTTGACTGGAATACTCTCTTTCAAATTCTAAAGGTGGCAGGGGTAAAATACAGGGAGCGAAAGGCTATTTACAATTTGTACAGAAAGCAGATGCCAGTTATAAGAGTCGAGGGACATGAAAGGGAAGCAGTGGTTGGGAAGGGAGTAAGACAGGGTTGTAGCCTCTCCCCGATGTTGTTCAATCTGTATATTGAGCAAGCAGTAAAGGAAACAAAAGAAAAATTCGGAGTAGGTATTAAAATTCATGGAGAAGAAATAAAAACTTTGAGGTTCGCCGATGACATTGTAATTCTGTCAGAGACAGCTAAGGACTTGGAAGAGCGGTTGAATGGAATGGACAGTGTCTTGAAAGGAGGATATAAGATGAACATCGACAAAAGCAAAACAAGGATAATGGAATGTAGTCTAATTAAGTCGGGTGATGCTTAGGGAATTAGTTTAGGAAATGAGGCACTTAAAGTAGTAAAGGAGTTTTGCTATTTGGGGAGCAAAATAACTGATGATGGTCGAAGTAGAGAGGATATAAAATGTAGGCTGGCAATGGCAAGGAAAGCGTTTCTGAAGAAGAGAAATTTAACATCGAATATAGACTTAAGTGTCAGGAAGTCATTTCTGAAAGTATTCGTATGGAGTGTAGCCATGTATGGAAGTGAAACATGGACGATTAATAGTTTGGACAAGAAGAGAATAGAATCTTTCGAAATGTGGTGCTACAGAAGAATGCTGAAGATTAGATGGGTAGATCACATAACTAATGAGGAAGTATTGAATAGGATTGGGGAGAAGAGAAGTTTGTGGCACAACTTGACCAGAAGAAGGGATCGGTTGGTAGGACATGTTGTCAGGCATCAAGGGATCACCAATTTAGTATTGGAGGGCAGCGTGGAGGGTGAAAATCGTAGAGGGAGACCAAGAGATGAATACACTAAGCAGATTCAGAAGGATGTGGGTTGCAGTAGGTACTGGGAGATGAAAAGGCTTGCACAGGATAGAGTAGCATGGAGGGCTGCATCAAACCAGTCTCAGGACTGAAGACCACAACAACAACAACAACAATACATAATATAGCTGCATCCTCTGTAACGTGGAGTATCCTTCTGTGTTTGCATTTTGTTCTTTGCAGGATGTGCAGTTTCAAATATTATAATACTCGAAGGAAATGTTTTGGTGTCACTATTCTTTTTTACATTTGGGTTCGCAGCCACATTAACTTCTTCAAAGAAGTCATTTTCCTACGAGGGTTTTTAAACTTCACGTATATATCTTACATAGTTTGTGATAAAGGAATTTTTCCCCTGTAAGCATTACCAAGCAACCTGATTGTAAGAACAATAACTAAACTTACAGGCGGTTCGAACAAATAACAAAATACAAGGCTAAATAAATGCAAGTAAATAACGTAATTTTTGGTTTGGTGTGAGTAACCAGTGAACTCCCACCCCAGATTCTATAAATAATCTTACTCCCATGTAAAAAACAGCTTCAAACGTCTTATTACTTTACAAATGAGTTGATGTTATAAATATGACATTAAGCCTGTAAGCGGGAAAAGGTTTAGAAAAGCTAGTTTTTCACGCATCTCAGTGTTCATGACATCACGTTTCCTGAACTATGTGTCGTACAATTATATAGTAATTTTGCAGGTACATTCAGTGGTATATGTAGGTGCAAAATGTGTTGCGAATGGAGCTAGTAGTAAAGAAGCAACAGGCCCGCAATTAAAACTTCATGCTTCGTGCTGAAGGTTTACTGCACGAACACTGAAAATGTAGTAGCCGATAACTTCTTTTCCTTTCATCATTTTGTCGGAAAGGGGAGGGGGGGGGGGTGATGTCAGCGAGAACAAATTTCATAGAGATTTGATATTATGTGTGAAGTTTGTTGGAAGCGTCTAAGTTCTGTATGAATATAGTCTGGGTAATTTCCGCGACTTGAGTAACGCTGCTTCATGACGTATCCACAATTTGTAACTGTAATACTTAATATATTGTGTTTAACCTTCAGCATGTGACTATACCTCTTAATAAGTGGATTTTAAACTTTTAAATTCGATCCATTAGTACGGTGTATGAATTACTGAAAACTAAGTTTTTGTTGCCCTCGGAACCTGTTAGATAGGCAGCCTGAAAGTGGATCCTTGCAGAGAGTTAGTCGTTTACTATCAGTCGGCACGTGAGATGACTACTGGAACAGTATCATCCCCCCTCTCCCCCGCCGCCCCCCCCCCCTCTCACAAGGAGGATTGTCGATACTTCTCCGCATGAGTCCAGATTAGTATAATTGTACCATCTTGGTCGATTCGCAAGCCGTATGTTGGAAGTATAGTTTGATTCTTGGTTCTGCTTGGAAGGAGGTCTCTCGGAATTTTCTAAGGCACTCCGCGATGGATAGACCTTCATTGTAATATCTCTCCAGTTGCTGTTACGATTCAGCTAGTGAGTCTGAGTCTGTTTTCTAGGTTTCTGTGAACGTTCCACGTTAAACTACTCTACGCAGATATTCCTGGATGCTTCCCAGTTGTCAGATCCCAGTGACTGAACGCCGAACGCCTAATCAAACGGTGTTGCAACTTTTCCTCTTTTTAAATATGCCTGGAGGAGGAGCAGATCTCTGCTGTATGCGCTGATAACCTGCAAGTCTCTCTGCACTTTGCAAGTTTCTAATCATGTTCCGTCCCAGTAAAACTGCCACCAGACTGCATGAGTGTTGCTCGTGTTTGTGTTGTTACAGGCCTGGTGGGATATAGAAAGGGACGTGAACAGTGTCAGACGTTGGGTGATCACTGTGAATGACACGGAGATGCAGTGTACTCTGAGACAGCGTTATCAGCACCTGACAGTATGAAAGGGCCCATTGTGAGTCTCCATTTGACCGGCTGATCGAATCGTACAACTCCAGATTCGTGGGGAATTCAGATGTTGCACTGACCCCATGTTGGACTGCCTGGGAACCTGATGACAGGCATATTCGTCGTCAAGGTTCCGGTCGTTCACGTCTGATTTTCATGAAGGATCACTGTACTGTGCCCTAGGCACGTCCTAACCCCTGCGTACTCTTTCATACCAAACTAATGGTCAAAGACCTGCTGCAGCCGGAATAGGGGATTACCATCGCATGCGTAGGGTGCACAGCAATGACTGCATCTGGAGTGGTGTCGTGACGGGGAAGGGTGGACTGCTGATGAATGGCGTCGCATTTTGTTCAGCATTGGAACGAAGTTCTGAATTACCGCGGATGAACGTTCGTTGGCGAATAAGGGGATCACCTGGGGACGGGTGGGTCCCATTCTTCCGAGGACTCCTGGCGTCATAGTGTGGGGGCCATCAGGTATGACTTCAGGTCTTGACTGGTAGTGACTGAGGAACTCTGACGGCACAATGGTACGACACCGACATACTGCGTCTTCGTGTGGTACCTCTCATATAGCAGTGTCGTGGCGCACTTCAACGGGACAATGCACTTGCCCACATGGTATCTGTCTCTGTGAACTGTCTGCGTAATTTTGACATACCCTTGTGGCCAGAAGGATCCTCGGGTTTGTCCCGATAGAAGATACGTGGGACCAGCACCTGTGTCAACTCCTTCGCAGTGCCAGTATTCAGTATATAAGGGGCCAGTAGGACAGTTTTGCACTAGCTGGTCTCAGGAGAGGATACAACGTATTCATGACATCCTTATCAGCCGAATTTGTGCTTGCAGGTAGTCCAGAGAGCGGTACAACGTCATACTTGGGCTCATACTGCCAAATTTCTCGTAAATCTCGTTTGATTTTGTAATCACTTTAGTAACTTCACATTTCCTTTCAGATTGTGATGTTTGATTTCCTCCTCATTCTTTATTGAGGAAGGGGAGATGTTGCTTTTACTTCTGACGATGCCTGTTCGCTAAGTACGACGCACTAAGGAGACGGCCTACACTGCGCTTGTCCGTCCTCTTTACTGCTGCTCGGTGTGGGATCCTTGCCAGATGAGACTGACGGAGTACATCGAAAAAGTTCAAAGAAAGGAAGCACGTTTCGTATTATCGCGAAATATGGGGAAAGTGTCACAGAAATGATACAGGATTTGGGCTGGAGATCATTAAAAGAAAGAAGTTTTTCGTTGCGACGGAATCTTCTCACGAAATTCCAATCACCAACTTTCTCCTCCGAATGCGAAAATATTTTGTTGACACCGACCTACATAGGGAGGAACGATCACCACGATAAAATAAGGGAAATCAGAGCTCGTACAGAAAGATATAGGTGTTTATTCTTTCCTCGCGCTATACGAGATTGGAATAATAGAGAATTGTGAAGGTGGTTCGATGAACCCTCTCCCAGGCACTTAAATGTGATTTGCAGAGTTGTGTTTTCGTGGATGTTTTCTAAAAAATATCATATCTGATAGAAAAATTCCGAATGAACTTTTTTCGAAGACGACGGCGCGGATTTACAAGTTGTGTTGAAGGATTTACGAAAGTTGAGGCACAAGGCATTAGCCGTAGCTGCACGATCTACTGCCTTCTGGATCACGTCAGTGAAGAGAGCTAGCTGCGTTTCATATGATCGCTTCTTGTGGAAATCATGTTCAGTCCTAAAGAATAATTATTAGGTCTTCAGAATGAACACTACACGCGTTTGCAATATACACTCCTGGAAATGGAAAAAAGAACACATTGACACCGGTGTGTCAGACCCACCATACTTGCTCCGGACACTGCGAGAGGGCTGTACAAACAATGATCACACGCACGGCACAGCGGACACACCAGGAGCCACGGTGTTGGCCGTCGAATGGCGCTAGCTGCGCAACATTTGTGCACCGCCGCCGTCAGTGTCAGCCAGTTTGCCGTGGCATACGGAGCTCCATCGCAGTCTTTAACACTGGTAGCATGCCGCGACAGCGTGGACGTGAACCGTATGTGCAGTTGACGGACTTTGAGCGAGGGCGTATAGTGGGCATGCGGGAGGCCGGGTGGACGTACCGCCGAATTGCTCAACACGTGGGGCGTGAGGTCTCCACAGTACATCGATGTTGTCGCCAGTGGTCGGCGGAAGGCGCACGTGCCCGTCGACCTGGGACCGGACCGCAGCGACGCACGGATGCACGCCAAGACCGTAGGATCCTACGCAGTGCCGTAGGGGACCGCACCGCCACTTCCCAGCAAATTAGGGACACTGTTGCTCCTGGGGTATCGGCGAGGACCATTCGCAACCGTCTCCATGAAGCTGGGCTACGGTCCCGCACACCGTTAGGCCGTCTTCCGCTCACGCCCCCAACATCGTGCAGCCCGCCTCCAGTGATGTCGCGACAGGCGTGAATGGAGGGACGAATGGAGACGTGTCGTCTTCAGCGATGAGAGTCGCTTCTGCCTTGGTGCCAATGATGGTCGTATGCGTGTTTTGCGCCGTGCAGGTGAGCGCCACAATCAGGACTGCATACGACCGAGGCACACAGGGCCAACACCCGGCATCATGGTGCGGGGAGCGATCTCCTACACTGGCCGTACACCACTGGTGATCGTCGAGGGGACACTGAATAGTGCACGGTACATCCAAACCGTCATCGAACCCATCGTTCTACCATTCCTAGACCGGCAAGGGAACTTGCTGTTCCAAAAGGACAATGCACATCCGCATGTATCCCGTGCCACCCAACGTGCTCTAGAAGGTGTAAGTCAACTACCCTGGCCAGCAAGATCTCTGGATCTGTCCCCCATTGAGCATGTTTGGGACTGGATGAAGCGTCGTCTCACGCGGTCTGCACGTCCAGCACGAACGCTGGTCCAACTGAGGCGCCAGGTGGAAATGGCATGGCAAGCCGTTCCACAGGACTACATCCAGCACCTCTACGATCGTCTCCATGGGAGAATAGCAGCCTGCATTGCTGCGAAAGGTGGATATACACTGTACTAGTGCCGACATTGTGCATGCTCTGTTGCCTGTGTCTATGTGCCTGTGGTTCTGTCAGTGTGATCATGTGATGTATCTGACCCCAGGAATGTGTCAATAAAGTTTCCCCTTCCTGGGACAATGAATTCACGGTGTTCTTATTTCAATTTCCAGGAGTGTATAATCCATAAGTTGTTTGCTAGGTGCTTGCTTATAGCAAACACACCGTTGTATTATTAATTCCATTATTTGTAATTTTATATCCACTGTGCAAATCCATGGTACAAGACGTATGCTTTAGCAACTAATTATTTAGTTAAAACCTCACTTTCTTAAAATGTTTTGGCAGTTCTCTGTCAGAAGTCGGCGTGAATAGTGGTTCTGTCGTCACAAAGGCATACTCAGTTCTAATGGTGTGGCGAAAGCTGTATGTGTAGAAAGTGGCGGTTGGAAAACCTCAAAAGAAAACCTCACCGTCGCCCTTCTGTCTTCTGTGGGTATCTTAACAATTGGACTGGAAAATGTATTTTAGAGATGTTTCATTCTGCTGCAATGACGCCAATAGAAGTCATCAAAAGGCAGGCACTTCATGAGTACTGTGTGAAAATTTTGAGTAACAGGTAGCACATGATTTCTTTTCACGCGCATATCAAATTACCAAAAAAAAAGCATCTTCTAAGGCGGAAAGGCAAGGTTTATCCACAGTTAACGTTTCCCAGTTGCTTTTACGGTATTTACTGATGCCATGAATAAGTTTCTTTTCGGCAGCTTTTTCTTTCATCTCAGACACTGAGGTTCTTCATTGGTGAAGGACGATTCGCTCCTTATCCCCCACCACTCTACTAGAGTTCTACCACGTTCCTCTTTCTCTCCCTCTTCCATCCTTTTCCTCGTGCCCGTTGCTGTCGTTGCGGCGCCCCCCCCCCCCCTTTCCAATGTGAGTCTACCTGGCTGTAACTTCTTTGTTCTGCATTTCATGAACGAATATAAAATACTTTCACTTTTTTCCTGGTATAACTGTTCCCATTACTCCTGTCACAGTCCTTTGTAAGTCGTCTCATCCCATATTTCGTGTAAGACTTTTTATAATGTGTGTGTCATAATGAACAAAATGTACGAGGGACGTTGAATTAGAGATGCAATACATTTTTAACAGTCAATTTTGGTTCAAAAAAATGCAAAATTTGTTGTACGACATAGCGGAATATTCCTGCTTCGGTCCCTATAGTTCAATGAAGTTCCGTTAGGTAGCGGCAGTATACTTAGCCATCAAAAAGGCATCTGCAACGGAGGTGCGTTCCAAGCAGAACTGTCATTGAGTCTCTTTGGCGGAAAACCAGAGATATTCATAGGCGCTTGCAGGACATCTACGGAGACCAGGTGGTGAACAAAAGCACGGTGAATCGATGCGTGAGACGCCTATCATCGCAAAAAGGTCGCGCAAACCTGTCCAATCTCCCGCTTGCTGGCCGGCCGCGCACACCTTCAGGAAACTGAAGAAATTATAACAGCGTGTTCGTCGCCACAGAAATACAAACGAATTTCCCACTCTCCATGACAACGCAAGGCCTTACAGAAGTTTGCATACCTGAGAGGAGCTCACAAAACTTTCTCATCCACCCTACAGCCGGGATCTCTCACCTTCCGACTTCCATCTGTTGGGGCCAATGAAGATTGCACTCCGCGGGAAGCAGTACGTGGATGATGGGGAAGTCATTGATGGAGAAAGACGTTGGCTGTGACGTCGACCGGTAGAGTGGTACCATGCGGGCATACAGGCCCTCCCAGTAAAGTAGCGTAAGGCTGTCGCAATGAAGGGAGATTATGTTGAAAAACAGTGTTTTGTAGTCATAAGAGTGGGAAATGATACAGTGTATTGGAATCCTGAATAAAACCTACCTGCTTTCAGAAAAAATTGTTACATTACTTATTGAACGCTCCTCGTAAGGTATTCTGAATGCGTGGTCTCACGGAAGGGAGGACGTCCTGGCTCTAATCTTGTCAGAATAAATTAATAAAATAAATTCTGTGAAGAAAACGGATGGTATCGCTTTAGTCCCATAAGATGAATCCAGTGAGATCTTTGCTTCTACTACCTCGTCTATATCCCAATCATTTGAGATCTTTTACCTCGTCGAAATCTCATTCATTTGAGATAGCAGCTATTCGAGATGAGCTAAACCGAAAGCATTTACTCGAGATTTTCTCTAAATTGTTTTAGAAACTGCGAGAAAGTGCTGCTGGCGATATTAGGACTGTGGAATGAAATGGTGGTTCCGAATACTATTTCAGGGAGTACCATTTTGCCGCTATGTTCTTCGACGAGTTGCTGTGAGTAAAATGTGCGTAGACCAGTGTTGTTGGGTTACAGTGGTAAGACACTTTCACAGAATGTCGTAATATGCACGCAATGTCATTGATCGTCAATTTACAGCTTAAACGTCACTTCAGCGTTATACTGATTTATATACTCGTAGCATTGATCAGTGTTAATGTAAGTATTTGTAAATTAAAAACAATGTCGCCGTATATGTCATTTGGATCTATATTTGATGGCTGATAATATAGGCGTGCATCAAGTGCTTGTTTGTTTCGCAGACCGCTCGTGAGTCATATACAATGTACTGGGTACCAGTACAACTGACTGACTTGCCTCGTAGCATTTCATTGGGGACAGAACCGTAGAGGCAATGCACATTTTTTTGCATGTATAAACCTCTGATTCTATCTCGCCCCGTTTTACACTGATTGCATATGAAGATCTGACCTTTTAAATATAGCAGGCATGCGAACTGGTTTACTTGCTTGCGATTACTCGTTCAGATCGCAATAAGCCCTGGTGATTATGTGTGCCATTTGATATCATCCCGTAACCGGTATTCGAAAAATAACGTTTTGAGGTAGAAGCGCGTATCCATTTAATGAGTATTTTGATAAATGCTTTTTTAGAAAACAAAGGGCCGAGCATCTTTGTGAAGTTCTGGCAGCATTATTTGCTTAATATACGGTATGGACCAAAGCACATCAAACTGAAATTGCAAGGTGGTCGCTAGGATCAATACTAAATACAAACTACTGACTTCAGATATTAAAATATTGTTTCATGTTGGTTCAAGTAAGTAGTCGACTGTATTTCCCCAACATAAATAGTGCGAGAACTAGTACTGTATCTCATACATTTTCTGTCATTTGACAGAGTAAATATTGGGAGTGTTTCGTTACGTGTTTCGAATAGGGTGGTGCGTATATCCGTGACTACGAGGTTTACTCTTTAAGGCAGTGGAGTTTCTTGCTTCGAAATACATGTATAAAACATTTTTGGTTTGCTTGTCTCGCTATTTTCTGGTCGATATGCTGTAGTGCATACTGTACAAAATGTGAAAGCGTATTGATGAAGTCAGTGGAGGATATCGTCGAAAGCTCAAGATATTAACCAGATTTGGCGCGCTAAATAAACCGAGAGTGTTTTATACGAGAATTTCACTTAGCTGCCACAGTCCAGAAAATTTCACTTGTGGAACTTTAATATGCTGTATTGGTCCTTTTGACCACTGATTATGTAATTAATGCCCAATGATGATGAGTGGGTTTCCTGTTTCGAATTGCTGAAGTCTTTAAAATGTCTGATCGTGATGAAATTTTCTTCATGCTGTTTCTGCCTGGTGGTTGTGTGTAGTTGACCAGTGTTGATAATCGTTGACACGGGCGTGTGACAAGAGAAACTGACATAAAAACTATTGTAGCGTAAAGAACAAAATTCTTGCTTTCATCTAGTAAAGGCATAAGAATCCTAATAAAATGTTCATAGAGATGTTTTGGTAATAGTTCTGGAGATGCAACGAAAGTATTACGCATGAAAGGGAAGGTTTTCATGCGAAGAAATAAGTGTTGATGTACTTGATTGCAAGAGAGAATTCTTCAAAATCGGATGGATTTGCTGATGTTTTTGTACGGTAGTTTCTTTGCATACCACAGTGTCGTATCTTGCTATGTTCTGGGCATGGTGAAGCGAGTTACTGAATTGCGCTCAAATGAGAGCTAAGCAAGAGGGCATTGTGAGCGGTGTATTGCTTCTAGGGACGTTTTACAACAAATTCGTTACGATATTTGGTATCGACAACAACATCTAAAGTAATATCGACACGAAAGTATGGACTTCTTTTTTATGTATTAAGCCATTGTTTGACACGGACTTATTTACGCAGAGTACAAGGCTAAATATGAAATTCACGCTGTGTGTCCGTGAACTAACTCCAGTATAAAATCAAATACGAACATATGCAGTAAACGAAAAGAATCCACACACATATGTAGGCCTTGTCGTAAAAATAATGCTAAACACATCCGCCCCTTTACTATAAACAAAACTGTTTCTCTGGTGAAAAGTCATGTCTACTTGAACCAGTCTTTTTCTCATACGCTGCTTAGAAATATAACTTTCCTCTGAGTTAGCCAGATAGCTAATACTCATGTCGGGTGACTAGTTCGAGTTTTGGAGAAAACTTTCGAAATTTAGTGTAGTTGCCATGTTAACTAACGTATTCTTGCCTGTTTGTGTAATCCAAGGCAGTGGGTACATCCTTGACATTTCTGACACACCTGGCTCAAATCTTATATGTTCATTATATACTACACATGGTACGCAGCTTTTAATACATCACTTGTTTCCAGTCTTTTCATACAATTTAATTCACATGAAACTAGTAGCAAAAAGTTATTCTCACCTCAATCATTCGATACCTTCGATTCCAATATTAGGATATTTATTAAGATACTACGAAATTACCTAGCCCTAATTCCACCATCGTAGTTAAAGGCCATGTTGATTGCGATTAATACAGAAACCGTGAAAAATTACGCATTGTGTAGTCCCTGTAATAAAACAGAATTGATATTCCTAACGTATGCTATAAAGGGCCCAAAACATACCGAGGCAAGGGCGTCTGTCACGGTCCGCGCGGCTTCCCCCGTCGGAGGTTCGAATCCTACCTCGGGGATGGGTGTGTGTCGTTCTTAGCGTAAGTTAGTTAGATTAAGTAGTGCGTAAGCATAGGGATCGATGACCTCAGCAGTTTGGTCCCATAAGACCTTACCACAAATTTCCAGGGAATCTGGATATCTACGACTTTTGATACAGAAACACAGCTCGTGAGATCTAAAGACTTAATCGAAATACTCAGGATTTACGTTTTTGCGGGCCCACGTTGTGATACAAGTCGTGTAATCACATTGAAAAATAATATGAATCCAAGTGCGCTGCTTCAATTGAATTTCTGTATCGCAGTAGGCCTATTTCGGCAATAATAAAGTATTTGTATGGAGTGTGGCCATGTATGGAAGTGAAACATGGACGATAAATAGTTTAGACAAGAAGAGAATAGAAGCTTTCGAAATATGGTTCTACAGAAGAATTCTGAAAATTAGATGGGTAGATCACATAACTAATGAGGAGGTATTGAATAGAATTGGGGAGAAGAGGAGTTTGTGGCACAACTTGACTAGAAGAAGGGATCGGTTGGTAGGACATGTTTTGAGACATCGAGGGATCACCAATTTAGTATTGGAGGGCAGTGTGGAGGGTAAAAATCGTAGAGGGAGACCAATAGATGAATACACTAAGGAGATTCATAAGGATGTAGGCTGCAGTAGGTACTGGGAGATGAAGAAGCTTGCACAGGATAGAGTAGCATGTAGAGCTGCATCAAACCAGTCTCAGGACTGAAGACCACAACAACAACATCAAGCTATATACGAATAATACCTAGAATTTTATCATTATTTTCTTAACACTCTTTATTTCCATGTTATGGCTATATGGTTTGTGTGTGTGTGTGTGTGTGTGTGTGTGTGTGTGTGTGTGTGTGTGTGTGTGAGCGCGCGTACATAAATATTTTACGTCTAGTTATTCTTGACTTTAATTTCACATCAGTGGATACTGTCACTTATCAACCTGTCACAAATTCGGTAAAATAAAACAGTGATAGACAGTAATTTACAGTACCCACCTATATGAAACGGAAGTCAAGAATAACTAGGCGTAAGTACCAATTTATAAACACACTATGTAGCCATAACACGTAAATACAAAAAATTAAACAAATAATGAAATTCTAAGTATTATTCGCGGATAGCTTCAGAATGGCAATTACAGCCGAAATAGGCCTATTGCAATGAAGATACTAAATTGAAGCAGCGAACTTGGATTCATATTTATGTCATTACAAGAAATACGAAGGCCATGCGTGTAACTCTCGTCCGTGACAGTGATGTGAAGAGATGAAATGTTGGGCAATAAACTGACAAAGGATGGAGATTTTCGTACACACGACTAACGGCCTTTGATTGTCTCATATTTTTCTTATTTTAGGATAAGTACACAAGGACCACCACTTCCTCAGCTTTTTTAAATTTCATTTTGACGCTGTACCCGGGAGAGTATTCAGAAGTGCTGCTTTCACCAGTATTGCGAGGCACTTATACATGATGAGCTCCATAAAATGCAGATGAGCACTGTGGATTATCTGTTTAGCGAGTCTGCTTGTTTCTTAAGCTAGGATTTAATGTAACGACAGTGCATTCTTCAATAATTAAAAATGTTGTTTCTGTGCGGAGAGAGAGAACTGATGGCAGACTGAATCTTTGCGTCAGATCGTGAGGTGTGGTTTCACAGCTCATCGGGTCCCTAAAGGCATGAAGAGAAGCTTTTGAAATGCGTTGCTATAGAAGAATGTTGAAGATTATGTTCTATGTACTGACTTGGCAGAAAATCCTAAGAAATTTTGGTCTTATGTCAAAGCGGCAGGTGGATCAAAACAAAATGTCGAGACACTCTGTGACCAAAGTGGTACTGAAACAGAGGATGACAGACTAAAGGCCGAAATACTAAATGTCTTTTTCCAAAGCTGTTTCACAGAGGAAGACTGCGCTGTAGTTCCTTCTCCCATTTTTCCGCACAGATGACGAAATCGTAGATATCGAAATAGACGACAGAGGGATAGAGAAACAATTAAAATAGCTCAAAAGAGGAAAGGCCGCTGGACCTGATGGGATACCAGTTCCATTTTACACAGAGTACGCGAAGGAACGTGCCTCCCTTCTTGCAGCGGTGTACCGTAGGTCCCTAGAAGAGCGTAGCGTTCCAAAGGATTGGAAAAGGGCACTGGTCATCCCCGTTTTCAAGAAGGGACGTCGAACAGATGTGCAGAACTATAGACCTATATCTCTATCGTCGATCAGTTGTAGAATGTAGGAACACGTATTATGTTCGAGTATAATGACTTTACTGGGGACTAGAAATCTTCTCTGTAGGAATCAGCATGGGTTTCGAAAAAGACGATCGTGTGAAACCCAGCTCACGCTATTCGTCCACGAGACTCAAAGGGCCATAGACACGGGTTCCCAGGTAGATGTCGCGTTTCTTGACTTCCACAAGGCGTTCGATACAGTTCCCCACAGTCGTTTAATGAACAAAGTAAGAGCATATGGACTATCAGACCAATTGTGTGATTGGATTGAAGAGTTCCTAGATAACAGAACGCAGCATGTCATTCTCAATGGAGAGAAGTCTTCCGAAGTAAGAGTGATTTCAGGTGTGCCGCAGGGGAGTGTCGTAGGACCGTTGCTATTCACAATATACACAAATGACCTTGTGGATGACATCGGAAGTTCACTGAGGGCTTTTGCGGATGTTGCTGTACTATATCGAGAGGTTGTAACAATGGAAAATTGTACTGAAATGCAGGCTGATCTGCAACGAATTGACGCATGGTGCAGGGAATGGCAATTGAATCTCAATGTAGACAAGTGCAATGCGCTGCGAATACATAGAAAGAAAGATCCTTTATCATTTAGCTACAATATAGCAGGTCAGCAACTGGAAGCAGTTAATTCCGTGAATTATCTGGGAGTATGCATTAGGAGTGATTTAAAATGGAATGATCATATAAAGCTGATCGTCGGTAAAGCGCATGCCAGACTGAGATTCATTGGAAGAATCCTAAGGAAATGCAATCCGAAAACAAAGGAAGTAGGTTACAGTACACTTGTTCGCCCACAGCTTGAATATTGCTCACCACTGTGGGATCCATACCAGATAGGGTTGATAGAAGAGATACAGAAGATCCAACGGAGAGCAGCGCGCTTCGTTATAGGAACATTTAGTAATCGGGAAAGCGTTACGGAGATGATAGATAAACTCCAGTGGAAGACTCTGCAGGAGAGACGCTCAGTAGCTCGGTACAGACTTTTGTTGAAGTTTCGAGAACATACCTGGACCGAGGAGTCAAGCAGTATATTGCTCCCTCCTACGTATATCTCGCGAAGTGACCACGAGGATAAAATCAGAGAGATTAGAGCCCACACAGAGGCACACCGACAATCTTTCTTTCCACGAACAATAAGAGACTGGAATAGAAGGGAGAACCGATGGAGGTACTCAAAGTACCTTCCGCCACACAGGTGGCTTGTGGAGTATGGATGTGGATGTATATGTGGGCAGATCAAATAACTAATAAGAAAGTTCTGAGTCTTGAAGGGAAAAAGAAATGTATAATACGATTAAAAGAAAGGTTTGGTTGATAAACCGTGTCCTGAGGCATCACGGAATCAATTTGGTAATGGAGTGAAATGTGAGGGTAAGAACTGTAAATGGAGACCAATGCTAGAATACAGTACAAAAAGGTCTAATAAATGTAGGTAGCAATAGTTACGCAGAGTTGCCTACTCAGGATAGGCAAGCGTGAAGAGCCGCGTCGTACCAACCTTTGGACTGAAGACCACGACGACAGAATGCACGCCACATGCCGCGATGACCAACGCTCAATAATAGGCCCGAGTAGACTCAAATTATATTGTTTTCCATAGGTTTAATGTATCGCGTGTGTACGACTCGTGGGAGTGCAGTCAGTATTTGAAATATTACTTGAGTGTTATTAGTAAAATTAAATGTTCAAACGTTCGAAGTGTGTGAATTCCTAAGGGACCAAACTTCTGAGGTCATCTGTCCCTATACCTACACACTACTTAAACTAATACGCTAAGAACACACACACACACACACACACACACACACACACACACACACACACACACACACACCAACCAAGGGAGACTCGAACCTTCGGCGGGAGGGGCCGCGCAATCCGTGACATGGCGCTTCTAACCACGCGACCACTCCACGCGGCTTAGATGTTCTTAATCGAAGAGAGATCGGGGCATGTGAGTAATGTTTCAAGTGCTCCATTTTTGAGGCTCCTAGACTGATGGGAAAAATCACAACACAGAGAGATAACTGACGTAGAATATTGAAATTTCAGAAATACATTGGTTTAGGTAAAGCATTCAGTGATTAGCGTTGCAAGTTTAGAGGTTAATGTAAGTGCGAGAAAAACCACTTCAAATGTAACATTTTGCTACATTAATTATCGGTGTAACCGCCAGAATGTTGAACGCAAGAATGCAAACGTGCATGCATTGAGTCGTAGAGGTGCCAGATTGCAGCTTACGGGATGGAGTTCCATGCCTCTTGCACTTGGCCGGTCGATTCAGAGGCGATTAATGCTGGTTGTGGATGACGCTGGAGTTGTTGTCCGATAATATCCCATATGTGCTCGATTGGAGAAACATCTGGTGGAGGAGCATGCGAAGACATGTCGAGTATGTTGGGTTGCAACAGCGGTATGTGGGCGAGCGTTATCCTGTTGGAATGCTGTCCATGAACGGCAGCACAACAGGTCGAATCAGCAGATTGACGTGCAAATTTGCGGTCAGATTGCACGGGACGACGACGAGAATGCTGCTCCTGTCATACGAAATGGCACCCCAGACAATAACTCTAGGTATAGCTGAGTGTGTCCAGGCAGCAGATAGCTTGGTTACGGGCGCTCACTGGGCCGCCTTTTAAACACAGCCACCACTGGCCCTGAGGCAGAACTGGCTTTCATCGGAAAACACAACAGACCTCCACTCCGCCCTCCAGTGGGCTTTTGCTCGACGTCACTGAAGTCGAAACGGCGGTGGTTGTGAACAGTGGAATGTACGCTGCAGGGTGTCTGAGTCGGTGCTTGCCTTGAAGTAACCACGTCACAGTTTCTCGTGTCTGTGTTGTACCAACTGCTGTTGAAATTGCTGCTGCAGACGCAGTACGATGCGCCACACCAATACGCCGAGCAGGACGGTCTTCCCTCTCGGTAGTGACACGTGACCGTCTTGAGCCTGGTGTTCTTGCGACCGTACATTTTCCTGCCCACCGCTGCTAGTAATCATGTACAGTGGCTACATTCCTGCGAAGTCTTTTTGCAGTGTCGCCGAAAGAACATCCAGCATCTCGTAGGACTATTACACGACCTCTTTCAAATTCAATGAGATGTTGATAATGGCATCTTGTTGTCTTAAAAGCATTCTTAACTAACAGCAACTCACGACGTCCTGTCTCAAAGATGACTAACGCTCACCACCGGTACAGCGCTTATTTAAAGCAAACGTGATTTGCAAAAAAAAAAAAAAAAAAAAAAAAGGCTCTGAGCACTATGAGACTTGACATCTGAGGTCATCAGTCCCCTGGAACTTAGACCTACTTAAACCTAACTAACCTAAGGATATCACACACATCCATGCCCGAGGCAGGATCCGAACCTGCGACCGTATCAGTCGCGCAGTTCCAGACTGAAGCGCCTAGAACATGATTTGCAACCTCATAGTGACGCTACTAGCGCCGCTCATATGCGATTGGCGCGAACTTTGAATAGAAGTCATCTTTAAGATTTAGAAACATACTTACACACTTCAATGTATCTCACACAACTCATCCTTGGTGTTGACATTTTTTCCCGGCTGTATATTTACTAAGATTTACTTCCATGTTTCGGTTAAATTGTGTAAGACAGTGGAGACTAGTTTGCTTTATTTTTCCTCAAGTTCTACCGCCATATTACTTCCATTGACCCAATTTCGAACAATACTATTTTGATGCAATAAGATCAGGACTATAAAGGTTTTTTTAAAAAAGTGAAGTTAACAGAAGACACGGTCAATGCCGGATTATTGTTTTCAACGTCCTTGCTCTCGTAATAGCGCCATAGCTGCTGCGCACGTCGTGTATGTACCACCGGAGCCTTCCATAAACCTGATACCGGCGGAGAGTGTGTGCATATACTGCAGTTTCCTTTTACTGCTCCCAAGAGAATCGTGAAGTTAAGATGGATTACTACATGCAGAAGTAGTCTCTCTTCCTGAGCTTTATCGGTGAGCGGAAAGGAAAATCAGAATTTAGTTCAGAGGAGAGTACCCTTGTGATCTGCAAGGTATAGATGTAAGTGCGGATGTGAAAGTATTTGATTGCAGTTGCCTGTTGTACTGCTACCTAATGGGTGTCGATGGATATTACAACCTGTTACGTATAATATGACGAAGCTGTGACTCACTTGATTGACCGTATTTCAGTGAAACGTGAGTAGAGTTAAAAGTAGCTTTTAAGTTAGAAACAATAGGATGACAATTTAGTGTGCTGTAACGTTATGTGCCGGATATCCTGAGGTTCTTCTTGGTAACCGACAGTCTAAATCCGCGTAGAAATCCATTTATCTACATAGTCTGAACCACTAGTGAAAACATATTCATTCGGCTTAAGTTTCTTCATTGATTCAGACTTAAAGAACGTGAAAAGACAACCATTTAACGGGAGACTAATACAGGCGAATGTTTTTTCGTGTAGGAACCGAAGATACAGAGAAAAGTAATGTAAGGCGGTAGTGGGGTGAAACCGGGTACTGTGTTTCTGATGTCACTATTTGGTGGAGAGATACAGAGTTACACTTCTCAAGTCAGGAAGAGTGAGACCATATTGGTGTGCTATTGCTAATCATTTCACCGCGTGTATGAGAGTAAGTTTGTTTCTCAGTATCAAATAACAACGGTTGTATAGTTCTTAAACTGCGATTATGTCATAGCCATTACAGTTACAAAAACTCTATTTAGTCAGTATTACATGATTAGTGTGTGTTTATACATTAATAAACAATATCAATTAGATTCAACAATGGCGTGCTTGTGTTTCATTTTTGTAACGTTTGCACACGGTGTTTGCCTCATGTAGTATTGCGCTACAAACTTTTTTCGTCTTTTTTTTTTTTTTTTTAAGACAATTAGACAATCATGTGGCGAAGAGAGCATGGAAGGGCCAATAGACGAAGTGTTATCGGGTAAAATGGGTTACTTGAAAGTTGGCTCTGAGCACTATGGGACTTAACTTCTAAGGTCATCAGTCCCCTAGAACTTAGAACTACTTAAACCTAACTAACCTAAGGACATCACACACATCCATGCCCGAGGCAGGATTCGAACCTGCGACCGTAGCAGTCGCGACTTGAAAGTTGCAAGAACCTTGAATGTTCCACGAAGTACCGTTTCAGAAAAACAAGGAAGAGAATTAATGGACCATATATCAATGCTAGAGAAAAGGCTTTTTGTTTTAACTTTGAAAGATATCCGAAGATCAGCATACGATCTTGCAACCAAAAAAATTTGGAGCATAAATTAAACGATGAAACGAAGACGGCTGGAACGGACTGGTTCTACTGTTCTCTAAACAGACGTAAGGACAAACTTTCTTTTAAGATTTCCAGAAAATAGTTAAATGTCAAGAGTCTTGCATTTCAATAAAGTAAGTTAACAATTTGTTTGATTTCTTAGAATATGTGTATGAGAAGCATAAATTTTGTCCTTGCGATATATGCAATGTCGATTAAACGGGAATAACCACTGTTCCTAAAAGGCCTTTGGAAGCTGTTGCTATACGAGGGAAAGTATAGCTTCAATCACTGGTCTCGGCTGAGCATGGTACTTTAGTTACCACTGAAATGTGAGCGCAGTCGGCAACTTTATGAAAACGCCTTGGTCATTGATGAAGCACCATCAGGTACCTTTGCTCAGCATCATCCTTCTGGATGGCTGCAAACTTATTGTGTACTGGTTTCAAAAGTGTATTTCGTTTTCTAAACCATCTGCAAATAAACCAGTTCTCTTGATTTCGGACGGGCATATGTGACATACGAAGAGCCTCGACATGATCAGCTTGGCGCGAGAAAACAATATTACTTCGTTGTGGTTGCCATTACTTTGTTCCCACAGAATGCAGCAACACATCCTGGAAGGTCTGTGACCGTTCATCAGGTACCCGTCGTATGGTTCTGCTTTCCTCAGAGCAGCAGGAATGTAAACTGCGGTGAATGGGTTCAGGAAAGTAGGAATTTATCCACTCAACAGAAATATTTTTCCAGATCACTTGTGTGCCCTTTCTGTGACCAAAGATAGACGTGGTCCGTCAGAGATAGCTACTGTTCCAGGAGAGAGTATATCTGTAGAGGAAAACCTCGCTCTAGAAGAGAACCCACCTTCACAGGCAAATTTCATTCCATGCTGCAGCAGAAAATCTTCCACCGCAAACAAAGAATAAACCTGAAACTCTAGTTTTTGGAAACCAAGAATGTTGAATCGTTTATGAATGAGCCCTGCTGCTCTAAAAGTTTGGAACCCCAAGTTTTTGGGAGTGACACTGTGGCTACACTGTCGGTGTTTGTTATATTGCCACCAGGTCGAGTTGCAAATGGCAATAGAAGGGGATAAACTATCATTTTATCATCACCATGTAAAACTGAATTGGAATGTCATATAAAGGAAAAAGTATTCAATGCTGAAAATGCCTTTGCTGGCCCACGAAAGCTACATTGGAGCAGGTGATGAGAAATGTTACTTTGAATATGAATTTTTTGAATAATAGTGTTAGTTAAATTATATTTTAATAAACATTTCTGCCGCTTTTCCACTGATTATATTTTATCTGTATTCCCGAAAAGTTAGTATATATACCCAATTTTACCCTACCAGTGGGGTAAAACAGGATGATTTGACTTGTTCTATAAAAGAAACTCTCATTAAAAAAGTATCGAAGCTATGAGTTTTCAATTAATATATTCTACCCAGTTAAACAATGATTATTTTTACTAAATCTGACAGTCTCTAGGTTAAGTAGTTTAGCTCCAAAGAGCCTTGTAGTATCACCTATCCGAGCTTCCTCTCTTTCTCCTAACCGCTATATTAATCTCTTGTGATTAAATTGTTTGACAAAAATAGACAATTCAGTAATCTTTTTTTTTTTTTCATGCCCATTCGTATTTGACTTGGAAGATGATATGACCTAGGACGACTAATTGCTATTATACGTTCAGTCCGCAGCTCGCTTATTCGGAGAATTTGGCTTCATCACTCTTCTTCTTCTTCTTCTTCTTCTTCTCGGAACTTTGAATTACTTAGTGAGGACAAAGTTTTCACCACACAGAAAGAGACGAAAATCATTATTAACGCAGAGGACATTCTTTTAAGCTCTTGTCTGGTACGCTGTCCGTTAGTGCTTTACCAAAATACTGCCTAATTATGTTGATAAACGGTAGTTTTTCTGCTTGAAAGGATTAAGTGAAAAAGATTTTAGTTTATTTTAAAATTAAACGTTCACTCTGCAACTGAATGAGATTCTTTTAACTTCATCTCTTGTTAAAATTGTTTTCCTGATCAGGACTTCAATCAGGAAACTTGCTTTTCGCTGACAGTGCTCTAACTGTATAACCTATCCGTGTACAACTTGCGACCTTAGTTCGTAGAATTAGTACTCTCAGTGACTCGCTCTCCTACTTTCTGAACTTTACAGAATCTCTCCAGCCTAGATGGCTGGGCTAAATGGCTGGTAGAAAAGGTATTAGGTTTAGATGGTATTCAGTCTGAGAAGACGTATCGTTAGCCGTGCCTGGACAGCTCATCCCTAAAAGCACTGGTCGCGAAATGTATGGTTCCGGGTTGATGTCCTCGTCATGTACTCAGCTTCAATCCGCAAGGGATTTTGGCTTTAGTTCAGCAGTCCAAAGGCTTATAGGCAAATGTGAAGAGTGCAACATACACTGCATGTGGAACGGTTGCTGTAAGACGTAAATCTGTCAGTGCTTCATATGAGGCACTGATATAACTTCGCAGAAACTAATCGAAATCTTTAGTTTATCCTGCAAGAGATACAAACACATCAGAGATGAGAGGAAAATGGATGTCGACGAACTAAATACGCCCAGTTACTATAATTTTTTCATTGTGCTAACTGCTGAAAACAGGGAAATACGTTAAGACAATGTGTTCGATGCATAATCGACCATGCTCCGAATTTGCAAAGGAAGGGTTTTCTTAGTGCGTTTTGAAGCGGAACTACTTCGAAAATGTATCGAATAGCGAGCGCGAATGTATGGCATACAGGCAGATTACCCAATTTTTTAATTAGCAACGTGTTGCTGCCCATCCTACATAGACGACCAGATATTCTAGCATTAAGATCTGCTGGCGGCATGTGCCACTTCATTGCATTTTTACGAATATTGATTTATATTTTATCACCCTCTAGTTCCCATGCCGTTGTTCGCACTTGGTGCCTATTTGTTTCGTCATAATGCTACTTGACATTTGACACCAGTTTTCGCAAGTGTGTTCAGCGTCTTACATCATCCACTTTTAAATGTTGTTCTTGGGTAATTCAGTGATAACGCTCCGTTTGTCAGCAGGTCTCTACATATAAATTGTGAAGTATTACTCGCCGGTGTGAAATTAACGTACAGAAACAGCGCATCTTTGGGCAGAATACGTATCTTCTGCTTATTTGTATGAACTGCAGTGTTCCAAGATCAACGACAAAGCTGCACTAAAAATGTAACTCCAGTAGCTTAGTTTGCGAAGCACACCCAAATCCTAGCTTTTGGTAACCATGAATGAAGTGTAGTAGAGGTGACGAAAATACCGTACTACAAAAGGTAATTTAAGCAATGCAGTGTATCTCCAGACCGATAGACACACTACATACTACTGATGCCAGCCGCTCAAGTTTCAGGATGTATATTAGAGTTAAAAAATGCTTTATTCTTTGTTACAAATTAGCAGGAAAGATTATTTGGCTTGTAGCTATAAAACCTAGTGTACATACTACGTATCTAACAAAAACTTTTTGTTCGTTTGTGAGGTAACGTAGCATCCGGAAAACATTTCTGACCTAACCACCACTGCTCTGAACACTTGGGCTGCTGAAATAGGAAGAACGTGTAGACCATATTAGTTGTTTTTGGGAAAGTTTCCTCTGCTTTTCTTCCACATGGATGTGTTCTAAAGGAAAGAACTTCACTTGTTTCTGTCTTGAAACATGTTCCCTTACTAATTCACTTGAATCCTATGACAAGTGATAGTCGCAAAAACCGAATGATACAGCACAGTGGTCGAGGCCCTGAACTGAACTGGCAGACGGCAGGAGTGGGTTCAAAACCCCGTCGGCCTGTCCAGATTTAGGTTTTCCGTGGCATCCTTAAATTGGTTGTGGTGAATAATGGGATGGGTGCTTTCAAACCACGCGGACGATTTACTTCCACATCGTTGTGGTACTTGTGTTAGAGCTCCGTCTCCTATGAGCCCGTCATCGATGGGATACTGCAGTCAAATCCTTAGTCAGTAGCGACTAATCCTACGATGCCTAAACCTCGATGTTACTGGAAAACACAGACCAAGTAAGTGGCAAGAAGAGGGCGGGGGAGAGGGGAGCAGTTCGAAAACCGATGTGCTTGCTTTACTGGGCTCGTGATTCATTGAGAGGTACGACGACACAATCCAAAAAAAAGACTGGAATAAAATGCGATTATTAGCAATAAAAAAATTTCACAATTGACAATAAAATTTTACGCGAAAATATAGCTGTTTTTTATACCTACATCTCTGCTCACCACACGGAGGCTACATCATGCAATACTGCCAAACCCCTCCGTATGATCAACATACGTACTTTCACTGTTATTACGAGAGATATGTGGGGGTCATAGGAAGTAATATTTTGCATTATAGGTAAAATATTTGCAGTGTTTAAAGATAGTTTCTTCTACGGCCTGTGAAAAATAACTGTATTTCCGTTGAATAGATGTGAAATAACTTATATATAGCAGAAAATTTTACTGCTTCAGATAGTTAGAACTCCTTGAATACTGTGATACATGAATTAAATAGAATTCTCTTCATTTTTGACACACTGTCTTTTTTATGACACAATCATAACCGGTTCCGGCCCACAGTGGCCATCTTCAGATGCTGGTCAGACAGCGCCTGAACGTTTCTTTGCCAAATTCCGCTCGTAGCCTCTTAAGACAGGCATTAAGGGACAAAACCGGTTATGATTGTCATTAAAAGTGATTTGTGCCAGAAACAAATAAAACTTCATAACGACTGTCGCCGATCTTCTTAAACGGAATGTCGGTTTTTATATGAATTAAAGATTCTTGGTCCAAAGTTAACCGATGAAACGTGACACTTAAAACCTTTCGATAACTCCCTCCGCGGTGACTT
This sequence comes from Schistocerca americana, assembly GCF_021461395.2. Lineage (NCBI taxonomy): Eukaryota > Metazoa > Arthropoda > Insecta > Orthoptera > Acrididae > Schistocerca > Schistocerca americana. Next base: position 329,561,849 of record NC_060121.1, on the reverse strand, counting down.
TCCGTTATCCGAAGCAACGCGTTCAAGTAGAGTTGTTCAGGGGCTTAAGAATAATAACTGAACGACGAGAATGTCATACACAGCTGTTCAGCGGAAACATGCTTATTTGCTACACAGACATCAGAAACGAATATGTGAAAACACTGCAGATATTTTACGTAGAAAGCAACGTATTACCTCCTCCCACATAAATCTTGGGAAATAATCTTGATAGCAAAATTGGAGATCATACGGAGGGATCTGACAGTAGTGCATGAAGTACCTTCTACCACACACTGTAATGTGGTCTGGCGAGTAGAGATGGAAATTTAAATAACAGCTGGATCTTACGTAAAATTATAGACAAAATGTAAAATTTTTAATGTTAATAATCTCATTTTTCTTCCAGTCCTCGTGACAAAATTAGTGCAGTTTAATAAACAAGAAACACTGAAAAGACGGATGCGTTTGCAATGAATTGAGCAAAAGCAGCCTCGGTAAAGAAAGGAAGGAGGACAAAAGTAAAAAAAAAAAAAGTTATATAGTTGCTACCATGGACGCAGAAAGGTTAGGTTAGGTTAGTGTTGTTTAACGTCCCGTCGACAACGAGGTCATTAGAGACGGAGCGCAAGCTCGGGTTTGGGAAGGATGGGGAAGGAAATCGGCCGTGCCCTTTCAAAGGAACCATCCCGGCATTTGCCTGAAACGATTTAGGGAAATCACAGAAAACCTAAATCAGGATGGCTGGAGACGGGATTGAACCGTCGTCCTCCCGAATGCGAGTCCAGTGGACGCAGAAAGCGACTGCGATTGTAAACTCTAATGAGATGTCGACAGTGGTCGGAGTAGTTGTACAATCTTGATGATAAATTCTATGTTAATATTTTATGGCCCACCGCAAAACAACCTCTTAATTTAAAGATTAATGGAGAATGAAGAACTGACGTTAGCGAATCATAGGTATTCTAGCAAACGTTGTGCCATTCCTGAGAGATCAATATACCAGCTCAGATGCTGGAAATCGTCTCGCAGCTCGTACGTAGCGTCCCTTATTAGGTTTCTAGCAACATTTAGAAGTAACTGAAAGGCTGCAGTGCGGCTACGATTGATATTATTCCATCCGATGTTATTAATCAGATTTTGTCATATCTGTTTGTTTATTAAATTGGATGTCTGTATTAGAGGCTCACTGGCATAAAATATAAAACAACCAGAATTGAAAGAAAACAGAGTAACAGTACATGGAAATATCAACTTCCCAAGTTATAACTACACACAAAATAGTAATAACAATTTACAGTTTAGAATTTACTTAATTGTACAAATTTTAATAATGGACCAGGAAAGAGGAAGATGTCAGTCATCCGCTAATGATAGGATAAATCCTGGTTTCATTTGTATTGATTTGGCGAAACAGTGGAAATCATACATCAGGCATACTGTAAGTGATGAAAAATCAGTATCGTCGTCACACTAAAAAATTTAGTACTCAGTGCGTTTTAATGTCTAACGTTGCAGGCGAATAGGTCTAATACATGAAAAATGTTATCGGTAATTTCATCATTTCAGTGAATTACACATTCTTAAACACAATTAAATTGACCAAAAGTGATTCCTAGAGGAGAAGGGAGTAATTTTCCAGGAGAAAAGCTGTCAACCACGGGATTAAATCCTGCAGATTGTTACCCAGAGCCTTGTACTCTTAAGGAATGCATTGGAAATGCATGCTGTAGGATGATACAATTATTCGGGTCACTAATTAGCATCCATGTCCGTTTTTGAAAGCCAGTATAAAAACCATTCACCGTTCCTTACTAGCAGTGGGATATTAAAAGATGTGCTAGCATCTGCGGCCACTGAAAATCATCTCAAATTCAACTATTAGTTAAATTGTATCTGAATAAAAAAAGTCGCGTCAGTTCTATACTATTCACCAACATTATTATATTCTTACAAATACAGAAATGGTGCGTTTACTATTCTATTCACGCCCATGCAGTCAGAGTAGAAATGAGTTGTTCGTTTATCGATTTTGAGGATAAAAAAAATTTATCTCCGATAAGCATCAGCCAAACAGGACTCAGTTGACTTACCTAATAGACTGAAAGAGCAAAAAATATACTAAAAAACTTAAGCGAAACTCGGGAAATAGCTTCCCGTCCAATTCTCCCCGGGGTGGTGATTTCACAATAAGCGGACAGATTTACTGGATTTCAGTAGTAGAATCCTTATCTTGTAAAATATAGCGTACAGGAGGCTCGTAAATTGAAAATACTATGGTGCTGAGTTTTGAGGTGAAACATTTCATCTGTCTAGAGTGAGTCACCAAAAATACTATTCTATGCGTGCAATAGCGCCTATCCAATAGCCCCATCCGTCAATGGGACACCGAACCCAAAAAAAGAAAACGCTTTGTTCGTAGGAAAGAGGGTTCTTGAAGGCTTCGTGCTGTATGTATGTGAATAATACCCCTATTGTACGCGGTACACCAGGTTGGAGGTTAGAAAGGAAAAAGAAAGATGGCCAGGTACGCGAAGGACCCGTGCGCTCAGGGTTCTGTACAAACTTAATTATGTAGAGAGAGACAGTTTATGCATTCCAGGAATCGAGGATTTCGACGATTTTTGCCAGTTATCGACATGGATATCGACAATATGTCAGTACCAGGGACTGCAAAGGCTTTTGAGAACGGTTCAAGTTCTCAATTGGATAACAAATGACAAAAGAAATATTTATTTCGTGTGATATAATTATAAATTAACAATTTTCATATTTTTTTCGTTTACTTGTTCTGTGAAACCTTGTTTCTTGCAATATTTCACGATTCTACGTCAGCTGCAAGCATCCTAAAAGCTTTGATTAGTGATTTTTGCGAGTAGCAAAGTATGTGACATAAATGGCCGTACCTTTCGGTTGCATTGACTTAGAAGCTAATGTTTCTTGTAGCGCCGAGACCATAGACCTCAGTTTGTGACATAAAATTCAACTCGATACATCATCCTGTTCCAGGGTTCCGTTTTTTAACGACTGCGGTGCGGAACCCTAAAGTCATCTTACTGCTGCCCTTTAGTTAAGTTCGACAAAGCCGTACGCGGCGTGCCTCTCTCTGTCGTTATGGTCGATATTAATGGGACCAGTGAGTCGAGTACCTCAAGACAGCCGAGGACCGCAGAGAGCAGCGGACGCGCTACCAGTGCGGCGGTGGCTGCGGAAGCGGGCAAGCGCGTTCTAGTACTGACCGTGAGTGTGCGGTACGGTGCCGGAGGCTGCTTCCCGGTGGCGACGGCCGTCGGCGTGCTTCTGCTTCTGCTCGGTGAGCGGGGCGCGCGTGCCTTGTGCTATGTGCTGCGTGCGAGAGGGGGGACACGGAGAGCGTGTGCAGCCTGTGGGAGCGCCGCGACGCCCGCGCCGCGCCGTTTTATAGGCGCCGACGGCGGCGCCCGCCCCCGCACCTGCGCACCACCTTGCGGCGTCGGGGGCGGCTGGGCGGGGCCGAGGGGTAAAACAATGAAAAAAGCCACCGTATAGGCTTATCGTCTCCTTCCTCGATGGCAGGCGCTAATCCGAAATCGACACGTTTCGTACGCAGTTAGCGATAAACGCTAATGCCACTGTGTGCCGTGTCCGGCAGCCGTTGTCAGCGTCGTGTCAGATTTGAGGACGGTGCGCAAAGTGGATGGTGCTACGGCGGAGCATCTGTTACTGCTGTAGATAAGGCATGAATTAAATCTTCGATGTTACGTCGCGCTGTCAGTTCCCTCTTCACGGCTGTCAGTGCTACCAGTACGCAGATTCTAGTATGCTCTGTTTTACTTCCACGCACACGCACGCTTGCGCTTGTGAAAGGGAAGACAGACAGACAGACAGACAGACAGACAGACAGACAGAATGGAAGAAACGGAGACAGGCAGGAACACCGACGGAAAGGGAGAAAGTGTACTTACTTAGCTGCCACAGACTCAGTATACATCGATACCTCGGAATATACGTTGTTTTACTACTACTGCTACTCCTCCTCTTGCTATGACACACCTGAGTGTGTGTTTAGCGTCTGGATATCGTCAGTAACTAGTAATAGTAGTAGTAGTAGTAGTAGTAGTAGTAGTAGTAGAAGTAGATTTTATCTTCAGTCTGAAGACTGGTTTTATGCAGCTCTCCACGCTGTTCAGTCCTCTGCAAGCCTTATCTCCGAATAACTACCGCAGTCTACATCCTTCTGAATCTGCTCACCGTATTCATCTCTTAGTCCTCCTCTAAGATCCTTACTGTCACCCCACATCTCCCTCCTCCATACTAAATTAGTGATCCCTTGATGTCTCAAAATGTGTCCTGTTAACCGGTCCCTTCTTTTAGTCAAGTTCTCACAAATTTCTTGTCGCTCCAATTATGTTCAGTACCTCCTCATTAGTTAAACTTTCTCCCCATATAATTTTCAGGATTCTTCTGTAGCACCACATTTCAAAAGCTCTATTCTCTTCTTGTGTGAACTGTTTATCGTCAGAGTTTCACTTCCATATGTGGCTATACTCCAGATTCACACTTAAATCTATATTCGATGTTAACGAATTTCTCTTCTTCCGAAATGCTATTCTTGCCATTGCCAGGCTATATTTTATATCCTTTCTGCGCCTGTCATTTGTTATTTTGCTGTCCAAATAGCAAAACTCATCTACTACCTTAAGTGTCTCGTTTCTTAATCTAGTACCCTTAGCATCACCTGATTTAATTCGGCTACATTCAGTTATCCTTATTTGCTTTTGTTGATGGTCATCTTATATCCTCCTTTCAAGACACTGTCCATTCTACTAAACTGCTCTTCTAACAAGGGAACCTCCCCATCGCACCCCTCTCAGATTTAGTTATAAGTTGGCACAGTGGATAGGCCTTGAAAAACTAAACACAGATTAATCGAGAAAACAGAAAGAAGTTGTGTGGAACTATGAAAAAATAAGCAAAACATTCAAACTGAGTAGTCAACATTATCAAAAACTTTCCTTAAGTCTACGAATGCTATTAACGTACGTGTGTCTTCCCTTAATCTATCTTCTAAGATAGACGGAGGGTCAATATTGCCTCGCGTTTTCCTACAGTTCTCCAAACTTATTTTGCTCGAGGTTTCCTTCTACCAGTTTTTCCATTCCTCTGTGAAGAATTTGTGTAAGTATTTTGCAACCAGGACTTACTAAACTGGTAGTTTGGTTAACTTCCACACCTGTCAGCACCTGATTTCTTTGGATTAGGTATAAATCACATTTTCGTGTTCAGTGAATGTGTCACTACGTATAAAGTACATTGTCGTCTATGGAGGGAACCGAAGTGACAAGAATGCAGCATCTGAGCGCATGTTGTTTATTTTTTGGGAGTAAGCCCTTTAGGACTACGCGAAGCATTTAAGATATTATTAGCCTTCCTTTGTGCCCACATTTCTCTTTTGTTTTTACTTCTAGTGGGCTTCCTTTCTCTCTTAAGACCTGGCTGTTCCAGTCTTCTTTGGTTTTTCCTCTTGGTCAACGTGCCAATAGTGACTTTTGGACTTGTGGTTTTCGTGCTTTTCGGCGTTTTCTGATGTAATTCCTGCCAATTTAAAAACAGTTTTCATCTCGCCAGTCGGTTTCATCGTGTCTGTTTCAGCTTTACTGCTGTTGCGAAAGAATCCGACAATTTTTTCCTGAAATATGTGCGGGCTCATTCTTTTAATGTGTCCATAGACTTTTAACTTGCATTTTTAACGTTGCTATTTATATTTGCGCACTGTTTGATTTTATACTTGTCTCTCAGTCGCTGTTGTTCGTCTCTAAGTTTTGGGCGTAGAATTTTTCTTACGACTTTGCGTTCTTTTTCTCAAGATTTCCAAAGTCTGTCTTCCTTTGGAATATTAGTATTTCTGATCCATAGAGGTATTCCGGGTTAACTGCTGTATTCTAATGTTTTAATTTTTTGTGCTCGGAGATGTTCATATCTTGTAGTAGACATTTTGGGTAACTCGCGCATTTTCAGTCTTTCGGAGTCTAATTTCGTTTCCTTTTGTTTCGGTTCCATTTTCCTGAATGGTTCCGCAGTGATATAAAACTGCGGAACTCGTTAAATTTTGCCGTAAAAAAATTTTTTTTGGTGCTTGTTCGTAGTAGTCATGTATTCTGTCTTATCAGAAGTATATGGAGGCCGGTTTTATTTGCATTTCCTCGTCGTGTGGCATGCTTTTCTAGATGACACCGTATCACAGTGGCTTGCGTATCAGTTGTGTTAGTTACATATTCCATAGTTCATTTTAACGATTCTTTTATCGAAATGAAACGAAACGAGTTAATTTACAGGATATGTCTATATGATTAGGGTTAACATTAATACACACATTATTAATTTTACTCCTACTCATGCAACTACACTTAATTATTTTTTTTTTTACTGGCTACCAGTTTTTAAGTAGAAATTCGCCAATGGAATAGAAGCTGTCCTTGAGAAATGATTTTAAATTAGATTTAAAACTTGCTTCTCTACCTGTCAGACGTTTTATGTTAGTTGAACAGTTGTCAAAAATTTCTGTTGCTAGATATTGAACTTTTTATGAGTGACTGACAGCTTAAACCGTGCGTAATAAAGGTCATTTGTCCCCCCCCCCCCCCCCTCTTGTGTTGTAGGTGTTTACATCACTGTTCTTATCAAATTCTAATGCGTAGCTCCTTGAAGGGGTACCTACATGACGTCCGTGGGTGAACACCAGATAATATTCTTACTACTCGCTTTTGTGCCATCAAAACTCTCTAAGTGATGAGTTAGCCCATAAAATTATTCCTTATGACATTACTGAGTGGAAATATGCAAAATATGTCAGGAGGTTGATACATTTGTTTCCAAGATGAGCAATTACACGAAGAGGAAAAGTAGATGTACTGACCTGTTAGAGAAGCTCAATAATATGCTTCTTCTAGTTCAAGTTTTCATCAAGATGCATTCTACCCTACTTACTGTCTCCTGCTCATGTGCTGCATCAGTCGTTGGTATGACTATTTGTTGTAAAAAAAAGTATATAATGTATTTTTCAAAATTTATGGAGAGTCCATTTTTCGAAAACCACTTAATAATTCTTTGGAAAATATCATTTACAAATACTCCTGTTACTTTCTCGTTAATGGGATAAATTATAACGAGAGTATCGTCTGCAAAAAGTACCAATTTTGAATGTGATGTGGAAGGTTATTCACATACATAAAGAAGGGAAGTAAACCCAAAAGTGAACCTGTGGCACTCCTCCTGATTTTTATTTTCCTACTAACTAAAATTTTCTACCTTTTCGACAATGTCTGAATTATTCAGCACAACCTTTTGCATTCTGTTTCTTGAGTAAGATTCAAACCAACTGTGTGTAAAGCCATCAGTTCCATAAAACTTCAGTTTTTCGAGTTGAGTAACATGATACACACAATCAAGTGTTCTGGAAAGATCACAAAAGATAACAAGTGGCCATATGATGTTGTTATTATTTAAGGCTTATACTGTTTGATAAGTGAATGTATAAACTGCATTCTCAGTCCAGGAACCTTTCTTGTATCCAGACTGTGATGCGCTATGTAAATTATTTGCCCTTAATTGCGCGTCTTGATCATATTACTTTCTCGAATATTTTGGAAAAAGACGCCAATACGGAAACTGGACGATAATTGAGTCTGTATTGTCACCTTCCTTACGAAATGTTTAACAGTTGGATATTACCTGTCTGGAAAAATGTCCATTGCAAGTATGCATTTGCATATGTCACTAAGGACATTACTTACTAAGCTGGAACAACTTTTCAGAAATCTGTCTCAAGTTCCATCAACCTCACATGAGCTGTTGCTTTTTAGAATTTTTATAACTCCATTAATTTCACTAAAGGATGATGGTGCAACTTCTGATTGCTTAAAGTTTTGTGGAATGGCATTTTTTATGTATTCTTTTGCTTCTTCAACTGAACCATTTAATTCTAATTTGCTGCTACGTTTAGAAAGTGATCATTGAAAGTACTTGCAGCTTTGAATTATCAGTCACAAATTTGTTGTTAATTTTATGTGGCTTGTACACTGATTGGCTGTTGTCTCCCAGTTGACAAAGTCCCATATATTTTAATCTCGTACAGCGTAACTGGTTAGTGTAAACGAATGTGATAAGCGCTTGAAGAATATAGTCTCGTGTTTGTTAAGTTGCTGGTTGTCAGAGAGACTGGAGACGGCATATAGTCTACACCCTTTCTCTGATAGTAGCAAAAGGGCTACCCAGTTTTACATCCCCGTCCAACGAACGTATAACCTGCAACAGTGTGGGTCAGTTACAGGTAAAGGAAGTGGCCGGTTGCGATTCAACGCTAACAGAGTGAGAAACTGCAGTTTCTCCATAAAAAGATGCTGCAAACAACTCTCCTACAGCCCATACTTCAATACTGCATAACTGTGCGAGACCCAAATCAGGTCAGTTTAATAAGGGACCGACAGAAAGGCGGTGCGGAATGGTTCTAGGATTTTTTGGCTGGCGGTAGAATGCAACGGAAATACTGGAGGATCTTAACTGACACACTCTGAAGACGCCGTGCATCCAGCGAGAAGTTTTTTTATTTTAATAAATAGTCATCTGACTGGTTTGACGCGGCCCGCCACGGATTCCTCTCCTGTGCCAACCTCTTCATCTCAGAGTAGCACTTACAACCTACGTCCTCAATTATTTGCTGGATGTATTCCAATCTCCGTTATTCTTCTACAGTTTTTACCCACTACAGCTACCTATAGTACTATGGAAGCTATTCCGTTATGTCTTAACAGATGTCCTATCATCCTGTCCCTTCTTCTTGTCTGTGTTTACCGTATATTCATTCCCTCGCTGTTTCTGCGGAGATCCTCTTCATTCCTTACCTTATCAGTCCACCTAATTTTCAACATTTTTCTGTAGCACCACATATCACTTTTTCAGATTCTGTTCCGGTTTTCGCACAGTCCATGCTCCGCTACCATACAGTGCTGTGCTTCAAACGTATATTCTCAGAAACTTCTTCCTCATATTAAGGCCTATGTTTGATACTAGTAGATTTCTTTTGACCAGGAATGCCCTTTTGCCAGTGATAGTCTGCTTTCGATGTCCTCCGTGCTCCATCCGTCATAGATTATTTTGCTGCCTAGGTAGCAGAATTCCTTAACTTCGTCTATTTCCGGACCATCAGTTTTAATGTTGAGTTTCTCGCTATTTTCAGTTCTGCTACTTCTCATAAGGTGACTGTGCGGTAATTCTCGCACATGTCGACTCTTGCAATCTTCGGAATTGTGGGATGATATTTTACCGAAAGTCAGATGGTATATTCCTAGACTCATACATTCTATAAACCAAAGTGAAGAGTCGTTTTGTGTCCACTTCCCCCAACGGTTTTAGAAATTCCGATGGAATTTTATCCATCCCTACTGCCTTATTCGATCTTGAGGCATTCAAAGCTTCTTCAAATTCTTATTCTAATTCTGAATCCCCTATCTCTTCTATCTCGACTCCTGTTTCTTCGTATCCCACGTCATCAGACAAGTCTTCAATATACTCGTTCAACTGCAGAGAACTGTTGTATTAGCGCCGTCAGTCATCTGCCACGCACAGCAAAGTTTTGATAACAGGGGCCACCATCGATATTCATTGTTTCTAACGGGATAGCGATCGCTAGTGCAGTAAAGCATTCACCAGTTCAATTCTGGACAACAACCATCGATGGGAAGATATGTGATAGAGAACCATCTTCTCATAACGGGGCCCAGAAGCCACCGTACCTCAAGCGAATCCTTCACAGCTAGTTATTGGTCACAGGCAGTGAAAGGGCGCAATAAATTCGCCGTTGCAAGCATAGAAAAATTTCACGGGCTCATGAATTATTGTACACGTCCTTACATATCAATGGCAGTTGTGAGGAATTACGTGAGATGGATCTATGGATAAAGGACGGCAGACTTTTGCCAGAAAAGCTTGCTCGCCACTCTCATCAAGAAAAAGGGTGGAAGACGGTTAATCCTGCTACCAGAAAGTTCACAACATACCTGAGAGACGGAAACATAGTACATGTGGACTGAAAACCATGTGAAAGTAAAGGCACTCGATGCGATCTCAGATCCGCAAACCACTCTGAAGCGCATAGTAGAGGGTACTTCCCATTGTACCAATTGTTAGGGATTCTTCCTGTTCTAGCGCGGAAAGAATGATCGCTTAAACACCTCTGTGCGTGCTGTAATTGGACAAATCTTGTCTTCGCGATTCCTGTCAGAGCGTTACTAGGGGTTGTAATATACTCCTTGATTAATAACTTAAAACTGCTTCTGGAATTTTCTAAATAGGCTTTCACAGGACATATTGCGAATATGGCTGAATTTTGGTTACACTAAGCATTGATGACAATGAAAATGTGTGCCGGACATTGTCGATCGCTGCTGTGCCTATTTCTTGAGGTATGCGTGCATGCCTGAAGGACATCGCAGAGCACATTAGAAAAAAACATGAACTACAATTAAGTACTTCACAGAACAGTTTTCGTATATCTTAAGAAGGTCTGGCAGTTCAGTCGTTTCCGTATCTCCGTTGCATTCTCTCTTATACCAGACAAACGTTTGACCATTCGTACTGCACTACTTCATATACGTTCAGTATGCTGTGTTAATTGACATGTCTGTGGTCAATTAATATGTATATATAGTGTGTGTGTGTGTGTGTGTGTGTGTGTGTGTGTGTGTGTGTGTATATTGAACCGGGACTCTAGAAACGATGGAGAGGGCCGAGGGACGGAGAGGCTTCGTCCCGCCGTAGCCCTCAGTGGTTCACAACCCCACTACAGGCCACAGCAGTCCACCCACCCCACCGCCGCCCCACACCGAACCCAGGGTTACTGTGCGGTTCGGCCCACGGTGGACCCCCTGGGAACGTCTCATTCCAGTCGAGTGTAGCCCCACCGTGTGGTAAAGTAATTGTGGTGTACGCGTACGTGGAGAAAGTGTTTGCGCAGCAATCACCGACGTAGTGCAGCTGAGGCGGAATAAGGGGAACTAGCCCAAATTCGCCGAGGCAGATAGAAAACCGCCTAAAAACCATCCACAGGCTGGCCGGCACACCAGACCTCGACACTAATCCGCCTGGCGGATTGGTGCTGGGGACCGGCACGCCTTCCCGTTCGGGATCTATATATGTAGTACATCATATAAATGAGATCTGCAATGGTATCTTAAGCATTTCAGATAAGAAAAACTCATTACCATTTATGACCGTCTGCAGGCTCTCTTGGGTTTTCGTTGTGACGGTCAGCGACGTACGGAACATTTACCTTACAGTGCTCTAACTTCATCGTTAATGAAGTCTGGAACACCAACACTAAATTGAGTCTACACCATCTCAAGCACACACGGAGCAGAGTACAACAAGAAATAACATGTAACGATGTTAAGTAAAGAATTCAGAGAAATATTTACCTTAATGTATCTAACTGAGCTTAAATATTTCTCCACAGAAAAATGGCATTAAACGCACGCCAGTGAGCGCATATGTACATGTTGAAATGTTACTTTGTCCTACTGAAAAATGCGATCAACGTGGAGTGATTATAAGAATAGTTGCACTCGCGTCCTAGCTCTAATGGTGATGTAGCCAGACAGACAGAAGGGAGACATAATCCGTGTTCTCTTATTTATAAAAAAGGTTAAATATTAAATCTATTTGAGCGCTATCTTTTAATATCGTAATGGAACTGCCCCAACGAGGGAATTTAACTATCGCCTATGTCGACGATCTATTAAGAACTGAAGGCGAAATTTTTAAATACGAAGAGTAAGTCTTCATTCACAATGAAAACTTAATGTATTGTCGATAGCCATGTGCACAGAGAACGACATAACTGCAATCTGTGAAACGATTGTTCGTAATGAAATGAAATGTCGTGTGGCTAAGGCCTCCCGTCGGGTAGACCGTTCGCCTGGTGGTCTTTCGATTTGACGCCACTTCGGCGACCCGCGCGTCGATGGGGATGAAATGATGATGATTAGGACAACACAACACCCAGTCCCTGAGCGGAGAAAATCTCCGACCCAGCTGGGAATCTAACCCGGGACCTTACGATTAACATTCCGTCACGCTGACCACTCAGCTACCGGGGCCGGACTGTTCGTAATTACTGATGTATTGTTGTAATCATAATTTGAGTTATTTAACTCGGATGTAGGAATGTTGAAAGATTTAAAATGGTATCTGTTTACAAAAATAGGACTACTACTTAACGACAATTGGTAGTGTTTAAATTCTGTAATTACATCAGGTACTAATTACCTGTATCAGAGATTTATGTAACAGTGCGTTTCTGTTTTGTATAGTAAACAAATAAGTTAGGCGTAGCCTTACTGCCGTATCATGATTGGCGTTTTTTAAACTAGCTGTCAACCAATCGGTAATTTTTGTCATATTTCTGTATGCCATTGAGATTTGGCGTCTGCTCAGAGGTGACGTCAAACTTCTGAATAGCTTCCTCATGTAATGTTCCCCGTCCAATTCTAAAAGTGAAATGACAACATTGTCTTCTAAATATCAGATTTCTGCAAAACTGTAGAAGACTTGGAATACTTCCTGATGGAACGCTAGTTAAGATGGCGTGGACACATAGTTTGTCCAGAGACTGCTAAAGCTGTGTTTTGTTCACATTTTTATAGGGATGAGCTTAAAATTGTTGGCCAATGCCTGCGCTACCAGGACATTTCAAATGAGACCTAGCGTCCTGAGGTGTCTCTGTCGACGCCTGAGAGCAACGCTTCACAGAGGTAAGAGTGGCGATCCAACGTAAAAGATCGAGTATTTGAAATGATGTTGCCACCGCCCACAAAAGTACGTCCGCAGCCAGCTTATGTTTACACAGTTGACAGCAAGCAGTTGCTCTGCATGACCTCCAACAGCGTCTGCAGGGCCAAACTTGACTATCCCAGTAACATCCGCGCCACTCCAGAAGATGAGCCGGAGCGTCTAGGGAAGATAACTTCACGCGCCGCGAGGAAGCGCGGTGATTCGTCCCGTCCCGCGTCCCGAACGCCATTCGACCGAATTTACAAGCTGGCTACATGGTCGTAATTTTGCGATCACTCGCTGAAATTTTAGCGAAAACACGAATTTTCTCGCGTTGTGCAAATGTTGAGCTCGTTACTTTGTTTCTCAGTCACTGGATGGAAGAGAAATATGGAATTATTATTTTCATGTGTAACAGTCGCAGCATCACGTCCGATGGAATACAGCACATTGAAAAACCATTTTAGAAGATTTGTTTTACTTTACATAAGGCAACTTGCTTACCGAACATGCGCCTCCTCTACGAGCCTCTTCCATTCGTTTCTGTCGACTGCCTTGGTTGTCCATTTGGAGTTGTTCGTCCTTATTAAGTCACCCCTAATGTTTCTAGAACGAATTTTCACTTTAGAGCAGTATGTACACTTGATTGAAACTTTCTGGCAGATTAAAACTGTGTGCAGCACCAGGACTTGAACCCTGAAACTTTCCTTTCTCCTAGGAGCTCTGGTCCCGTAAATTACACGGGAGAACATCACAGACGTTCAGAAAGTAGGAGAGAGGTAATGGTGGAAGTGAAGCTGTGAGGGCGGGCTGTGAGCTGTGGCCGGATGCTCAGCTGTTAGACGGGTAGAACATTTGCTCCTGGTGGGCGAAGGTTGAGTTCGAATCCCGGTCCGGCAAAAATTTTGATCTGACAGTAAGTTCCACATCTTGGATGTTGTCTCGCTATCTGATTCTGGGCCCTCCTCCTCCTCCTCCTCACATTCAAACTATTGTTTCTGATATGTCTATTTTTAGGTAGCCTATTCTGCGACGTTTTTGTCAGATGACTAGCCCCAGTCAACCTCATCTTTAGCACTTCGACGATGTTATTTTCATCGATAAAACTTTAATATTTTCCTTTCGCATGTTAAAAACTTATCGTCTTCATCTCTTTATATCAAAGATTTACGTCCACATATTACTGTTAAAATGGTTGACATAGGCGAATTTTGAGTGTTCGAAGATACCATATGAAGTACGTGCAGACGGTTCATCCCACATAGGAGCAACACACTGACATCACTTCTTAGTTCGTTGTGTAAGAGACTTTAGAAATTATATTTATTTGCTCATTGTTTCTCAAATACACTGTATAGATATCACCTTGAGACCTAAAATAGGCTGTACAATATTACATGTTTGTATATGATAATGTGTACAGTGCTTATTACTGCGTGCTACATATTCACCATCAATGGCCTATGCTTCCTAACGGAAGATTCAAGTAGCATCAAGCAAAATTTTTTTGGTGACTCAGGAGCTCAATGCTAGAGTCCCCTTGGTGCACACAGGTGGGACAAATGTATGCCACATCAAAAGATAGGTTCGCCGGAGGCGCTTGTCTACACGCTCGTTTTGCAGCTAAGTTGTTCAGCCAGGCGCCATCATGGAACTTGCTGCCGTCCTTTGATGAGTTTCCTCCTTCTGCTACGGTCTTCGGCGAGCTCCTCCCATTTCAGCGGTAAATGTTAAATGCGTTCCTACCACTCTTGACACCATGTTTAAAGCGCAGAGAAGGTCTTCCAGGGGGTCTCTTGGCATGCGATATCTCACTGAGCAGTGTACGGCGAGGAAGACTGGAGTGGTCCATACGATGTAAGTGTCCTAGCCACTGCAAGCGACGTTCCTTTAGAGTGGCAGTGGTACTCGCATCATTCATGTCCATCTCATTTACCACATGGTCCCTCCATGTTGCGCCTAGATTGTTTCGTAAACACCGCAGATGGAAGGTGTTGAGCTCACTTCTTGTTTGATGTACGACGTCCAGCTTTCGGCGCCATACAAGAGGGTGCTCAGCACGCATGCTTGATAGAGGAGAATTTTTTTGGTCAGCGTAACGTATTTGCTGTACGCCGCTTTGCCAATTCTTGCCTTTACTTCGTCGTAAGAGAAATATCTTCTGACACCAGCGAACCGAGATAGCAGTGTTCGTAGACTTCATTTAACAAGGAGCCATGTAATCTTAAGGCAGGCATATCTGTGTATTCTTGCACCATAATCACAGTCTGCTTTTCATTCACAGACATGAAGAACAACGTCTTGTGCTGTGAATACTGAATCATCAGCGAATAAACAGCTACTTACGTATAAGTCCTTAAGATAGCGGTTGGATCTGAGTAAGGAGATGTTGTGAAGTTTCCCGTCAGCCCTGGTATGCAGATGGATGTCCAGGTTCGTTTCACGGAAAGCAACTTTTGAGAAGTAACGAGAAGAATATACCAAACAAAGTTGGCGCAAGTACACACCTTTGCCGAACTCCTCTTCGCACAAGAAAGGAACCTGATGTGCTTTCTGAAAATAACACAGCATCGTGAAAAGTACTGATCATCTTCAGAAGTTTTAGAAAACACCCTATCTTCACTAGTAAAGTATACAGCCCTCGCGGCTGACTGTGTCAAGTGCCTTATTAAGGTTGATAAAAGGAAGTCTACTAGTATCAAACATAAGCTTTATTGTGAGGAAAAAATTTCTGGGTCAGGGCGTTTATAGCAAAGCGTTATATTGTAGTGAAACAGACTGTGGAAAAAACTGGAACAGAAAATGATCGAAACATTTGCGATGTAGCTCTACAGACGAATGTTGAAAATTAGGTGGACTGATAAGGTAAGGAACGAGGAGGTTCTGCGCAGAATCGAAGAGGAAAGGAATATATGGCAAACACTGACAAGGAGAAGGGTCAGGATGATAGGACATATGTCAAGGCATCAGGGAGTGACTTCCATGGTACTAGAGGACAAAAACTGTGGAAATTGGAATACGTCCAGCAAATTATTGAGGACCTACTCTGAGATGGAGATAGGCACAGGAGAGGAATTCGTGGCTGACCGCATCAAAGCAGCCAGAAAACTAGTGACTCAAAAAAGGGAACGAACAATGGCTTCTTCTGCTCGTGCCATTTTTACTGAATCGGAGTGTGAAGGTCATGTCAGCCGTAGATCACTAGCGTACCAACTCCCATTGAAACTTAGGGTACACATGCTCGGCGAATTTCTCCATTCTACCCAGCACCACATGGGCAGACACGTTTCCAACTATACTCAGCAATGGAACTGCGCGGCAGCAGTTGTAATCATCGCGATCGCATTGAGCTTTGTATAGAGTGACAATATTGGCATCGTGCATATTCTACGGCAAAGTGCCATCAGCCCAACATTTCAGTAAAAGGTTGTAGAGCTCTGGGAGACACGGAGTCAGTTTGAAAAGATCTGTGAGGGTGTTGTCTTTTCCAGAGCATTTCCCGCATTTAAGCCGCGCACAGCTGTCTGAGCCGCCTGCTTAGTAGGCACGGCATCCAGCGCGTGTCAGGTTGGCAACTGAGAAATTTATTGCTTTTGCGATGATGTTGCGCGAATGTGACTTGAGATTGGAATAGTGTTCCACCCATCGTTGCAGTAGTTGAGTACAGTTTCTGATGTCTGTTCCATCGATCTCCTTAATTGGGACCTATGTTTGCAGCACACTCCTTTACTCTTACGCAAGTATGTGTTAATGCTGTGCTCTGAACAATTGCCTTCCCTTTGCTTGGATCCTTGCGGGTGGCGTTGCAATAGTCTGAGTGCCAGTTGATAGCTGCCTTAGGCTTAGAAGCAAGGAGCGGTAGTGAGACATCAGTATTCTCGAGGAACCAGTCTGGGATTTTACGGTGCTAAATGGAGTGTCGGCCGTAACGGTAAGAAATGACTTTTTCAGCCAGTCTCCATGCTTCAAAACAGCTGCAGCAGTGTTTCTACTGTAAAAACAGATTCCACGATTCACTGCACCAATTCAGAAACTATATTTTTGAAATCATTTGCACCAATGCGTCGAACAATCTTGCACTACGTTTACTTCGGTCATTGCCGACCTCGACTGGCTTTTTCCGTCTGTGGGGGATACTGACAGGCAAATTAACGCAACCTCACGTCGCGAATCTGTCATGGACACGTCTCAGACGTTCCTAAATACCACGTGTGCATTTTGGTCGAACGAAAATGCGCCATGTCGACTCGATAGTAACCGCTACCTTGGGATCCCGCCTCTTGAATAGCTACTCGCCATGACATGATCTGCGAGATGAGGTCATAAAGTTTTAATCATCACCTCGACAGAATAAAGCTATTAATTGAATTTTTTACTTGACTGCAGTCGTCGTACACATTGAAATCCCTGCTCTACGGTACCACAACACGCCACTAGAGAGACGAAACACGGTGCAGCCCAGAGGTAAAGTGGAGATGGGCTGTGCTATTGTCTTTCTTCTCTTTTAGCGGCGTGCTACGGTACAATGGAGCAGGGATTTCATTGTGTACCAAGACTGCAATCAAGTTCACACAAAAAAATTCAATTAATGGCTTTACTTTAGTTTACAGGGCAACGTCATTGTGAGGCTGTATTCCTTCCCCATGTGCGTCTTTCCAGAGCTATAGCCAGATCAGACTTCATTTTTAGGGTTCCGTGCCACAGTCAATAAAAACGGAAGTCTCGTTGGATCACTTTGTCGTCTGCCTGTCTGACAGTTCAGAATACTTTTTCTCAGGAACGGGTGGACGTGCCAAGTTCAAATGAGTTAAATTACAATGAAATGAACACCCTTAGCTGCTTACAGGCGTTGACATACGTCAACGGGGGCAGATGAAAATGTGTGCCCCGACCTGCACTCGAACCCGGGATCTCCTGCTTACATGGCAGACGCTCTGTCCATCTGAGCCACCGAGGACACAGAGGATAGGGCAGAGATTTCTCTCTGGCACGCCTCTCGCGAAACCCACATTCTCAACGTATTGTCCCGCACTACATTCGTAGTGCCCTCGCCCATTATACTCATTACTCGCGGCGCGTTGCCGATTCCCGTAAGAGTTCGGGCACTGTTTGTGCATTCACATAGAAGAAGAAGATGGTCAAGTGGCCGGTGAGCCTTAACTATATATATATTAAGATGGTATCTGTTCTTTCGGGAATATATATATTCAAATGAGTTAAATACTAAGGTCTATAGCCATTTGGCGGTGTAATAAATGGAAGTGCAGCCAAAGGAAAAGAGCATTTGTAATATATTTTGATACTCCCAAATTCACTTATCAAAACCTACAGGTTGCTTCCTGTTGACCTAGAAGCAAGGTTTCTCACCACAACCTAAGGGAAAATTGTTACACTGTAGTTACATCGCACGAAAAAGTAACTCTTTTGTTATCCGATTTCAAGCATGAAATTAAAACATACTCGGAAGTCTTGGACTCACGGGGACAGATATCTTGCCATTGTCAATGTCGACAGCAGGCAAAAATCGTACAGATCAGCGTTTCCTGGAATGGATGAACTGTGTGTTTAGGTAATTAAGTTTGTACGGAACCCTCAGTGCCAGAGTCCTACTCGCACCTGGTCAATTTTTGTGGATGACGATGCAAGACCACATCGAACAACGCAGGTTGCGGACTTCTTGGAACGAGAAAAATTCGACAAATGGGGTGGCCTGCACGTTTATTGGACTTAAATCGCCTCGAGCACGTGCGGGATGCTTTCGGGAAACGTATTGCAGCACGTCCACATGGACAAACGATCATCCAGTAGTTGTCAAGCGCGCAGGTGGAGGAATGGAAAGCCCTGCCACAAGAACACCTTACCGGCCTTGTGGCCAGCTTGAGAGTACGTTGTAGAGCATGCGTTGGCGCCCGTGCTGATCATACACTCTATTAAGAACCAGCCTATTGTAATGCTCAGGGGGCCATCATAAATCGCGCTGACTTCATTGTAATATTGTATGTGAATAAGTGTCATTTCTGTTTGTCTCTTTGTATGTTTCTTTATTACCTTCTGTACTATATTGTAGAAGTTCTTCCTATGTATGGTTCAAGTTCCATTGAGCTATGTTACTTGGCAGTGACCTATTATGCGAAAGATACTTTCGTCCTTAAGCTTTGCACACATGTATGCCCTTTTATTTATCGCAGTACTCTGGATATAATTAAAGTGCGGTTAACTTGGAGCTGTGTCAGATATAATCCTGTCGTCAGTGATTGACTGGGCGCCATTACGGTACAAAAAGGATTTTAAGGGAACTCGTGGTACTTGGATTTGTTGTTTTACTTCTTTCCAAACCGAACTGTGTATGAAAAACGTTACTCTTATCAAAAACATTACTCTTATCAGAAAGCCGTAGCTCAAACGATATGTGACGCCTTAGGCCTCAAGTGTACGTTCAAAATATCCTATTGTAACACTCCGTATGGCTCAAGACCGGGGCACTGCTGCGAGAGGGTGAAAGCGGGCGCGCGGACAGCTGGCGGAGATACTTCTCTGCTGCTGCGGGGGTGTGTATAAGCCGTGCAGCTGGTTGGCTTAGCCGCGCTCCGTAATGAAAAGAAGTGAACTGAGAGAGAGAGAGAGAGAGAGAGAGAGAGAGAGAGAGAGAGAGAGAGAGAGAGAGAGAGAGGGGGGGGGGGGGGGGGGGGTTAGGGGCCACGTGGAATTGCGCTCAACTCACACCATGGGTATTAATTCCTGGCACGCGCGTGGCCAAATGTTTCATTCTGTAATTTCAAATATGTACAGCTCATAAACGATTAGTTTGCCTTGATATCAGCAAAGTAGTGAACTACTTAGTTTGTGTGCTCTGAACAGTTTGTCATCAAGCAAGACTGAATGTTCACTGCTCCGAGGCATCTGGACATTTATGGCAGTTAATTTCTCTGTGGCACACAATCATGTTAGCTTTTATGACGTTGACTTCAACCGACTGCCAAACATTTCTTTTGAGTTGTGGGGGTATGATTTAGACCTATATTTGAATACAGACTCTAGGACCTGTGCTTCCTTCAAATCAACTTAGCACTTACTGAAGCGATAGAGAGACTTTACTTACTACGGAAGATTCGGCCATGTGTCACGCACCAACACGAGGCGAGACGGCCCGTAGTTAAGGCACAAGACTCGGTCTTTCTGGAGCGCGTTTCAAAACCACATTTGCTCATCGTAATTTTTCGTCATTTCTGTTAATCACGTGGGCGGAAGCGGGACAAAATCCTTCCGCCAGCCTTCTCAGAGGTAATGCTTCATATTCAGTATATGGACGAAAGGAACTGTAACTTATGGTTCCCCTTGTAACTGTCTTGAAAGAAGTGTGAAGTCCGAGAGGGGTAATTTTTGTTGCCATGCTTTCTCCGGGCAGTGCTTGAATAAACAATTAGAAACATGAATAAAAAAGAATTTACGAAACACACAACTGACGAATTATGAGCATACAGTGGACGTTGAATTACGAAACTGAATTTACTAGAGAATTGACGAAACAAAAGTAAAATCGTTTTGAGAGTTTTGTGAGGGGAAAGTTAATTGCCTTAACTCTTAGACAAAAGGCGAAGATAAAGTCAGAAACACTGATAATTTATTTTTTACTTAGTTAAGCAGCCAGTTTCTAAGAACTTCACGTTGTTCGTCTTTAAGAAGCAGCACTGAAATCATACTGGCATGTATGACAAATAGTGAATAGGCGTAGAATCCCAGACGCTTGCTGTCAAAAAGCCGGGGGGGGGGGGGGGGGGAGGGGGAGGGGGAGGGAGAGGGAGAGGGAGAGGGAGGGAGTTGACAATGAAAAATGACTATCATTCCAAAACGAATTTTCGTGATACCGCTGTGGCAGAACTAAATTAAGGATCTTGAGTGAAACACAGACGTTTATAAGCTGCAGTGTACTCGCTGCAGAGCTTGTGGCCATATCTCGTGCACTTCAGTACATCCGTTCCTGTTCTGGTGAGTCGTTTCTTCTCTGTTCTGACTCCCCGAGCAGCTTCCAAGCTACCGCCCACTGCTACCCTCGCCATCCTATGATAGCGAACATCTAGGAGTCCATCTCTGCCCTGGAACAGTCCAGTCGTTCAGTAGTGTTTGTGTTGACCCCAGGACACGTCGGAATACCAGGCAACGAACTTTCTGACAGGCTGTGGCCAAACAGGGTACGCGGAAACCGCTCGTAGATATGGGCATCTCCGAAACTGACCTGAGCTGTCTTAACGCCGCAAAGTTTCTCGGCTTTGGGAGACGGAGTGGTATAACAGTATTCACAACAAACTGCGTGTCATTAAGGAGACTGAGAATGTGCGGAAGTCTTTCCTGCAGGCTTTTCGCAGGGAATCAGTTGTCATTCGTCGACTCCGCATTCGCCATACGTGGCTCACACATGGTTACCTTCTCCGTCGCGGTGATCATACAGGCTAGGAAAACAGTGGTACCTACACCACGTGTAGTCAGACGGTGCTCTCCTAAATAATGGTATACGCAGTTAGTTGCATTTGAGGTTAATACATTAAGGTTTCAAACTTTCCTCTGACGTAACGGCTTCTATAGACATTGTCATCAATACGTAAGAACTGGTATCTAATCTCCCCAAACACACACACACACACACACACACACACACACACACACACACACACACACACACACGCGTATATGTGGGGGCACATTACCACATTAGGCCACCAGTAGCGCTTAGCTCGCACGCCGATCTTGATGTAAGTCACATGAGACTCATCCAGAAACGCTGTACCTTGCCTTTCAATATACCACCCGCGGCATTCATACTCTCATTACACACTCAGGCTTCGGTTTTTTTGGGCGACTGCAGCCGACGCAGTGGGCAAGTATGCTACCAGTGTAGCCCGCAGCAGACGGTAATGAACCATCATTCTGCGCAGATCCACACCCGGTGCACTGCTTCACCGTCGAGTCAGCGACTTCAGAATATGTTGCGCCTTAAAGATTATTGAAAGAGAAGATGAAGTAGATGGAGATAGAGAAGATGGTGTGATACAGCGAAAATAAATTGACAGATCACTGAAAGGCCTAAGTTGAACCAAGACACATGGAGTAGACGACATTCGCACAGAATTATTGGGACTCTTCAGGGAAAATACTGAGATAACTCTATTTCATCAGGTATGCAAGACATAAGAGGCACGAGAAATACCGCCATACTTAAAGAGGAATGTGATAGTCCTAGTTCCAAAAAAAAGGCAGTTGCTGAAGGTGCGATTGCTGTCGAACCATCAGTTTAATAAGTCATGGCTACTGAATTCTGACACGAATTACCTACGGATGGATGGAAAAATGGTCGAATGTAACCTTCTGGTATGTGGCGTAGGGTATTCTGTGAAACACTGTCACATCCCCCTTTTGCTATTCCAGTAGTGACTGGTTTACGGGAAGAAAGACTGCTGGTCAACTCTCTCTAATTTTACGTTCATGATGATGTTCCTGCAAGATGAACGTAGGACGAAGCAATATCTTGGTTGGCTCTTCTTAGAACGTACACTTTTGAAACTTTTAGAGGTAAACCTTACCGTGATGCGGAACGCCTCTTGCAGCTTCTGCCACTGGAGTTGGCTGCGCGTCTCCGTGACGCATTCACTCTTTTTAAATGAACCTGTAACGAAACGTGCTTCTCTTCTTTGGAACGTCTCTATTTCGTACGGATCTCAGAATGGCAAGCAGTATTAATGTATAGGTCCAACGAGGGTTTTGTAAGCTACCTCATTCATGGGGCGAACTATATTTCCAGCTAACTCTTCCTTTGAACCTGTCTGACATCTGCGTTACCCGCGATTAATTTTATGTGGTCGTATCACTTCAGATCATTACGTACACATACTCCTAGATATTTTATTGATGTGACTGCTTCCATGGATGTACTGCAATCGTGCAGTCATACAATAATGGGTCTTCTTGCTTATTTACACACAGCACATTTGTTCATGTTGAGTGTCAGTTGGTAGTTTCTGCACCAAGCGTCTATTCTCTGCGCGTCTTATTGCATTTCGCTACAATTTCGTAACGTTGCAACTTCTGTTAGATCATCATCTGCAGAAAACTTCACAAAATTTCCGACGTTATCCACAAGGTCGTTTATATGTACATTGAAAAGTAATGGTCCAGCTACGTTCCCTTGCGGTACGCTCAAGTTACTTTTAAGTCTCAAGATTAATCTCCGTTGAGAATGATATGCTGTATGTCTCTTCAATCCAGTGAGAGTAGAGTTATTCTGATGCTCTGCACGCTCACAGTTTGTTAGGCGGCGGTGTGGAACTGTATCGAACCCCTTCCAGAACCCTGTGGATACGCCATCAAACTGGGCTCCGGTATATACTGGTTTCTGTATCTAGCGAGACGAATAGAGGGAGCTGGGTTTCACACGATCGTCATTTCTCGAAACCCATGTTGATTCGTACAAAGAATATTTTCGGTCTGCAGAAATGTTATAATACGTGAGCATAAAATAAGTTCCAAAATTCAACAACATACTGACATCAGAGATATAGGCCTGTAGTTTGTGCCTCTGTTCGACGACCGTTTTGAAAACGGGAATAACCTGCGATTTTTCCAATCATTAGGAACATCGTATTGACGTTCGTGCGACAATCTAGAGGATCTCCAGCAATGAACAGTTTAGAAAAAAGACGTTTAGCATTTCGGCCGTGTTTGTCACCCTGCATTATGATGCCATTATGGTCAAAGTGTATCTGGACAGGGGGCTTCGATCAATTTACTGGTGTAACATAAACCCAAAGCTTAGGATTTTCTGCCAGTTGGAGTTCCGGAGAAATTTAGGAACACGCCAGACAGTACTGACCATAAGAATCATCGTAGAAAATAGACTAGAGAAATTCTTAATGTAGTTTGGATAAAATAAAGGTAGCGAAAGGTTGTCTAAGACTTGTACAGAAAGCAGACCGCGGTTCTGCACTAATGAACCAAAACACTGACCACTGCCAACAACGAAACTGAATGCCGCCAGGTGGTGTTGAAAGATGAATGATGAATAATTTATGCGAGGATATGGGCCGAAATGCGGGACATCCACTTGATGTTGAAAGACGGTGAGACAACGAGATGGCGACAAGGTTTCGGACGACCACGTCTCGTCAAAGAACGTAGAGGTCGGAGGTTTTCCCGCTCTGTAAATTAGGTTAGGCGGCGTCCTGTGAAAGATCTGCCTAAAGAGTACAATGCTGGCGCAGGCACGAGTGTTACGGAGCACACCGTTCAACACACTTAGTTGAAAATGGGGCTTCGCAGGAGACTCTTCGTACGTGTTCCGACGCTAACCGCACTACATCACCAATTAGGATAGCAGTGGCTATGAGATCATCGAGACTGGACCGTGGTTCAATGGAAATGCGTCGCCCGGTTGGATGAATCAAAGCTTCTTGTAACGCCAGGTCGATGGTAGTGTCCGGATACAATGGCTGCTCGAAACGTGCACCGCGCCGTGGACGCACCCCGGTGGAGGCAGTGATACGGTGCGGAGGACATTCAACTGGGCTTCCACTGGACTGCTGGTGGTACACCTTCCAGTAGGATAACCGCCCGTTGCAGAAGGCCAGAATCATACTACAGTGGTCTGAGAAGCATCGTAGCTAACTGGCAGTGACGTCTTTCCCATCATTTTCGCCTAGGACACAAATATTTTGCATGAGAACCGAAATTGTTCGTACTCAGTTCTCATGGACTCTCCGACTAACTGTGCGGGAATGATAACTTCATTTGGGTAAGTGGCACCAGGAAAAGGTCACGGTTTGACTGCTGATGCTGTATCATTGGATTTTAGTAATTTATATGAGTGAGTGAAATGTGATTTTCTGAATACTCTTGTATTTTTAAGCTAACCAGAATTTTTTGGAAGAAAAACAATTGTTGGCATTTGCCAGGGAGCACGCGGTATTCACGCTGGACGAGTCCGTGAGAGCGCTCCCGTTGCCTCTGAACGTGCCAGAGGCTCTCGGCGGAAATGCGGACGCGCTGAAGTGAAGTGCGTCTGTCGGAGGACGAGAAATGTAATCCGCCGCGGCGCGCTATCGATTGTCGGCCGCGCCGCCTTATGCTAATCTTGACGGGCGCTGTTGATGCACAAGGGAAGCGCATTACTGCGTGCCGGCCGACACTTTGTCCGCACGACGCCCACTCGCCGCTCCGACCGACCCTCAGACCGTCCGGCTCTGTTGCTCCACCACAGTCCACACCCCAAGGCTCCCACTGGCCACCCGCGCTCCACTGCCTGGCGTGGGCTCTGCGTCTACGTCGCACAGTGTGCCGCGGCAGTAGAAACAGACTACCTGCATCATTCCCCCTTCCTACTTCACTCGCGACAGATTCACGTGGAGAATGGCTGTGTACCTCTGCTGATGAAACAAAATTTCTCCAATTTTAGCGTCGTTGTCATTACGCGAGATGTATTTAAAAGGAAATACCGTATTTTGCGGACCACTCTACGGAATACAAGCCGCACCTTCATTTTTAAGCAAATTTAAGAGAGACTTTACCATTTTTATTATTAGATTGCAAAGCCAGAATAAAAAATTCGTAGTTTGGTTTTATAAACTGTTTAAAAATCTCTGAAAATCGTCACCTGAACTTTCATCTTCTTTTCTTCCTCTTCTTCTTTTCTTCCTCTTCTTCTTTTCTTCCCATTCCTCTTCTTCTTTTCTTCCTCCTCCTCCTCCTCCTCCTCTTCCTCTATAAGATGGTCTTCACTGCCATTTAGATCGTTACTTATGCCGCACTTCTTGAAAGATTCAACAATAATGTCTTCTCTCACTGTAGAACACAACTTTTTTATCCACTGAACTCTTGCTTGAGCATAGATCGTTTTGTAGCTACCTTCAGTCTGAATTCACGTTGGGTTTCATTCATTTGTCCCATTCCTCTCTCATATAAACTTCAAATGGTTTGCTTATCGATACATAAAGAGTTTGCAATTGTGAGGAAAGTTCTCCCGGCGTAATACCAAGCTGTGTGTTTCCCTGTCTCGGTTTCTTTTTCACAGAATTTTTCAAATGCCGACTAAACTGATCTAGCACAAGAAGAGAACTCTTCTTCAGTAAATCACCTTTCGTTCTCTCCCACTATCTGTTAATCCATAATTTCATACCAGCGAACCCTTGTCAAGTACGTGAACAACACCTGGCGGTATTTCATAAGGTTTTGGCATTGTTTCTTGATTGAAAATGACTATTGAGTTTAGTACCGTTAGCATAACCTGAAAGGATAACAGTGTAGTGCAGTGTTTCATGTCCATTTGTTTTTATATTTACAATTTTAGCACTTGTCATGGCAACAGTTGTTCCTCGTCACATCAGATGTCAGAGTAGTTTTGTCCATATTCGCTATTTGGCTTATTTCTGCACTGGTTGAATAGTCTTGTGGCATTTTTGTGGTATTTTCTGAGATTTTTGGTTTTGGTTCACACGCTATGTCCATGACGCTTCATAAACTTGTAGCACCAGCCCACTCCAACCTTAGAGGCTGTTTAGTTCCATTGTATCGCTAGCTTACTAGGGTGTATTTGAACCATTTTTGTCTTAATTGTAATGTCATTTTGATGGTATTCTTGAATCCATTTCATATGCCATCTTGTAGTTTTGACCATTCTACATCCAGTCCTCTAATTACACATTTAGTCTTTCTCATTTTTTCAGTTCTTCTTTACTAGCCCGCCACTGCCTATGGTTTTTTCCTGTTGGAGGAGGAACTGCCGATTAACTGCTCTGTTTCTATTTTCTTCTACATATGCTATTGCTCTCAATTTATAGCCCGCATCATATGAATAGCTTTTATTTTTTCCATTACGAAACTAGCTACTAACAAAAACACTATACTGTTACCGATAACCTAAATCTCTTTTAAGTTCACTGGTACCGTAGACTGCAATGACGCATCATCGGCTGAACACTATAGTTGTTAATAGCAGCAGCGTAGTTGATGATGAAAATTTTCATTTACCTTTAACAAATGTTCAATTCGCTGTTCATCGGATGCACTACGTACACACACACACACACACACACACACACACACACACACACAGACAGAGAGAGAGAGAGAGAGAGAGAGAGAGAGAGAGAGAGAGAGAGAGAGAGAGAGAGAGATAGAGAGAGAGAGATAGAGAGAGAGAGAGAGAGAGAGAGAGAGAGAATGTTAATGACAAGCCCAATAATTTTTTCCTGTCTTCCATTTCTTTTAATCATCTCTCTTCCCTTTAACACTTCCAGTTTGTTTTTTCTTTCCGTCCAACCTGTTCTTGTCATTTTTCCCCATATTCACATTTCAGCAGCTTTAAGTGGATTCCTTTCCGATTTACCCACTGCCCAACTTTTATTTCCATTGAGCATCTATTTTCCTCTGTGATCTTACTACCGACATGATAAAATTTTTACTTGGTCAGTTCTGACTCGTGATTTTTTATGTTGGTTTTCAAGAACATAATAAAGATGTGTAACCAGTTACGCCGCTATGAGTATTATCTTTTTTATTTGAGCTATAGGCCTATTTCAGCTATACAGCTATCATCAGGTTATGTGTAATAGAGCACCTTATAAATTTTGGTACATTTTTGAGTTACTTATGAATAAGACGATTTCACATACGTTTTCAAATCCTGATTTCCATGTAGTATCGTTGTTTCTGTTGCTGTCTTTTTGTTACTGATTATATTTTACTTTGATGTAGCAATGATAATCAGTTTTGTGGTATGCTCTGACTTTCGTTTAGTAGTGGGCAGAAATATATCTGTCTGTAGTTATTTAAAGACAACAGTTGGAGCAGGTGATTAACCAGTGCTACATCAACGTAAATCAGTAACAAATATATAGCAAAGCAAACAGTGATACTGCGTGGAAGTCAGGACCTATAACAAACATAAAATCGTATTATTCATAAGTAACTCACATTTACTACAAGAAATGTACCAAAATTCATAAAATGTTCTATTATAAATAACCTAATGATGGCTGTATAGCTGAAATAGGGCTATAGTTCAAATAGAAAAAGATAATACTCATAGCAGCGTAATTGGTTACAGAACTTTATTATGTTCTTTTATGACATTTATTACGCAGCAGGCCCAGAATTACAATTTTTACACTGGTTTCAATAGTCTACTACTACTATAGTTTTCTGTTCGTTCACTTTTAATTTCCGTTGTTTACCTGAGAGTACTAGTAGCATTCTATTAATTTATGTTTCGTGATCGGAATAGCTTCCTGAACAAAAACATTTAATAAATACGGAGATAGGCGACATCCTTGGATAACTTTTCGAACCCTGGTCTCTTCCTCTACCTTAACTCTACTTTTTAACACGTTTTTGTTCGGTGGGTTCCTTGCCTGTCTTTTTTTGCGATTGGTTTTTAACTAACTTCCCGATGAACTAGAGACTTGAAATTTTAAATATAACTCAGAACTGCATAACAGTGTGTGTGTGTGGGGGGGGGGGGGGAAGGCGCGAAGGGGTAAGAACCACCTACCTGCAGTAGCGGGTTGGGGTGAAAACGGTGCAACAAAGAAGCATAACGCAAAACCCGCTTGATCCAATTGGGGTTCCTGCGTGATAGCGGTGGTTAGCAGGTTGCGTCACAGCACCGACAGGCGCAACGTGCGTAGATTACTTGCTGCAGAGTGAGTCTGCGACAACCCGTTCGATTTACAGGTTCGCCTCTGTTACGCCTGAATTGCCAAGCTAGGCAAATGCTTAACTAGAAGACAAAAAATACGCCTGGAGCAATTCCAACCAAATTTTATTACGTTTTTATTAACTCGCTCTCATCTATCCGTTAGGTACAGATTTTGCAGTTGATTGTAGACTAGGCTCCCAATGAGCTAGAGACTTTAAACAAACCTCAACCGGAATGACAATGCAATATTAACTTGCTTTCTTGTCTGGTTGTTGGCGGAGGTTACTACGTGTACAACTTCCATTTCCCCACTTTCCCTGTTCAACTTGCGATTGTTTCGTGGTAAGTCTCCGTGTGAGCTCGAATCTCTCTCTAATTTATAAATCCGCGGTCTTTTTGTGAGATATATGTGGATGACCCAGATGACGAGAAACCGAAATAATCCTGAAATACACCTCACGTCTCTGTTGTAATCTCATCAAGATGTTTGAAATCGACTGGTAAATTTCACACTCACAAGACTAAAAAACAGAAAATAGCTGCTTAAATAAAACTAAATGTTTCATGTAACACGTATTTATACTTGATTAAAAAGTATAAAATAATTTCAACTAGCCCCATACAAATTTCTAACCCCATAGACAGGTCCGAATATTTGTGATTGAGAATTTTCAGTTGCCTTGAAAACACTTAAGATCTATAACGAAAAACTTGGGAAAATGCAATGCATACATGATTCACGAATAATTCACCTCTTAACTATTATCTGTTGTATGTGCCCCACATTTTTCGCTATAAATCTTAAAAGCTTTTTCATAGCTGTTAAAAATTCAGAATAACACTTTCAGAAATCTCTGCATGGTACTAGGAGAAATTATTTTACCCATTTTAGTCTGATATAAAAACGTGCTGTGTTAATTTATTCAAATAATTACTCAGACCAGGCGACATCGGAGTGAGAGGTGGAATAGAGCAGTAGAACAATACGCCCCTTTTACTGTAGGAGGTTGTAACTCATGGGCACATGATGAATGGGATAATTCCTTCGTGTTGCGTCCGTTTTATGTCTTAGTGTATTTACATATGTATTTTGTGTGTTATTTCGGGAAAATGGACCAAAGAAATCCGTCCGATTTCAGTTAACAATTTCAGCCTGCTCATCGTATTTATAATGTGGACGAACTCGTTGACAGTTCAGACCAAGAACAGCAAACCATTTCCACGTTCCAGTGCATGTGTAAGTTGAAATTCACCAAAAGTTTCTACTTATTTTATTGAGAGCATAAAGACATATGAAATAGGCTGAGTCTGTTTGACACACCCTGCATGTCTAGAGTTGAATTGCAACATGGGCTCTTGGAATCTGAGTGTGTCTCAGTGCTGTTTGTTTAGTATTTCTGTGTCATTCTCATGCTGACTGAACAAGCTCGTGGCGAAACGTGCATCTCTTCTTTGAAACTTTTCCACCTTTTCCGTTAAAGGAATTAGGGAAGGATAGCACACCGCCGAACAGTACTCAACCATTCGTTGATCTGGTAGACAGATGTATCCCACATTTACTACTTTAAGAGTAGGTTCGGCTCAATTGTTCACCTCTCTTAGATAATGTAGGTTCCAAATAGGAAGTTAAGTATTGAACCTTGGGATCATCATTCGCAAGTAGGTAATTACAGATGCACACATTTACATAACCAACATCGTGGTTCCAGTCACATAATTGTTGTAGTCTAGTGTACGTTTAGTAATAGAGTAAATGTTATAATAATAAATTTTATGGAGTTGTAAAATACAGATGCAATTCTTTCATATTTAAAATGACCAACAGAGAAAACTTCTATAGTTTAAGCTGAGAAGCGAAGATTAAAGGAGTTGACAAGTGTTAGTCGTCGTTTTGGTGACATCTTTGGAATCAGTTGTGTACTCGAAAATCGGGTTACAACCCGAAACTGCGTTCGTACAAAAATAAAGTTCGCTTAAACAAGGGAATAACAGTTCAAGAAGACATTTTTCCATTTCATTGTTTAATAAGTAAAAGAGCAAAGATTGAATGTGCTAATGTACAAGACATAACTATTTGATCTTTGTGTACATGTTACGGAGTTTACACAGTACTAGACTTATGTACAGAATACATACTTGTATGGTTTATGCAGAGTCATTCATACAAAGGAAATTTTCGTAATGATACAAACTTTTACGAATTTTTGGAGACGGGCATATCTATTAATTTCAGATAGGGACCTCTGATACCAGAACGAGAGGGTCGCAAGCTATAAATGAAATTGAGAAAATAGCAAAAGAACCTTCGTAAACTGACGATAATAAAAATGGGCTCATTTTGTAGTAATTGTATTTACTGTACAGCTTGCGTAATATGCCACATTTACGACACCTGTTTAGAGTGGTATTCTTTAGTTTCTATTTAGGCTTGAGATCTTCACGTGAAGTTATCATACCCCTTTGAAGAACAATGGAATTTATGAATATTGTCACAAGCAGAGAAAATTGTTGCCGGGAGATCCTCTTCAGTGTCGAGCAGGTGTCTCGTACGGAAGACCATTCTAAACACCCAGAAAAATAACGTGGGCTCGAATTAGAATCAACTCGCTGGCCACGAAACGGAACCTCCTCTTCCTATCAACCGTTAGGTAACTTCTGACGCGGAGGTTCACGAGCAAGATGTGTGAAGTCAACTAGAGCTAAATCATGGTGGAACCACAAACGTCCATGAAGATAATGTAGGCTATCTTCCAGGAGCATGGATAGCATTTGTCTCACAAAGGAACCATACACCCTAAAAGTCACCATTTCGCAAATCTTTCGCATGGTTGCTGTACGTCTTAGATGTAAAGAATGCTGCTCTAGTACGATGCTCTTTTGAAGAGTTTTCAGAAATATTCAGTGTTCAATGTGTGGTGGTGGTGGTGGTGCTGGTGGTGGTGGTGCATTGGTAACGAAGTATTATAACAAATCATAATGAATAGTACGTTTATTTATTGGTACGTTCATCCTCGTAGCGAATACTACGTTGTTCTGATTTCCGTGCAATACAAGCATGAATGTATCGATGAACAAATGTTAATTTCACCATAGTACTTTGTTATACCTCATCACGAATGCATCCCAACAATTATTATTGTTATTCCTTTCTGAAGAAACAAAGTTCCTATAGCGATACAAGTGTTTGGTGGAAGATAAAAAACATGGAGGAAAAAGGAAAAGTATGATTCGAACACTGTAAACTGGTACAGTCTTACTCACCAATACGCATGTGCGATAACAGTCATTGTATAAGGAAAATTAATTATCAAGTGACTCAAGACTGAGTGCGCATACAAGGTCCTCGGTAACATTTTCCTCACAAAAAATGTTAAAGAAGTATCTTCTTTGGAGCCAGTGACTCTAAGATAATTCCAATTACTTAAACGCCTTACCCATAATGAAGCGGAGACTTAACTAAGTGTTTTGACTTAAAGCCATCAACAATGACGGATTATCGGCGAGGTCGTTCCGGATGGACGCTACGTTGAAGGAAAGTAACGCATGAATCGAAGTTGCATCGCAGCGTAGCGCCCAAGTGCCCCCCCTTACTGGGAGTCCGCGTGTATCAATGACCTATTGCGTCGTCTCTTTCCTTCGTGAATTCTCAACATACGTAGTAACCTCATGAGTCAAGCAGCCTTGATATAAACAAGCGTCTGTGCGAATGTTTGTCGGGAGGTTTACACGTAGAATGAAAGGCAGAAAACCAAATTATCGAGTGGAGTCTCATTTCTGTTGACTGGTTAAATGTAAGTACTGCGACAGTGAAATAAGGAACAGGAAGTGAGAAACAGAAGGAAGAAAAGGCATAGAATGCTAATGGTAAGCAGTGTAGGGTTTTCAGGAGTAAGCTTGCGATGTCTGGAAAGCAAAGTTTACAGTCGGCCTGCATTTACCAATTTGGACTATTGGGCTTGAGACATGGGCTTTTAATACGAAAAACAATCAAAAACAGTGTGTTGCTGAACGTGTAATGGGAAGGATACATGTTAGGAATTACTTAGAGAGAGACGGAAATAAATAAATATCAGGGAACATACTGAATTGGAAAACGTAATTATTATCCTAGTCGAAATGAAATTCACGTGAGCGGTACACGTAGCCAGGTGAATGGGCGTTACGTGCCCCAACAAAGTTCTTTGCGGAGTTGTAAGAGATGATGGTGTTGGTGCATGGAAAATTCTAGAGGTGGCCTTTATCCAGTGTTGGATTATATGACGACGACACCGGGTGTTCCAGGAGGATAAGTTAATTTTTAAGTCGACAGTGTGGCCGGCGTCTATTAAGAAAATTCTCATGAAAACATTGTTTCAGATGCTAGGCTTGAAGCTGCTTTAACGTGGTTGGTGTAGATATGCTACGCGGTTATTTTTGTATCCAAAACCAGCACTCTAGTATCGATTTCCTGACACAATTGACGTCTCGTATTTTCTCTATACTAGTAATGACACACAGATTTACACTCGAAGTGTCAAAATTCATAAGATAAAGTAGACAAAAGTCCTCCAGCAATCTACGTTTAGCCGGCCGCAGTGGCCGTGCGCTTCTAGGCGCTGCAGTCTGGAACCGCGAGACCGCTACGGTCGCAGGTTCGAATCCTGCCTCGGGCATGGATGTGTGTGATGTCCTTAGGTTAGTTAGGTTTAACTAGTTCTAAGTTCTAGGGGACTAATGACCTCAGAAGTTGAGTCCCATAGTGCTCAGAGCCATTTGAACCAATCTACGTTTAGCGTCAGTGCGTAGATGGCCTCCCAGATACAGCCAACTCCACGGGACGGAGAACAAATTATAAACCAGTGTCAACACTTGGAGCTATCAGTGTAGTTTGTGCGAAATGATAATGCGTTTGCACCGGAGATATTCGGAATAGTTACTACATAGACAAGACTTAATATACTCTATCTTACTGTCTTACGGCTGCTCGGCAACAGCTACAGAATATTCCCGCCGTTTACCGTGTGATTTCATTGTTTCTGCCACAAAGGGGATTTACTGAGTGCAGTCTAACATCTATCTGCTCATAGGTATGCACGAGTAGAAGCTTCACTAGGATAAATGTTTCATGTGGCAAACTACTTATAGGAGAAGACTCTGGATCTCGCAAAGCTTGACAGGGTTTCTTTCAGCCAGGACAAGAAACTGCGTAATCATTCTCTTCATTTAATAATCATTGTTTTCATACGTGATATTGTGCGAACAACCAGGCATAAATATTATGTCACCTAAAAGCGTATTATCAGGACCACATGCTTTGGTTCATGTAAGACGTCGTTCTGCAAGCTGGAGAATTATACATAGACATAGAACTATGTTGGTCCATTTTGAGTTTTATGATTAACAATATGAGCAGCATCCATTCAGTAAACATATGGCCTTGTAACAATTGTTGTTGGACTTTTAAGTGGCGGGGACTTTTAAGTGGCGGGGACTTTTAAGTGGCGGGGACTTTTAAGTGGGATTTAAAACACTAATAGAAGACTTTATACTGAAACACTTCTGTTCTGTGCAGGAATAATTAAGATGTACTGGGTGATCAAAAAATCAGTATAAATTTGAAAACTGTACATATCTATCTACATTATTCCGTGATTTATTCAAATTGACACACATGCTTGGAATGACAAAAAGTTCAAAAAATGTTTGACAGATGGCACTCCATCTGATCAGAATAGCAATAATTAGCATAATAAAGACAAAGCAACGATGATGTTCTTTACAGGAAATGCTCAATATGTCCACCATCATTCCTCATCAATAGCTGTAGTCGAGGAATAATGTTGTGAACAGCACTGTAAAGCATGTCCGGAGTTATGGTGAGGCATTGGCGTCGGATGCTGTCTTTCAGCATCCCTAGAGATGTCGGTCGATCACGATACACTTGTGACTTCAGGTAACCCCAAAGCCAATAATCGCACGGACTAAGGTCTGGGAACTTGGGAGGCCAAGCATGACGAAAGTGGCGGCTGAGCAAGTGATCATCACCAAACGACGCGCACAAGAGATCTTTCACGTGTCTAGCAATATGGGGTGGAGCGCCATCCTGCATAAACATTGTACTTTCCTGCTGGTGTTTATCAGCCAGGCTGGGAATGATGCGATTCTGTAACATATCGGCATACCTCACCCGTCACGGTAGCAATTTTGCTGTCCAGTGCTATCTGTCGGACATTTTGAGAAACTTTTTTCTCTTTATTTTTTTTATAAAACCCCATGTCATTCCAAGCATGTGTGTCAGTTTTTACCTCTCTATCTACATTATTCCGTGGTTTATTAAGTTTTCAAATGTATACTTTTATTTATTTATTTATTTATTTATTTATTTATTTATTTATTTATTTATTGTTCCGTGGGACCACATTTAGGAGAAGTCTCCATGGTCATGGAACGAGTCAATACATGAAATTATAACACGATTGTAGAAACAGATAAAATGAAATATAAGAAACATATTCAGGCGACAAGTCGTTAGTTTAAATAAAGAAAATCAAGAATGTAACACTGGAATTTGCTTAATTTTTTAGCTCTTCCAGGAGCTCCTCGACAGAATAGAAGGAGTGAGCCATGAAGAAACTCTTCAGTTTAGACTTAAAAGTGTTTGGGCTACTGCTAAGATTTTTGAGTTCTTGTGGTAGCTTATTGAAAATGGATGCAGCAGAATACTGCACTCCTTTCTGCACAAGAGTCAAGGAAGTGCATTCCACATGCAGATTTGATTTCTGCCTAGTATTAACTGAGTGAAAGC
This sequence comes from Schistocerca americana, assembly GCF_021461395.2. Lineage (NCBI taxonomy): Eukaryota > Metazoa > Arthropoda > Insecta > Orthoptera > Acrididae > Schistocerca > Schistocerca americana. The sequence continues at coordinate 329,526,603 of NC_060121.1, read as the reverse complement.
TGCTAACTCTTGGGAATAAGCTAATATTCCCAACAACAAACGACATTAAAGAAAATACATACTGTGAGGGCAATGTCAAAATTCCCAGACTATTGAATAGGGGTCGACAAGAGGTTTTCGAACTTACACCATACATAGCTCGAACAGCCCGTTTTTGAGCCAAAAATACCCTTTTTGAATCAGAAGAATTACCCCAAAAAATAATACCATATGACATACGCGTATGAAAATATGCGAATTATACTACTTTTCGTGTTGAAATGTCACTTATTTCAGATACTGTTCTAATGGTAAATAAAGCGGCATTTAGTTTCTGAACAAGATCCTGAACATGGGCTTTCCACAACAGCTTACTATCTATCTGTACCCCTAGGAACTTGAACTGTTCCGTCTCGCTTATAACATGCCCATTCTGTCTGATTTAAATGTCAGTTCTTGTTGAATTGTGGATTAGAAACTAAAAACTGAGTCTTAATGTGATTTAGCATCAAATTATTTTCCACAAGCCACGAACTTATATCATGAACTACATTATTTGATAATGTTTCAATATTACACACAAGATCCTTCACTACCAAGGTGGTGTCATCAGCAAACAGAAATATTTTTGAATCACCTGTAATACTAGAAGGCATATCATTTACATAAATAAGAAACAGCAGTGGCCCCAGCACCGACCCTTGGGGAACGCCCCATTTAACAGTGCCCCATTGGGACTGAACATCATTATCACTCTCAATATTGCGGAGGATTACCTTTTGCTTTCTGTTCTTAAAGTAGGAGGCGAACCAGTTGTAAGCTACTCCCCTTACTCCATAATGTTCCAACTTCTGCAGTAATATTTTGTGGTCAACACAGTCAAAAGCCTTCGTCAAATCAAAGAAAACACCTAACGTTCGCAACCTTTTATTTAATCCATCCAAAACCTCACAGAGAAAAGAGGCTATAGCATTTTCGGTTGTTCAGCCATTTCTAAAACCAAACTGTACATTTGACAGCAAATTACGTGAATTTAAATGCTGCAGTAACCTTGTATATACAACCCTCTCGATAACTATAGCAAACACCGATGGCATAGAAATAGGTCTATAATTGTCAACATTATCCCTGTCTCCCTTTTTATAAAGTGGCTTCACTACCGAGTACTTTAATCGGTCAGGAAACCGACCACTCCTAAAGGAAAAGTTACAGATATGGCTAAGTACTGAGCTAACATACGTGGAACAATACTTCAGTATTCTGCTAGATACCCCGTCATATCCATGAGAGTTCTTGGTCTTTAGTGATTTAATTATTAACTCAATCTCCCTCTTGTCAGTATCATGGAGGAGCATTTCAGGTAACAGTCTCGGAACACTTTTCTCTAAGAGCGCTATATGATTCCCTGTTGGGACTAGGTTTCTATTTAGTTCACCTGCTATATTCAGAAAGTGATTATTAAGTACTGTACATATATGCGACTTATCAGTAACACGGACATCCCCACTACGCACTGATTCTATTTTCTCGACCTGTCTCTGCAGACCAGCCACTTCCTTTACGACTGACCATATGGTTTTAATTTTATCCTGAGACTTGGCTATTCTATCTGCATACCACATACTTTTTGCCTTCCGAATAACATTTTTAAGCACCTTACAATACTGTTTGTAATGGACTGCTGCAATTAGATTTTGACTGTTTCTAACGTTTTGATATAATTGCCACTTTGTTCTACAAGATATTCTTATCCCTTTAATCAGCCACCCAGGCTGCCTGTTTGTGCTAGTACCCTGTTTTGAACGTTCTAACGGAAAGCAACTTTCAAAGAGCACGAGAAAAGTCTTGAGGAAAGCATTATATTTATCGTCTACTGTATCAGCACTATAAACATCTTGCCACTCTTGTTCCTTGATAAGGTTTACAAAAGTCTGTACAGCAACTGGATCAGCTTTCCTAAAAAGTTGGTAACTATATTTAACATGTGTTGCAGCACAAAAATCTTTTAGACTTAAAATTTGTGCATCATGATCTGAAAGGCCATTCACCTTTTTGCTAACAGAATGCCCTTCTAATAATGACGAATGAACAAAAATATTGTCTATGGTTGTTCTACTGTTCCCTTGCACTCTCGTTGGAAAGAATACGGTTTGCATAAGATTATATGAATTAAGGAGGTCTACCAGCATCCTTTTCCTTGCACAATCACTTATACAATTAATATTGAAGTCACCACATATAACTAACTTTTTGTATTTCCTATAAAGTGAACCAAGAACCTCCTCTAGCTTTAGCAAAAATGTTGTGAAATCGGAGTCTGGGGATCTATAAATAACAACAGTAAGAAGTTTAGCTCCACTAAATTTAACCACACCTGCACAACATTCAAACACCTTTTCAGTGCAGTACTTTGAAACATCAATTGACTCAAATGGGATACCGTTTTTCACATACATGGCTACTCCCCCACACCGCAAAGAGCTCCTAGAAAAGCTGCCAGCCAACCTGTATCCTGGTAAAGGAAGCCTCTGAATTATCTCCTTATTTAAGAAGTGTTCAGATATACCAATAATTTCAGAGTCAACATCTATAAGCAGTTCACTAACTTTATCTCTAATACCTTGTATATTTTGATGAAATATACTAATTCCCTCATTAATCGGATACCCAAGCTTTGTAGAAAGTGGTTTCTTTGTTAGAGAGACTTCCCTTAAGCAGGAATACCTATCAGCTGACTTCAATCTAAAAAAGGTACAGCTCTAACACCCACAACTACCGGAATTTTCCCATGAGTGATCCCACCACCCCCACCTATGCTGTCACCTATAAGTTTTGCCAACCTCCCCTTCACATACCTGTTGAGGTGCAGGCCATGTCTAGTGAAACCCGTCCTACTGATAGACTCCACCGACACCACTGAAATGTGACTCATGCCTTCTGTCATATGCGCACCCCCAAGTCTCATGTTATTACGCCTGACGGCTGTATTAAGATGACTTTTTGATCACCCGGTACTTAGCTGTAATACAGGAACTGAGGATGCAAAAATGAAAGTAGTAGAATGGTGGACTATAGTGTGCTTTAGGTCAGCTTGAGTATGTTATGGTAACTTTAATTCACTAAAATGAATTTAAACAGAGCAAGAACTGTAAGTACAGCGATGATTCAGGCCTGTTCGCCTGACGTAGCTATCTCGTATTTCGGCTGTTTTCTCAGGTAATTCCAGGCGAATGGTGCGATGATTTCTACTTATGGCCTATGAAAGACACCTTCCTAACTTGCTGCTCGCGTTTGATATTCCTAAAATGAAACAATTTCTTAAGGTGCTTGTTTTTCGTCTCTGACATTGCAGTGGCCTTAATAATGCAACATAGAATTATTTCGAATATGCTGCGTGAAAATGTTATGACATGTTGTATGACCTTTGACATTTCACGGATCAGATCATTTTAAAATATAGTAACATTTATGAAAATGACTTGTTAACAAAGAGATCTATTTCATGCTGCTAAAAAAAAAGGATGTCTGTAATTAAATTCCACAAAGGGTGTCAGCGTTGTACCCAAGTAATAACCTTCTCAAGAAGTATGTGCCAACTCATTGAAACCGCCAAGAAAAACGTTTGTTGTTATATTGATGAAAGGAATGTTTGATTTTGTGTCGTAGACAGTACGATCATTAGAGACGGAACGCTTGTCAGCTGAACTAGGAAGGTGAAGAAAATCGATCGAGTCAGCTTTGAAGGAAGCAACTAAGCGTTGGTCAAAAGTGATTTAGGAAAACTGTGGAAAAAATTTTAATCTGGATGGTATGACCGAAATTGAGCCCCGCCCGTCGTGAACGCGAGTCCTGTGTTAATCGCCCTCCATGTGTTTGTTGTTTATAGTTGTTAGCTCAATTTTATGACCAATTTGTAGAAAAATCTTGATTTCCACTCGCGTTTCGTTGACGCCTGTAGACGCGCCTCTAGGTTTGTAAGTACTGTTGACCTGCTTTCTGTAGTGTCCGTTCGGTTGAACCATTGTCCAGAAATCTACTGCAGTTTTGGGCCTAAGATTGGACCACATTGGGCTGCTAAGACTGCCATTAGTGGCATTAAATTCCCAAGCAACACGCAGAAAAATGGCTCTGAGCACTATGGGACTTAACATCTGAGGTCATCAGTCCCCTAGAACTTAGAACTACTTAAACCTTACTAAGGACACCACACACATCCATGCCCGAGGCAGGATTCGAACCTGCGACCGTAGCGATCGCGCGGCTCCAGACTGACGCGCCTAGAACCGCTCGGCCACACCGGCCGGCAACATGCAGAAGCGGGAGACAGTGACGGTACGTATTTTTCAGCTGTGTGACTGTAAACTGGTCTCGTCCACACAGAGGCAGGTTTATGAAACCTTGACGTACTATCAAGTGGAGCCAATAGCAGCGTCTGTCACAGTCAACTTTTACTGTTTTTCCGTGATGATAACCGGTTTAGTTTGGTTGTAGAACATCTTCGGTTGCAGAGCAGTCCGTTTGAGGCGCAGTAAAACAGACTGATGATTTTTCCTTTGTGGGGGACCACAATTATATAGAATTTTTTGCAAGAAATGTCCGCCATTTGACTGTTAATTGTTCGTATATTGTACGCAGTCATGACTGCGTCTTTGTAGCCGTTCTGAAGTGCATGCTGAGATGTTAAAATATGTCTGATATGTCTGTGACGTGTCATCGTCGAAAAAATATATTTATGGTGTTCCGTATCCATCTATATTGTATATATTGGATATGTACTCGTACCTTGTAATACGACAAGTGGTCTGTAAGACTAGAAACATGTATCTTCGACGGTGACATCTCACACATATATTTCAACATTTCAGCATGCACTTGACAATGGCTAGAAAGCCGAAATCATGATTGTGTACAATAAATGAACAATTAAGTCAAATGGCGAAAATTTCTTTAAAAAACAAAGTAAAGCAGACTGGTTTCCTCGTAGCTGTAGACTGTAATAATACACGTTCTAAGAGCTATTTTTGACTGTGGTACGTGAAGACATTACCTTCCATATAAGCATCAAATTCTAAATTCCTCGTCACAAGTGCTGTATTTCCTGATGAGCTCTCTAGAATATTTTACTAACAGGTATTACGATATATAGTTAACGAGTGGTTGTTTGCCATTACCCGTCTTTGTCAGGATGAGTCAAAGAGGAAAGACAAACTTTGGCGTATCTTCTAATGGAAACGTCGTACTTAACAGCCGGGAAGGGAAGCAGAAGTCGACATTACTCGGCAGAAGTAAGGAGCAACACACGTTGCGTCAGATTTCAGCAGTTGTTACGAGCTCTGTGTTCACATGTTCTGCCATTCTGAATTTTGCTTTTTGTACTTTAGTGCTGTGCTTTCCATGTGGCCACTGATGGCGAAACAGTTTCTCGGTTGGGCAAGCACGGAAGTAAGGATCAGAATGAAGTCTTTACATTAAATTACGAATAATGTAATCAGTGATTCGACGTTTGCTCTTTCTACTTATTCTTTTACCATTGTGTCGCCTTGTGTTGAGGAAATACTTTATTGCCCGTATATGGTATGTTTAACTTCATACACGAAACGGAATACTTTTTTGCTTTCTTTGCCTCCAGAAATTCAATTTGAGTTCTTTGTCTCAGATTCTTATAGTGGTATCCACATTTAGGCGACGATTTCATGCTGTTACGTCAGAAAGGCAGTAACCTTAAACATATTGCGAAAATCTGATGAAAAAATGTGTATTGGACACATTTGATTTTTTTAATTCATGCCCTCAGATACGCAGCATATAGTTGATTTCTTTGTATATAGGATGTTAGAACGAGGATGAAACATTCTATGAGTAATGAAGGGAAATCTAATTCGTATTTGGAGTTTTCTTATTTGTATTTTCGTTATTGCCTTGCTTCATTGCAAACTGTAGAAGTGGATGTTTCTCCAGAATAGTCGCTGCCGTGTGATTCCGGTACCTTTCATGACTAACTCTCATATCAGTTTACGTTTAGGTACCGAAAGGGGACATGAAAGGGAGAAGAGGAAGCAGGCTACGCACTTGTTGGATTTGTGGGTTCAGCTCTTTTTTTTTTCGTTAACTTGCATTTTCGCGAATGAGTCCATGCGACCCGTGTGCTCCCCGTGTATCGGTTTTCCAGTTACCAACAGACAACAATTTTGCATGTGGGTAGTCCCAAAATTCAGTTCGTATTGTTTTCATCAACTGCTGTAAAAGTGGTTGTCTCGAAAATCCGGGTAAAGGCGTTGCAAAGCTGATTGTGCTGAGATATAATTGTTAAGAAAAAAATCGATACATTTTCCAGTTAATTAGCATTGAAGATAGCCAATCAAGCGGTTGTGCGCGAAAATTCAACCGTCTCGCCAGATACGATTGGTGTTCTCATAGCGTATATGATAGTGCAGGAGACTGCTCCCACGTCCAGTTTTGTATTGTTCTCTAGTGGGAAACCAAACGAACACGTTTGGCGACACGATCTCTGGCGGGCCGCTTAAATTTGCGCGCTCTATGGCCTGATTGACTAATTTCAGTGCTAATTAACCCGGAAACCGCCCACTGTATCGAATTTTTTCCGTAACTATGTTTTTCAGCACGATGTAATCTGCAACACCCTTACAAGCTTTCCAGGCCGTTTCTGACCACTCTGTATTCTGGCTGGCAACATGTCTTCCAAAATTTTGATTTCAGACCAGACCAGAGCTGCAGAACACGTGAAATTCTAGAAAATGAAAAAATGAAATTTATTCTAAGGAGCTGTGTTTTACACTTCTTCCCTGTTTAGTAGTCAGTATAAAAAGTATTGTCCTACAGCTGTTCTAGTGTGTATTTATACTGAATCCCAAAGTTTCATGACTGTCTACGTCAGGTGTGCACAACATATGGCCCACGGGCCACTTGCGACCCGTTACGTCTCTCGCTGTGGCCTGAGGGAGACTCTTCCAGGAATGGCCAGTTCCATATTTTGTGATATAACTGATTTTTTAGATAAATCCATTATGATAAATCTAGATATCATTTAAAAATTCTGTAACCTGTCAGCAATGGCAGTCTCTGCGACAGCTAGGTTACGATAGGTTTAAATTATTAAACTAATTAGTAACGGAAGTGCTTGCGAGAAAATGAAAGTTCTGTGCTAGGGTCCACTGCCGCTTCCATTAAACAGCGATCGGAACAAAAATTCACTATTAATGCGGTCCACTGAACAGGCGATGCGCGCACCTGGAAGTGGCACACGGATGGACATAGGGTGGGGGAAGCTGCATGATCGGCTGCTATCCTACGCGGACAGAGTCGAGAGTATAAGCTAGTTACTTCATGTACATACAAGCAATACAAGCAAACACTGCATCTGACTGCTGCGCTTTAAGTGACGCGTGAACTGTTGCCAGTTCTTAGAGGTTGTTGCAAGGGGAAAACTGGCAACATACTGTACTTCTGTGTCTGTGTCCTGTGGTCAGGTCGCCTCACAATATTTAAATTTAATTTCTGACGAATATTTATATCTCAGCATTAGAACTGAGTCGTACATAAGCCTATGTATTAGACTTTGAAAGACTTGAAGCTGACAGATGCAATGTCTCACATTAAAGCTTTGTTTCAGTTTATTATCTTTTTATACTGTTTTCATAAGTAATAGTTTGTCATGCCAGTATGCTACTAATACAATCATTCCTCACTGTCATTAAATGTGCCTTTTAATGAAAAAAAGTTTAGTAAATAATGTATTTATTCAAGAGTTCAAAGATAATGTTGTGTAGTTCCACTAAGTTTAATATTTTTGGTTGCTGCTTACGTCACGTAGTCCGTATCTATGTCACAATTCAGCGAACATATATAATAAAATAATTGGAATAATGATTGTTATTAGTTTTAAAGGTTATATTCAGCACAATTGACCAAGAAGTCTACTGTGGCCCCCGCTTTAGATTCTAGTTTCGGTTTGGCCCCAGACTACTTTTGAGTTCTGTAGCCCTGGTCTACTCAATGAATTTCGGTATGAGCCTAATTAATCACAACAACATAATTCACCCCTGCAATAAATTATGTTTGATACATTACAGAGGTTTTTTTTCTTCCTTTCTTTCTTGCCTCGAATTTCAGGTTGGTTAGTATTAGAAATTCCAGAAGAAAGGAGATATCTCGTAAAGAATAACTTTATGAAACATGTAAATTTCTTTGTATAACAAGTATACCGTAATCTATTCTTTCTTCAAATGACTCGTCTTGAAACACAGTATATTAACATCCCTTAAAAGAACTGCTTTCACCAACTTTTGACAAACTGGTGAGTACTAACATTCTCTTTACATCAGATTAGGTGTGCCCGTCGGCTGCAAAACTGCGTTCTCCGGCACAGAAAAAGGTCTGCTTTAAATGAGAAAGACGATACTGCGTTGTCACGATTCTCGTCAAATCCGGATGAATTAAATAAAATCACATTTGCATGGATATACTGAAACATAAATATTGTTAATACATGAAAATATCACAGTATGGAGATTTACCTGTTGTCGCTCAGGCGGAAAAGACAGCATGTCACCAGGACTAATTTGTGGCACTGAAAATCCATCAACCGCACACCATAACTGCATCGGCTTCTATCGATAGCCTAGCATTACCGCAAAGTGGTAGCGGTTCATTTTAACGTCTAAATTTCGTAAGTGCTTGATACAGGGAGCTTTGCAGTCTAAGTAGAGTTGCTACTAAAGAGCTGTGTGTTCGAGCCCCGACTTGGCCATTTACATCTTTCACGCAGTGAAGATGCGCTTACTTCATTTGCTTTTTTAAAAAAAAAAAAAAATTCTCTCCGCGCTATGTATTTTTCTTTGTCGGATAAAATGCAGGGAGCTTTTATCTTCTTGAACTGCAGAATATAGAGCATTGTCCAGCAAACTAGGCATTTATATGGGGATCGCGATTGTGTCACTAACGGCAATGTCTTTGGAAGCGTCACTATTATACATAATCAACAAAATGAAGGGGCAAACATTTTGCCCTGTATGCGAACAATACCTGTGTTTCCAGAATGAGATTTTCACTCTGCAGCGGAGTGTGCGCTGATATGAAACTTCCTGGCAGATTAAAACTGTGTGCCGGACCGAGACTCGAACTCGGGGCCTTTGCTTTTCGCGGGCAAGTGCTCTACCACCAGAGCTGTGTTACTCAAAACGATTAATCTTCACTATACATTTTAAATGACCTAGTGCACGTGGGAGCTCCATAGGGCTGTACGCGGATGATCTGTTGTATATAGAGAAGTCGCAAGGCCAGAAAATGATAGTGGAATACTGGAAGACCTGCGGAGGATCAACGGTAGGTGCCGGGGTTGGCAGTTAACCCTTTAACATAAACAAGTGCAGCATAAGGCGCACAAGTAGGCGGAAAGACCCTTTATTGTATGGTTACTTGATTACTGAACAAGGACTGGAAGCAGTCACATCCATTAATTATCTAGGAGTTCACATACGGGCCGATGAAGTGGAACCTACACACAAATTTAATCGCAAGAAAGGCAGATGCCACAAACAATCCTCAGGACGTGCAACGAACTCACGAATAAGACGGCTTATTAAACGCTCGTGCGAGCCGCCCCCTCCTCCTTTTAAGTCCGCAGCTCGTGGTCTCGCGGTCGCGTTCTCGCTTCTCGAGCACGTGGTCCCGGGTTCGATTCCCTGTGGGGTCAGGCATTTTCACCTGCCTCGGGATGACCGGGTGTTTATGTTGTCCTCATCATTTCATCATTCCTGGAAGTGGCGAGATTGGACTGAGCGAAGGTTGGGAATTTGTACGGGCGCTGATAACCGCGCAGTTGAGCGCCCCACAAACCAAAATATCATCCTCCTCCTCCTCCTTTTCTCTCGCGAAGGGACTAAGGAGAGCGAAGGGACTAAGGAGAGGAAGTCCCCAGCGGTGCTTTCGACTTTTTGAAGCCATGTATACGTTTGTGTTGGCTAAGATCCCAGATATCGCACTCTGCAGCCCTCATTTGCGAATAATTGACCGAAAATCAGTTTCATAATTTTGCGCGACTCTCAGTAGATTTGCGTTATGTGGACCAGGTTATTGCATTCATTATATCTATTCCTCATTCTGCTTGAATTTCGGTTTACGTATAAACCGTTCTTTCGTTTAAATCTTCATCTGAATTTAGGCTATGTTTTTAATGTTTGTTTGAAGAATACCACGCAAATAACTTGGACATCTTGTAAAGAAAAATACGTTTTTCGCAATATTGCACTGTCGATATAAATAGATTAGTTTATCTTTTGTTTTTGAACTGATAGATTGGAATTATCAAATAATTTAATATTATAGAAGATAAATGTTATCAAATGGACTTTCTCAAAAATTCTGAATGAAGGGAGATTGATACAAATAAAAAATGAAACAAATGAAATAGTTCATACATTAATTAAAATTGTTACAAAGGAACAGAAATAAAAAATTACATTTATATCATTTAATTGAATAAAAAATGACCAAAACAATGGCGATGAAGATTTAGGAATAAAAATTAAATTCACTTGCCAAGATTCGAACCCATAACCTCCTGCATGTGAAGCCCTTACCCTAACCATTACATCATACAACCAGTCAATTACAGCTCGTTTAATGCTATTGCATATCGCGCAAAACTCCGGAAGTTTTTCGTCAGTTACGAGGAATCACGAAGTTAAATGGCTGCAGGGTACGATACTTCGGATCTTATTCTGTATCACCGTATATTTGATTTCAGAAAGCCGATCCCACCGCGGGGGAAGTATCCTTGTAAGTAGTTAACATCAGAGAGGTTAAAGATCACACAGAGAAATGCGAACAATCTTTTTCTAGAGCACCGTTAGCAACTGGAACAGAAAAGAGGAGAAAGTCACACTGGTGTACAAAGCACACTCCTCTATACACCATCAGTTGCGTTGCAGAGTGTAGACGTAGGTGTGAAGACAATGACTTGCGCTCGCAGAAGAGAACATTATTTCCTCAATCCACGACTCTTGACAGCTCGCGTGAAGAGTTAAAGTACTTGTCGCCGGTAAAGACACACTGCCTAAAAAAAAAAAAAAAAAAAAAAAAAAAAAAAAAAAAAAAAAAATTTAGGCGCCCATAAGACATCATAGGATGACATTGTAACTTTGTTCACGCACGCACCGTCGGTGAGTGTGTAAATGATTGGATTTGCACTTTTGTGTGATAGAACGGCCACCAGAGTGCATTAGTGTTGTTGATGTTTACTGATGTTACCAAGCCTGGTAGTGTTTATAAGGGGCGTCAACAGCGTCAGATATTGAGTGGTCACTGGGACTGACACCGCGATGCTACGCACACGTATGAGATAGTGTTACTAGGACGTAACAAATTTGAAAGTGGTCTCATTGAGGGTCTCCATGTGGGATATGACAGTGGTCCATCGGAACGCGAACGCTGGCATACTTGTCGTCAAGGTTCCGGTTGACAATGTCTAACCACCCCAAGGGAGGATCGCCGTACTGTGCCCCAAGCATATCCCAACCCATCCATATCTGCACGTGCCATACTAGCACAAGCGATGGACGCCCTGAATCATTCTATCATCCCACACCACTGGCTGGAGACGAGCAACAGCCGGACTAGGACTACCGTCGACACAACACGTACGGCTGCGTTTGGAGTGGTGTCGTGATCTTGAAGCATGAACTGTAGAAGAACGACGTTGCAACTGTGTTCATCGATGAATCGCGGTTCTGCACTATCCCAGAGGACCATCGCTGGCGAGTAAAGGAGCGACTTCAGGTCACAGCTGGTATTAACTGAGGGAAATCTGACGGCACAACGGCACGTCATGGACATTCTGCGTCCGTGTGTGTTACGTGTTATGCGACAGTATCGTGGTGTCATTTTTCAACAAGGTATAAATTGTTCATCCACGCGCGGCAATTGTTTCTGCGAACAGTCTGCGAGGTGATGAGGTATTCTCGCGACCAGATCTCCAGTTCTGCCCCCGATGAACTGTGTGGGGGCTACCTCCGTCTCAGTGGCAGTACCCAGGATATAGGGGACCAGTTACAACCGTTATGGGCCAGTTTGCCTCAGGAAAGGGTACAATGGCTTTGTGATACTCTTTACAACCGAATCAGAGCATACGTCGAGTACAGAGGGGATGCAACGTGACACTAAGTAGGCTCATACTGCCAAGTTCTTTACAAATTTGACACGATTTTGTAAACGCTGAAATAACATCACATACCCGATTGCAGGCTTTCTCGGCATGTTTCAGCTATGAAACCTTCACGGGTTATGAGCCGAGTGGCGTCGTCTTCTAGTCGCAATGCCTGAAGATGATGGATACGCAATCCATTGAAACGTTGCTATTAGAAGACGATGCCACTCGGCTGATAACCCGTGAAGATTTCATAACATCACATACCGTCTCAACACGGAAAGTTTCATTTCGTTTCCTCCTCCTCTTTTCAGTAGTTCATTTTTTTTTCGCGCGCAATGGATTTCAGACGCGCTATGCAGATGCTGATTGGTAGATGGGTGGGAAGTGTCACTCGTCGACGTCGACTTAAAAGCGCCGCCCAGGTGCCGGCGTGCCGTCTCCGTACTTGGCCAAACAAACCACCTACTCAACAGCTCGCCAGACAGCCGCCGAGTTGGCACGGCTGCCCTCTGCACAGTATTTCCGGACCGCTGAATCTACAATAGTAGTTTCCATTGGCTGTGCACGCGTCACGTTTTCCACGTCTCCGTCGGCCGTGTGCACGCCGTAGATCAGAGCAAGCGGACATACGGAAAGAAATGTTCGCACGCTAGTAGATTATGAGGTTCCCAGTGTCTCCTCAGCGCGTCCCGGTACTGCTCTTAAGAACAACATGTCGATATTTTTGTTGACTTTGTGAATGAAATGGGCAATCACACATGTGTGAGTGGTAGTCATAAAAATTTAATAGTCTGCTCGCAATAAGGTGCTTTCTTTGTTTGTTTTGCCGGTCTAGCTACGCTTTGCTGGTACACTACGTATTGAACTCACCGCGCCGTAGTACGCCGCAAGAAGAGCCAAAACAAGACGAACCAACCTACCTTCTTCACTGTATCAGTGCGCTGCTACATACTATTTTGGCTCCTATAACGGTGAGCTATGGTTCTATGGGGTGGGATTTAAAAATTCTACCAGCTCTGCAATCATGTATCTGCAAAGAAACAAAAACTTGGGTACTGATCCGAGGCATTCTGCCACAGGATGGTAGTTCTGCAGCTGTTCAGTGTTGAGGAAATTTAATAATTTTTTTTTATTTTGTCCGTCCCAGTCGCATCAATATACAATTTTTGCTGCAGTGGTTACCGGTTTCGTGCTGACACGACCATTCCCAAACCACACACTTCATTGTGACCCGTAACTCATACAATATAGTGTCAAAATGCGCGAATAGCTACTGGTTGTGTTAATCAGGTGCAACAGTAGATACATAGGCTCTTATTAGTGGGAGTACTTTTTACCTACAGTTTGACTTCCAGTACAGAAGTTACTCGTGCCTTTCGGCACCATAACGTATGACTAGTTACGGTTAATAACGAGGTGTGCGGTTTGAGACTGAGCGTGTCAGCCCGAAACCGGTAATAACAGCAGTTAAAATTGTATATTCATGCAAATGAGACGGACAAAATAAAGAAATCATCAAATTTCCTCAAAAACGTGCATAACTTGATTTTTTCGTGGTGATGATTAAACGCCAAGATTCTCTCGTACTGCGTGTTTGGTGATGCTACGCAATTTTTCGAGAAACAATTTAAAACATCTGAACCATTTTTAAAATGTAGTTACAGGATAGAGGTTTGATTAGGTACGTGGCTTTTAGAAGTGGTGTCATGTACCGTACGTGGTCCGACAGATCCCAAGCTTCCTCATGCTTTCCAAGGAGCAATTTCACCGTTGGTCACGCATTTATTTGCACATAGACGGGCGTCCTTAATTCTCCGTAGAAAATTAACGATCTGGTGATGCTTCAGTAGGCTGTCGAAAGAGATATCAAGAAATGACGGAATCTGAGCTGTAGGCAGGGTGTTACAACGGAGCCGTTCCAATACGGGTGGCTGTAGGCATTTTTCGAACCTATCCTGAAACAACACTTTCCCGACAATTTCCCGACAATAAGCCTGTACATTTGATACGAATTGATGACTTAGAATTGTTGCAAGCATTTATTGTACCCTGCACGGTTTCTAGCACTGCTCTTCTCAAGGTAATGTTCCAGTACAGGTCCTGTTGAGACACTAAAGGTAGTGAACGCCAGCCATCCCGAAGAAGCCAGTGCCTCCAGTTTCTTTTTGGCAGCCGATCCCGATGGTCTCCACGGTATACCCTGGCTTCTCCGTTCTGGCTCATGGTGATGAACCAACATTTAATCTCCCGTTACTGTTCTGCTTAAGACTATTAGACTTCGTTGTAGCGGCCGAATAAGTGCTGGCAGCACTCATCACGTTTGCACTCTACGGTAAGCTCTACTGACGGTTACTCAACGGTTCAGCCAAACTATTTTATAATAGCACACACGTACATACTCACGTACTAAAACGATGTGATACTGTAATCACGACAACACCGAATCTAAGAACACATCCAAATACGACATTACCACAAACCTATACATGCATTATAGAGAAAGTCCACATAATCATTTACCAAAGGTTACCTCACGGATTTAAAGACCACCAAATGCCAAACACACAAACTGGTAGAGGTAATAGTTTATGATCACCATTTATTACTCAACAGCAAATTATTACAGGAAATATGTTTCTTACTTCATACATGGTTTGTCATCCTTATCACTTTGCCTCAAGAAACTAATTGCACTCGTCTGTCAGAGTGGGTCTTTTTTCTTCTTTTTACTCAAATCACAATAAATTAAAATTACTCATTAGGTAAATTATGTTGAGCCTCTATAAACTGATTTACGAGCATAACTGACCTTTCAGCGTTAGTATTGTCTGAGAACCTGATCGAAGGTGAACCAATATCTATAATACCGAGACACAGAGGAGATTGTGTCTCCTGCGTGGACATCATGATTAAACTAAGCGAAAGTGAGAGATAATCTTAAGCTAAACACTTTGAACATAAGGAAGAGCTCCAAAATGTTAGCATCACCGGGAGCCTTCTTGAAATAAACATAGCTTACATAATGTAGTACCGAACGACAGCGACTTTATCATCAAATTACCTGGAGGATTAGGTGATACTGTAAATCGGACACTATTCTTCTGCTTTCGCGATATTAATGAAAATATCATAAAATGGTGGCACGTAGTAAATTTTTCGAAAGGCTCTCGTTTTAAGTCTTCACAGTCGTTCCAAAATGTTAGTTCGAGAAGTCAATGTCGATAATCAGGTTTATGGCGTCGTAGTTTCTCGTTGTGCATCATAACGTTACAGTGTTCCTTAATAGTGGTCAGTCTCTAACTTATATAATGCGACAAAAGGTGAGCTAGATTGCACAGATTACTAGTAGACTATTTCTGGATTATTACTACGCTTCTAATTTTCGACCGTGAACTGTGACCTCACGGTGTTAAAAGTATCGTGAAGATGAACCACCTCCATGACGATGGATGGACGAGCAGATTCCTGCGGAGGTGGTGTCGCGCTTACCTGCAGGGCAAAGACAACTGAGTTCTAGCGGAAGCTTACCGAAAACTACTCGCAGAAATGTTTCGAGTAGTGGAACGAATGAACAAAGAAGGGTGTAGTCTCAAGTAAGTTCTACGTCCACTGCTAACGACATGTGGGAAGTAGACATTTTCGGCATCAGTCTCGTTGCTTTTTGAGTCATATGTACACACCATTTTTCAGCAGAACTTATGCCAACGGGTCCTGCGTTTTACCGTCGTGGTTTAAAACCGCCACCAGACTGTCAGTCCGCTGTCATGACCGTTGCCTGAAGGTATATTTACAAAGGCCAAAAAATTAAATTTTGCTAACAGTATAGTCCGGTAATGTTGTATGGAAAAAATGCGTACACACCTTTTGCAGCCACATGTGCGACAACATTGCCGCCACTGTTGCCTGGCGATGTTTGCATTAATATATTTCCGGGCCAGGAGTATTTACGCGAGCAACACTATGGTGCGAAATGGACGAAAGGGAGGTAGTGTGATTGAGTGCAGGTTTCATGCATTTGCATTCCAAAAGAAAAGAAAAGTTACCGAAAAAAAAGAATCTGGCTTTGTGGAGGTGTTTTATCAAGTAAGCGAAACTTTAACTCGTGGACTGATACTGGACACACAGCCTACGTTTTCCGGAAAGCCGAAACATAATTTTGAGTATGTATTTTAAAAATAGCTAGTCCGAGATTTGGTAAGGCGAGTACCACTATGAATCCCTTTATACCAGTTAGAACCGGATTAGCTTTTCAGTTTTCGATTCACGTAATGAAGCTTCAAGAAAGTATATACGTCTTAAGAACCTATACATAGTACAATTATGGCCTGATAGTGCATATCTACTGCGACGGTAACAATGGAAACCCCTTTTTTCAGTTTAGTTAATTGTGCATATTATTTCGTGTTGTATACCAGACGTACGTATCACATTTATGGAATTTATGTTTGTCTCTTTTGCCCACGTATACAGTTCTATAGACAACAGTGTCTCTACGATCGTGCATTAAATTTCGAACTGAAGGCCAAAAGTGTTTCATGTGACTTGTGCCTGCAGCGCTCGACCAACACGAAATATCCTCCGCACTTGGTGGACAGCACCAGAAACATCTTGGCAGTATGCTGGCGACTGCCAGTAACAACTTTCTGCATTAACGACATTGAGCGGTCATATCGCAGCATTGCCATGTATTGCATCGACATCGCAGCACTATTGACGGCAATACGGTTGCGGCCACAGACAGCCCTAAAGTATGTCTCGAGTAAACACACTTTAGAGCACCTCTCTCCCTCCCACTGCTGTCGTAATTCGCCATGGCGTCAAGCTTGTTGGTGGAAAAGTGTGATTAAAAGAGGGGTCAGGATTATTCGACTTAAAGAAGGGTCGACTACACACTCAGTTAAACTTTTCCTATAGACCGATGAATATATCTCCACGAAGACTCGCACATTTAATAAGAGGGGCGCTCAATAAGTAATGTCACACTTTTTTTCTCGGCCAGCTTACGTTGAAAAATGCGGAATTTTTATGGGACATCGTGGAATATTCCCGTTTCAGCCCCTGTGGTTCCGGTAGGTGGCGGCGCTATACGAATCCTTCAAAATGACGTCTGTAACCGAAGTCAGTTCCAAGGAGAGACCTGTCATTGACTTTGTTTCGACAAAAAACCAGAGCATCGCAGATGTTCATAGACTCGCAGAATGTCTACGGTGACCTCGAAGTGAACAAAAGCACGGTTAGTCGTAGGGCGAAGCGTGTGTCGTCATCGCAACAAGGTCGCACAAACATGTCCGATCTCCTGCGTGCCGCCGGCCACACACGACTGTGACTCCAAATGCTGCAACATGACACACTCATTCAAGTTGATAGACAGTTCACAAAAAAACGCCTCGCTGCAGAACTGGACGTCTCTGTTGGCCGTGCTTGACACACTCGTAACCCCTCAAAGGTGTGCGCTCGCTGGTTTCCTCGCCGACCGACAACGCACATTAAACGGCAACGAAGGACCATCTGTGAGGAATTACTTGTGCATTACGAGGCTGATCGTGACAATTTTTTGTCGAGCATCGTCAAAGGCAGTGAAACATGCGTTCATCACTTAGAACCGGAATCAAAACGGAAATCTGTGGATTTGCGCCACACCACGTCTCCTCCAAAGTAGTAGTTCAGAGCCGCACCCTCTGCCGATAAGGTCGTGGCGACGGTCTTCTGGGTCTCTGAAGGGGTTATCCAGTTGGATGTCCCCTGTCATGGTGCAAGGATCAAGTCGGAATTGTAGTGTGCTACCATCAGGAAATTGACTTCAGCGTGTTCGCCGCCACAAAAATGCAAACGATCCTCCTCTTCTCCATCGCAATACAAGACCCCACGAGGATCTCCCTAAACTTCATTGAACTGTTTTTCCTCATCCACTCTACAGCCCGGATCTCGCACCTCCCGACGTCCATCCGTTTGGCCCGATGAGAGAAGCATTACGTGCCTGGCCAAGCAAGCTGTTGGCTCGGACATCGACCAGTAGAGTGGTCACATGCGGGTATAAAGGGCCTCCCAATAATGTGGCGTAAGATCGTCGCATTGAACAGAGATTGCGTTCAGAAAATAGGTTTTGTAGCCAAAAGAATAGGGAGTGATGTGGTATTGGAATCTTGAGTAAAACAAACCTGCTTTCAGAAAAAAATTGTTTCATTACTTATTGAACACACCTCGTAAATTACAAAACTCTGAAATGAGTGGCAGAAATGTTGTTATTGTAGAGAATTAATTTGTAAAGAACCGGCAGCCAAAGCTCGGTAAATCAGAAAAAAAAGAAGCCACACACAAGAAATCACGGAGCGTAAAGGAATAAGGAAATTAAACATGACAAACTGCGGGGAAGCGAGAGAGATTGGCTATTGAGGGGGCACGGTAGTAGAATGTCGAAGATTACCTTAGTAGCGGTATAGACGTGTCTGTGGTCCGAATACGTTCGTAATTAGGATTTGGCATTGTAATTTCAAGTATCGAACTGTAATGATTAGCGAACGAGAAGATTGTAAGCAGCTTCGACAAAACAGACATTCTCTCCTGAACGTCTGATGCCTTAGGTACTCAGATGTGTTACTGCAACATGGCGCCTAAACTGTAGGTCATTGTGACTTGAAGGCTGACTGTACTAACCGCAGGAGACGGTCGTTGTCAGTAGTAGATCAACCAGCACACTTGAGACCGACCCCCCCTCCCCCCCCCAAAAAAAAAGCAATAAAAGTGATTGCTTATGACTGAAAAGGTGTGGTTATATAATTTTTGATGTTCATGGAATGCTTTAGCAGCATGTTTTACCTGCACACACATCAGTAACTGGACAATAGTACAGGGATGCCCTGAAATCCATGTGAGGCACAAAGACAACACATCCTTGAAACAGGCTGCACCACGGTAATGCACAGCGGCGTATTGCAGGTGGTGTTACTGAATATCCTGCAAAAACCGATGTGAACTTTATCGCTCACCCTCCTAATAGTCCGGATTTAGCCCCGTGTAACTTTTTTCTATTCCCTAACCTGAAGAAATACTTTTGTGAGGCGTTTTCCATCAGATCGTTCTTTATTGTACTGCCTCGTATTTACTATATCGTGTCTGCCGTCGGATCATACATAAAATTAATAAAAAATTCAGGAACTCATAAGCAAAATCAAAGCTGTATGCCATCGGTGGCCTCGAAGTCTTCCTGTGCTTCCATTACCATGAGTAATTACTACAGTCTGCCACTCCTGACGTATGTGGCATCACAAGCTGACGTACTTTATTATTATTGTAATAATATAGAATTTGTTTAATGTCAGGGATATCGAGATTCCTCTGTTTCTGAAAACTGGATGGTAGGTGGGAGGGCAGATAACACTGGTCCTGTAGCCCTGCGCCTGCTATACGGAAGTTTGAGTCACAGCTCACGTACAAGATAAGTAATTTAAGTAGTAATAAACTGTTTCTAACACTTTAAACTAATTTATTACGTTAATTATAGTGCTCTTCAAGCGTACCATTAAAAGTTTTTGTCTTACTCGCGTATTTTCACAGTAATCACGTAAAGTTCGTTTTGTTTACATATCGCGGCCAGGCCGAACTTTTGAGCTTTCAGATTAAACTTCATACCGCAATTTTAAGTGCATTTACTGATAGTTTAGTGTGCTAAATACGTTTGGTGCCCCTTTATATCTGTACAGTATCGTCTTCTCTTAAGTAATTTCCAGTAATAAACTTCTGAACCATTGTTTACATTGTCGCGAGTAGGCCTAATTTTTCGTACACGTATTTTCATTGTTTTCCGGTAACTTAATTGTCTTTCTGTCACTAAAATCGATTTGTACCATGAGTGTAAAGTGCCTGACGTGCCGTAGAATCGTTAGCTCCGGGGTCTGGTGTGATGGATGTAGTAACTTTTTTCATTGGGGCGATTGTAGTGGCGTGGGAATTGGGAAAATGAGCGAGACTCATCAGTGGTTCTGTAGGCTATGCAGTAGAGATAGAAAGATTGTGGAACAGGAGGGGAAAATTGCTGCCCTTCAGGCTGAGTTAGATGAGGGTAGGCGAGAACTGGGCAGGTTAAGGGGGGAGAAGGTTAAACAGGGGTGGGAAGTGGCAACAGGCATAAGGAACAGGTCAAGAAATTCTTCTGACAGCTTTGTTATTAATGTACAAAATAGGTTTGACCTGTAGCCTCAGTCAGAAACTGATGAGCATCTCACAGAAGTAGATGTAGACAGGGCTCAACAAGCTTTCAGCAGCAAATTGAATAAGATGGTAGGGAAGTCTGCAAAGAGAAAGTAAGTCTTGTTGCTAGGTAGTTCGCATGCTAGGGGTGTGGGCCAACTTCTGCAGGATGAATTAGGGTCAGAATACCAGGTCACAAGTTTTTTCAAACCTAGTGCTGGACTGGGGCAGATTACAGAGGATTTAGGTTCACTATGTAGAGGCTTTACTAAGGAACATACCATGGTTATTGTGGGTGGGCCGGGCAACAGTATTGACAGAGATCTGGGGTACAGCATAGAGTGTGACCTGGCAAAGATTGCATCAGCATCGAGTCATACCAATGTTGGGTTTGTGTCGGTTCTGGAGCGCCACGGCCAGCCTCATTTGAGCTCTTCTGTCAGGAGAGTTAATTTGGAGTTGGAACTGCTACTTGGATGTGGTGTGGGGTCACACATTGGTATGGTTCCTGTTGATTCACTCTGTAAGTGGGACTATACTAGACATGGCCTACACCTCAACAAGAAAGGGAAGGGTAAACTGGCTGGGCTGATAGCAGGAAATTTAAAGGGGGGAGGAACTACATCTCATGGTGGAAACTCTTTTTTAGTGTAAGGTCAGTGTCCAGTGGGAAACTCAACCAGGCAACTACTAAAGATGCTAAAAAAGTTCAAGATACTCACAAAAGTAAAGTGAAAAATAATGTTAGTATATTTCATCAAAATATTGGGGGATTGAAGAATAAAACTGATGAGCTTCTGCTTTGTTTAGAAGATATAGAAACTGAGAATGTAATAGATGTACTATGCCTGCCTGAGCATCACATTGTCACTGATACGCAATGGGTACAAATTAGCTGCACATGTAAGTAGAGATAATATGATGAGAGGAGGAGTTGCCATATATGTCAAAAGCTTCCACAGTGTAAAAAATTTAGAAACTAAAAAATTTTGTGTAGAGCAACATATAGAAGCATGTGCCACTGAACTAAAACTAAATGATGGCACTTTCATAATTGTAACACTGTATAGGTCCCCCTCAGGGAATTTCCAGCTATTTCTAGAAAACTTGGATGCTTTGTTGTGCTATCTGTCAGACAGGGGGAAGCAAATTATCATTTGTGGGGATTTCAATGTTGATTCCCTGAAAGAGTGTAATAGGAAGAATGACCTTGTAGTATTACTCAGTTCCTTCAGTTTGAGCTCCGTCATTGATTTTCCTACTCGGACAACAAAGAACAGCAGGAGATTGATAGACCAAGATAAGTTTAAGGACATAAATGCTTATCCCGTTGAGAATGGTCTTTCAGATCATGGTGCACAGCTAGTTACAGTACGTGACATAGCTCCATGCAGTATATCAAATCAGAATTTCAAAGCAGTGCGTTCAATTAACAATATAAATATTGCAAACTTTAGGGAAAGCCTAAAGCAGCTAGACTGGGATGAAGTGTATATGGAACCCGATGCAAACTTGAAATATAACTTATTTCACGATACATTTTAAGGGTATTTGAATATTGTTTTCCCAAGAAAATAGTTAAACATAATTCCAAGAAAACATATAAAAAACCTTGGCTAACTAAAGGAATAAGAATATCTTGCAACCGTAAAAGAGAACTGTATCTAACAGCAAGAGGGAGTACTGACCCCGAAATTGTTCAATATTATAAAAACTATTGTGTGGTATTAAGAAAAGTTATTAAAAAGTCCAGAAGCATGTGTATCATGTCTGAGATCAGTAACTCTGATAATAAAATTAAAGCAATTTGGATTACTGTTGGAAGGGAAACAACCAAGAGCACTGGAAGACTTTAGTGCCATAAAACTGAATGACAAGTGTACTAACAAACAATCAGAAATTGAAAATATTTTCAATAATCATTTTTTAAATGTTGTGGAGAAAATAGGATCTAGATCGTCACTAGAAGAGGCAAGGCTTCTAATAGAGGAGGCCATACCTGTGCAGTTTGAAACAACTGTATTTCCACCAACCTCTCCCTCTGAAATCAGTAAAATAATAAACTCACTGAAAAGTAAAAGCTCTGGCGGAATTGATGGCATTTCCAGCAAGATACTTAAAGATTGTTCCCCACAGATAAGTAGGATTCTCAGCCACGTATGTAATAGCTCTTTGGAGCAGGGTGTTTTCCCCCGATAGACTGAAATATGCCATTGTAAAACCATTGCATAAAAAGGGGGATCCGTCGGATGTCATCAACTATCGCCCAATCTCTCTTCTAACAGCTCTATCAAAAATTTTTGAGAGAGTATTGTATTCAAGAGTAGCATCTCATATTTGTAAAAATAAAGTACTAACAAAATGTCAGTTTGGTTTTCAGATAGGCTTTTCAACAGAAAATGCTATATACGCTTTCACTGATCAAATATTAAATGCTCTGAATAACCGGACATTGCCCATTGGTATTTTTTGTGATCTCTCAAAGGCCTTTGATTGTGTAAATCATGGAATTCTTTTAGATAAGCTCAATCATTATAGTTTGAGGGGGGGGGGGGCAGTGCACAAATGGTTTAATTCATACTTAACTGGAAGAATGCAGAAATTTGAAATAAGTGGTTCATGTAATGTTAAAACAACAACTGATTCCTCAAACTGGGGGGCTGTCAAGTACGGGTCCCACAGGGTTCGGTCTTAGGTCCTTTACTGTTCTTGATATGCATTAATGACTTACCATTCCACATTGATGAAGATACAAAGTTAGTTCTTTTTGCTGATGATACAAGTATAGTAATAACATCCAAAAACCAAGAACTAAGTGATGTAATTGTAAATGATGTTTTTCACAAAATTATTAAGTGGTTCTCAGCAAACGAACTCTCTTTAAATTTTGATAAAACACAGTATATACAGTTCCGTACAGTAAATGGCACAACTCCAGTAATAAATATAGACCTTGAACAGAAGTCTGTAGCTAAGGTAGAATTTTCAAAATTTTTAGGTGCGTCCATTGATGAGAGGTTAAACTGGAAGCAACACATTGATGGTCTGCTGAAACATCTGAGCTCAGCTACGTATGCTATTAGGGTTATTGCAAATTTTGGTGATAAGAATCTCAGTAAATTAGCTTACTATGCCTACTTTCATTCACTGCTTTCGTATGGCATCATATTCTGGGGTAATTTATCGTTGAGTAGAAAAGTATTCATTGCTCAAAAACGTGTAATCAGAATAATTGCTGGAGCCCACCCACGGTCATCCTGCAGACATCTATTTAAGGATCTAGGGATCCTCACAGTAACCTCACAGTATATATATTCACTTATGAAATTTGTTGTTAATAATCCAACCCAGTTCAAAAGTAATAGCAGTGTGCATGGCTATAACACCAGGAGAAAGGATGATCTTCACTATGCAGGGTTAAATCTGAGTTTGGCACAGAAAGGGGTAAATTATGCTGCCACAAAAGTCTTTGGTCACCTACCAAACAGCATCAAAAGCCTGACAGATAGTCAACCAACATTTAAAAATAAATTAAAAGAATTTCTAGATGACAACTCCTCCTACTCATTGGCTGAATTTTTAGGTATAAATTAAGGGGAGGAGGGGGGGGGGGGGGAACTTAAACATTTGTGTCATGCAATATTTTGTGTAATGTAATATCTTGTACAGACATCTTTTATTAACCTGACACGTTCCACATCATTACGAAGTGTCGTATTCATGATCTATGGAACAAGTATTAATCTAATCTACTGATAATTTCAGCAGACACTCCTACGAGCTCTTGACTTATATCCTCGTCCCATAAATGATAGTTTGCTTCAGAAAATCAGTTGCCTGAGAGCTATGTTCTCTGTATTTCATTTGCCACCAGATACTCGATCTCATCTTCTCTGTAAGCCTATTGTTAGAAATATCTTCTGTGGCACCAAAAGACCACATCCACTTATCATAAACACTTACGTTTAATGAGCGAATCTAAATTTGAGCTACTGAAGTTCTTAACGAGCTCATCGCTTCCTTACAGGGTACTTCTGCTGCAACCGGTACTAATTAGGGAGAATGCTCTGATCGACTGAAAATTGTGTATACCAGAAGAGCTGTCGGTTACGGCAGCAAATAACTAACAAGTACTGTCCTACGCCGCTGTGTGTAAGACTCGCATAGAAAATCAACGGCTTAAGAGCTAAAAGTTTTCAGTTACGTTCAATAGTCGCAGATTTTCGTATAGCAGTGGTGAGTTTTCATTTGCGTCTTATTGATACGTTTGATTGTTTCTGGCTGTCAGTAGTAATAAAAAACGAGAAGAAACAGCACTGGAAAGAAGTCTTGGAGGAATTAAAACGTATCTCTCTTTTTCGACTCCAAGGACGCGAGTATTAGAATAACAGAGATTGTGGGGAAAATACTGATAGAGAGGATTGAAACGGTAGAAAACGGAAGATGTGTGTGTGTGTGTGTGTGTGTGTGTGTGTGTGTGTGTGTGTGTGTGTGTGTGTGTAAACGTACTGAGTGGTTATAATTAAAGTACAGCTACTCGTGGAGGTCCGATATTGGGCTGTAATTATCGTACAGCAGTGAAACTTGGTAGATATACTAATACATTAAAGCTAAATCGATTTACGCAGGAAAAAAATTAGTTCCAGTTTTGGCCACCAGGTGCAACTCTGGCGCTATACTCTGATCGTATGACGATAAAACATCCACTCTGCCATCTGACAAGTGAGTGAACAGTACGGGTAACGTGAAGCCACCGTGCGCTTTTAGCGAAACTCTTTAATGCGAATGGCTGTATAGCAAGCAGTCTGATACGTCTGAGGAGGAGCTCGATGTCATTAAATGATTTAAAGGTGAGAATGGAATTCGAAAACATGAGTGAGCTTGGTGTGGCACCTGGAAGAGGAAGTTATTGACGAGATTGCTGTAACTGACCATGCAGCACGTGTCTTGGCTGGTACTAGTGTTAGTGCTCGTGTGGTGTCACGAGAATGGTTCCTGTCGTGGTCAGTAATACGGAAAGAGAGCCAGACGGTGCAGCATCTGAAACCTCATGATCAGCAGCAACGTTCTGAGTTTGGTCGTCAGTTTCTAGCACGGATCGAAGTTGATGACGCGTGGCCGGACAGTATTTTTTGGAGTGACGTACATTTTACACTGCAGAGTGCAGTGAATATACAGAACTTCGGCGCGTCTGGAGTACTGTTAAACCGCGTATTGCGCAGGAAGAGCTGTTACACTCACCGTATGTGGCTGTGTTGTGTGGATTCACAAGCACCTTTATTCTCGGTCCATTCTTCTTTGAAGAGAATACGTCCAGTGAGCCTGGCATGTATACCGTGGCGTCTGCACGTTTGTGAGTCGTCCTTGTACAGCACGTTATTCCTGTATTGGAAGAGCATAACTGTGTGGAATCCACTGTTTTCATGCAAGATAGGTCAACACCTCATGTCGCTCGCCCAGTGAAAGATCTGCTTAATGCAAGCTTCCACGAACGTGTGATTCCCAGAGGTTTTCCAGATGCATGGCCTGGAAGATCAACTGATGTGAATCCATGTGACTTTCGGTTCTGGGGATATCTGAAAGAACATGTTTAACAGGGACACGACCGATCTCTAACTGAACTGAAGGCTAGTCTACAGGAACGTTGCTCAGATTCTACCGGAACTGCTGCGAGCAACTGTTGGTCTCGTCGTTTGTAGGTGCAGCATCTCAACATGTCCGGTGCTTATTTACAACAACAGATGGCAGAGTACAATGACGTTGCAGGCACATGTGTTTCGGAGTGTTGACGCAGCGTCATCGTCAGCTACCAATTATCCAGGCTATCGGTCAGTAATCGGTGGCGCAGGTTCGATCCGGGTCGGGCTCAGCTTGTGCGGCACGTTAGTGCGCAGTTCGAACGATACTTGTGTGGAACATCGGTCCTCAGACGTTAATTTTCGTTACCGTTGGCTTTCCTTCAGTCAGTTGATACAATGCAATTTTCATTATGAATGAAAACACACGCAACACTGGTATAATGTTGTACAATATTATTTCACAAACCGGTTTTCGGCTATTAAGCGATCACCAGGTACAAAGATCAATATGTAGTGCATTGACAAAGATAATTATAAAATAGATGCAGTGCATTTCTCACTTGTTTGGTCTTTTTTGCCCACGTTGGTAGCTTAGTGGCTAACGTGGCGGCCTCTCACTTTTGTCTCCCATGATCGAAGCCAGGTTATTTTTTTATTTTATATTTTCGTTCATCTACCCATGTCCGCAGAAGATTGCTACACGAATTTTTCTTAGCGAGTTAGGAGGTGCTAGGGCATTATATCAATTTTGAAATTACAACTGTGTTTCACAGTAAGTCTCACACATTCGTTATATAACGCGCGTGTGTGTGTGTGTGTGTGTGTGTGTGTGTGTGTGTGTGTGTGTGTGTGTGTTCTTATATTTCATTCTTATATAGATTCTTATATTTTATTTTTATGTTAATTTTTGAGGATGATTCGGTGCATGCCCTCGGATGATACCGATCGTAGAAACATTCAAAACGTAGAAATTCCCAATCGCCCAAAGGCAGATTTCCCACAGTGACATTTCTTTGCATGAATCTCACTCGGGAAATAAACGACGCTTTGACGAGTTGTCAATAATTTCGCGGCAGACCACGCAGAACGGATCTCTCTTCCCGAAAACTGGTGCTCGCAGTTGGTTGTGAATCAAGATACGGTACAGGAATTTCACCGAAAAAAGTTTCAAATACTTTTCCATTCATTTACTTTTTTTACTTCATTTAGCAGTGATACAATTAGTAGACCAGTAAGAAGAACGTTATTTCAGTATACATTGGAAGACATTCGTGTAGTAATCTTCTACGTACACGGGTAGATAAATGGAAAATAAAAGCAAAAATAATAATCAGGTTTCGAACACGGGACGCAAAACTGTGAAGCCGCGATGCTAGGCACTGTGCCATAACTTTGGTTGAAACATATGCTCGTAAAAGGCAGATAACTTGAGGCACACACACTTATTTTTGAGCCCTCTTTCAACAAGCGAAGTTTCTGGGAAACAGAGTTATGACACTAGCCGTGTTCTCCTCGTTAGTCAGCATTGCTCTCACTGTCAGTACATTTGATTTATAGCTGGGAAATTCCGGACTTTTCAGTGGATCAATATTCCCCCAGCTCGATTTACCTCTAGGGTTAGGGAAAGGAAAAGTACAAAAAAAGGTTGAAATTTACTCGATGAGTTCGTTGTATTGGTTGGAATAGTGTTCTCGACTTATCAGATTCACAAATGTTGAACTAATTTTCTTATCACAAGCAAGACGAACAAACAATTTGTGGAACAGCCTTCTCGACTTAAACAGCTCAGCGCTGTCAGACTTGCAGTTTGCCAAACAATTCTCTGCATAGAGAGCTAAAAATAATTTTTTTTTTTTTTTTTTTTTACGGGTTCCCAAATAATTTCGTTAAAAGTTAATGGTTGCTGAGTGTAATTTTATCCAAATAAAATAATTGAATCACTAGAATCAGTTACGTTATTAAAAATATTCATTATGGTTCTGGATTGTGGGCGTCACACGTAGTCAGCTCTCGAAACAATCTAGGCACTGCACTGCACTTCAGTCAGTCAGTTCATTTACGAGATAAATGAACTAAATTTCCGTTGCAGGGTTTGCACCTGCCGCCATCAAGAAGCTAAGACATTCCGTAGTGTTATCAGGAGTGTAGCGCTCAGAGGGACAGATAGTTTATGTGTAAAAATAAAGATGACTCACTTTACAAGCTAACAGCCTTCTCTAATTAAATCCAAGCAAGTGATTTTGTCTGTTAATACATATGAAAGGCTGTTAACTGCAAGCACGAGTAGCATTCATGTGCAGTAGTGGAGAGGAACTCGTTGATCAAATGTCTTACCGTTGTGATGCTGGTAGTTTGTGGTCTCGTTGGGCGCCGTAGCGGTGTCTCCATATATCGGTTTCCGGTTTCGCGTATACCTTGCTTTATATTCTCATATAAAACATCAAACATGTAGACTTAAAGTTAAATGAAGCACTACTCCACCATTTTCACCTTTAGCAGCGTATATTCTGTTACAAACAGCACCCACAACATACAGTTTTGACCACGAATTACATAAAAAGATCAAAATCCATAGGGTCTCTGACAAACTCATGAAATAATTATTTCCTTCTCAGATCATCAAATTTTAGTGCTTTACAACGAGTTAACGGGTGCAAATATGAGTAAACAAACATAAATATCAATAAGCAGATTTAAATATTAATCCTAGAACACTAAAGGAGAAAAATATTACATTGTTACTAAAGCATCGTAAATTTTACTACTACATGCTTTATTCAAAGGAAATCCTAATTTATAGTTCATGCACAAGCTAATTACACTTACAATGTGTCCATGGTATGTCACATACAAAATAAGTACAAAATGTTCTGTCTCACACCCTATATTGACAATACCAAATTGGCGGGAACCGCGGATTGGTATCAGCTGGAATCGTAAATTTTATGAGAGTTTAGTAATCTAGGATTAAATCACGTGCGCGAGTGAATGCTGTTATTTACGCCATTATGTTAACTCACAATGTAACCCTCATAGATAAAGTGCAAGACGTTAGGTTTGTAATTAATAAAGAGAAAACGATGTACATACAACTAAAAAAGGCAGGAGATTGGAAGGGTGACAAGCGCAATGGAGGATATGAAGCTAAAGATGTTGAGTTCATTAAAGTACCTGGGATCCGTAGTAAACTGGAATGTAAGTGTGGAGCATAAACTTCGGGTAAGGATAAAAACTGCCGAGAGATACACGTATATCTCACAGAAAATGTACAGTAGTAAGTTGCTGTCAGGGAAAAGAAAATAATTAAGAGTGTGTGTAACAGTGATCTGGCGCGTACTGTTATATGGGTCAGATAATTGGACAACGAATCATAGAAAAATTGGAAACTGATGATATTTGAAAATAGTCGAATTTCGCATCAGTAGAAGAAGTTGCAAATTACGTGTCGAGTTAGAACAAAGATTCTGGACGCGTGGATTGTCGCAGATCCAGTAGAAATTAGTCGGGCAGCTACAGTGCCGGGCCCAAATGCGAGTTGTTGTAAGCGACAAAAATGTTGTTAGAACAAGTCTAGATGTGAAAAGCCTACCAAGACGACTCAAAGGTAGATGGTAATATGGGGCAATGAAGGACATAGATCTTCTGCAGAACAACATGTGATGTAGGTTAGAGGTAAATGATTAAGGCTGAAGAGATCAATCTGAATGTGTGGCAAGTACTTAATACCAGGTTAGTGATATTGGCTTACGGAAATGCGCAGAAAAAAGGCTTATGTTGCAGTAGTAAAGTGTATTGAAAAGATTCTCACATTTTTCCGCTATGTTAGCTTTTTTGGATGAGTACTTTAATTGTAAGATGCCGTTCTGCGGTACTATGAAACAGGTAATTACGGGAACGGGGCAAAAGCCATGACAAACATTACCCAACGAGACAGGAAACAAAGCCAAGCAAGCGTAACGAAAGTGTGAGCTTCTAGCGTATTGGATCTCTTAGGAGGTTAAATGTGGCCGCTTCGTCTGGTAATACGATGAATATCTTGATTCTTCCTGCTGCATTTCCTCGACTAGACCCCATGACGTTCTCGGTTGAAATATCAGTTAAATATGTAAACTGCACCCAGCTGCATACGTACGATAGCATTAAAATATTGAAACCATTCCTTACTGCCGGCCGGAGTGGCCGAGCGGTTCTAGGCGCTTCAGTCTGGAACCGTGCGACCGCTACGGTCGCAGGTTCGAATCCTGCCTTGAGCATGGATTTGTGTGATGTCCTTAGGTTAGTTAGGTTTAAGTAGTTCTAAGTTCTAGGGGACTGATGACCTCAGCTGTTCAGTCCGATAGTGCTCAGAGCCATTTTTGAACCATTCCTTACTCAAGACACAATGAGTGTTGGTGTGTTTCGGCAGGTATAAGTTACAGACTAGGGAAGTGGATGCTCGGAATAACATCTCCTTTTGCTGTAAGCTTTCAGAAAAGAAACCGCAAATGCAGCTGTGCAGATACTTTCTACGTAGCTGTCCGTGGTACAAAAATCTAACTTACCAAATAAAATACAGAGGCTGTCGAATTTAAAAGCAGATGGCTGGCGATGTATGGATCGCAGCAAGAATACCCTGAAAATAAAGCATATTTGTTAGTTCTATTCTAAATATGCAACTGCTGAAAATAACACTCTTTCCTTAAAAGTATTTTGTTCAGAAAAAAATACATCAAAGCAGTTACAGATTTTTATAGCAATTATAATGGCTGCAAATCGTGAAAATTAGCAGACATAAGATACTTTGAAAAGGACATATTATGGCCTGGCACCTGGGATCAAGTATCTCGTACTCATGCGTATACAGTGAGCATCTACGGAAAGTGACTGTAGGTCGGCGAAACCACGAGAAGGCGAAAGGTCATTAACGTCCATACTTCAATGTAGAAGGTAGGTTTCGACGGCTCGCGTACCCTGTAAAGCAGGATGGGCGGCGATCTACGGCAGATCTGATGAGTGTACAATGACGTTGCATGCACGCGTGTTTCGGAGCACACTGTCCAGTGCACGTTGTTGAAAATGCGGCTTCGCCGCAGACTTCCCTCCAGTGTTGACGCAGCGTCATCGTAAGTTACCAACTAACCAGGCTATCGGCCAGTAATCGGTAGCCGGCCGCGGTGGTCTAGCGGTTCTAGGCGCGCAGTCCGGAACCGCGCGACTGCTACGGTCGCAGGTTCGAATCCTGCCTCGGGCATGGATGTGTGTGATGTCCTTAGGTTAGTTAGGTTTAAGTAGTTCTAAGTTCTAGGGGACTGATGACCACAGTATTTACGTCCCATAGTGCTCAGAGCCAGTAATCGGTAGCGCAGGTTCTTCGAACGATACTTGCGTGGAACATCGGTCCTCAGACGGTAATTTTCGATATCGTTGGATTTCCTTCAGTCAGTTGATACTATGCAATTTTCATTATGAATGAAAACACACGCAACACTGGTGTAATGTTCTACAATATTTATTATTTCACAAACCGGTTTTCGGCTGTTAAGCGATCACCAGGTACAAAGATAAATATGTGGTGCAGTAGCATTTTGTAGGACCAAAGATTTTAAATTGGTTCATCTACAGTGTATCTCCAGAGATAAGATTTTAACGTTAGATTTAGGAATGAAGCTAGAGGAATTATTTCAGTCTAAATGCGGTGTAAGATTATTTAACTAAGATGAAACACGGAACATTAACTAATGAACTATATACTAATTAAAACATTGTTCACAGAATAAAATAAATTGAACAGTAAACTTCTGTGACATGTTCCAAAGGTGTGTCTGAGCAAAATGATCTTGCCTTTAATAGATCCTAAATTACAGACAGATGCAATTTCTTTACTATGTTGTAGAAAGGCCAAGAAGATTGCATGTGACGTATAAAACATTACGAAGAAAGGTGAAAACGAATTTTACTGCTACGGTATATCTGGAAGCCATGTTATAGTGTGTGGCGGATAGGATTTAATGTGTCCGTATCATCCAACCTCATTATTAGGCCATTCAGAAATGATATACGTGAAAGGCTACCGCTGCGCCTCCACATAAGCTTTAGTTTATCTTATCATATTGGTAATTACGCAAGATGCGAGAGAAAATATCATATTTTTAGTCTGTTTTCAATGTACTCTGTTGGAAGTTTGATTAAAGTTTCGCGCGGTACCAATTCCGAGCCGTGCTGGTCACGTTGTTCAGGGTCAAGCAGTCGGGTAGGATTCTTTTCATCATCTAACTTGTTAGGCGACACCCACCACCTCAGAGGCAACGATCACACATACTCAGAACATTGACACAATGATCTGTGAAGGAAATTGTCGTGGAGCTTCAGGTGTCGCTTAACTGACTTTTTCTTTTTTTTCTTTTTTTTCTTTTTTTCTTTTTTAAATTCGTGGTAAGATCTTATGGACCAAACTGCTGAGGTCATCGGTCCCTAAGACTACACACTACTTAATCTAACGTAAAGTAACTTAAGCTATTGACAAAACACACACCCATGCCCGCTGGAGGACTCGGTCCTCCGACGGGGGAGCCACGCGGACCGTGACAAGGTCCGCTAGACCGCACGGCCACCCCGCGCGGCGCATAACTGTTGCCACCATTTTCATAGATCCATATCATTGATGAAAAGTTCCTATAAATGCGAGATAAGTCACCTACAGTTAAAGAAACAGACGGTATGGTTTCGATTGTCTAATTGGGCTGTGGATTCGATTTTTGTGCGCAATATTTCGACAACTACCTGATCGTTTTGGTACGACGAGTTATGATGTAGCCTATAAACACACGAAAGATAAAGACTCGTGCTAAGAAGACGGCTGTATCCTGTTTCAGCCCCTTAGGGTTGGAATTTAGAGAAGTCCCGTCTTAAACGACGCCTACAGTATCAGGTCCACACCTTCCCTAAAGTTTGCGGTTTGGACTGGGCGATGTTGAGTCAGTCAGTCAGGACAGTGCCTTTTATTTATACAGATAACAGGTAGCTTCATTAATAAGACATTTTGAAATATTCATTTTAAGACTGATTATTTATTTTGTAGATAGTACTATATTTTGTATGTAGGTAAATTCTGATTGGCTGCTACGTTCTATTTATTAACTTCCATTTGGCGAACAAATCTGTTCGTTAATGGTTACAGTGCGTTATTTTTTAAATTGAAAGACTTATTTTTGCATGGACTGGAATCTCGTCTGTAGAGTTTCCTCTCCTATCCAATAAGTGAACGAGAAGAAATTTTCCTACCGTGACACACAAACATGTGGGACACACTAACCGTGGCTTTGCGAAAGTTCACATCTGCAAACAACAAATTTCTCCCGATTCTTCGCTAGATCGGGGACGATTTTCTTACTTAGGCTGTTTGAAAGCTATGTCGATTTCCCCAATGGATTTCTCCTCCATAGGCTGTGGCTCCTAACGTGGGCTCTAAAGCAGTGAATTCTGTAGGGCATTTCGGAAATCTTCTACGATGTTACAGTAAAGCCTCAATACTTGGGATGCCACGTCATTTATTAATTCAAACAAAAATGAGTAAAATGTGTTTTCACAATCGTCGTTCTCTGAGTGTCAACCTCAAATAATTAATCACAGTAACT
This sequence comes from Schistocerca americana, assembly GCF_021461395.2. Taxonomy (NCBI): domain Eukaryota; kingdom Metazoa; phylum Arthropoda; class Insecta; order Orthoptera; family Acrididae; genus Schistocerca; species Schistocerca americana. The sequence goes on along the minus strand of NC_060121.1, from coordinate 329,493,079 downwards.
TTCACAGTGTCTGGTTATAGCCTTTCGAGTACCATGATGTTCACAAAACCATACACGGTATCTGTTCCCATGTTCCTTCCATTCTAATCGTCGCACTAGTTAGCATAAAAATTAGTTATTTTCCTAAGTGAGAATTGGCACTCGAGATTTGTGTTGACAATCTTCATGGCAGTACTCGACTGGCTACAAATGTTTCCTGAGCCAAATTTAAACTTTCAGCTCACTTTTAATTAATTGAAATAAGCTCTCGTATAGCTGACATGTTGTCTGCAAGAAAGTTAGTCTTAGACTGGGCTGTCCAACTCTTTCCCGCCTGCCCGAGCAAGGCGCACTTTTGTGATTGGTCAATTAAGTCAGCCAAGCACTTTCAACATTACATTAATTCTCTTATTAATCTTTGCACTCAATTTGGAAAAGCTGAAATTGTAGTTACATGTACGTTCGTGTGGATAAAATCCTCAGCATTGTCAGAATAGTTTATTAAGCCTTTAGACATTAAATATTAATACAACAGGCTAATCATATTGGGGGGGAAGAGGGGAAGGAGAGAGGGTGGGTGGGTGGGTGGAAGGAAATGGACGTAGGAATTGGAAGTGAGAAGGCGGCCAGGCAGAGAGGGGGGGGGGGGGGGGGGAGGGAAGGCGGATATGCACAAGGAGGGAGGGGGGAGAGGAGTTTGAGATTAGGACGCATATCCAACTCCCATATATATTAGAAACGTGCCCTTTCTCTTTTCTTTATTTTCCGTTTAATAAGACTTAGCCACGGCCACGCTTGGCTGGGGGGATGATGATGATGATGATGATGATGATGATGGCAATTTGACTTTCCTCCTGTTACTTGTGACTCGCTACCTACAGGCTTGCATAGCTTCAGCAGTGTAAGCAATTAGATACGATGTAATAAATTACGGCCCACAGCTTTGTTATTTTAAGAAACTAGTTATTCATAACGACGTCTATAAATTGTTTCAAATACCTTGATTTGAATTACACTTTTTTGCGTCATCAGTAAAATTTTATACAATTAACAACACACCGTGATTGCTGCGTTATAGGCTTTTAATTAAAAATTGCTCTAAAATGCTTCTGTTACTGGTTAGTTTTCACAAAATTTCCCGTTGTAGGTTCCATACCACAGGTTCAGCCTATGGATCCATAGATCCTGAACACGCCCTTGGTCAGTAGATGTCTACTGGGAAAAAGCTTGTTACTACATTCCACGCGGACTGATACTAGCAGTAAAGCGATAGTTGGTCCTCTGAGGCTTCGTTTGGCCTTTTACAGAGCTCTGCAGGCAGTAACGCTTTCCTGAAGATCCTCTTTTCGCGCAGCCGCCTGAACCCGCACGGCCGGCTGTCGTCGCGCTGTCGTTCTTTTATTGATGGCAGGTGCCGGCGGGCCGGGGACCTCGTTAATAGATTCTGCTGTCGCTGGACGTGGGTGCCGCGCCGCGATACCATCTGTACATAAAGCGACGGCCGCTCTTAATGGATTCCCATGCTCGGCGCCCTCCTCCCGAGGAAAACAGTGCCGCCCCCGGGCCGGCGTTGATGCGTGGTAACTCCCACGCGCAGCCGTTTCGCCGTTTCACGATTTCCTGTTTGCGATCTGCTAACACGTCTGTTGCCGGCGCCCGCCGCTGCACGCGGAGGGGACTCGCCTGGCTAAAAGAATACTCTGACGGCACATGACTGACTCGCCAAGTAAACAAATAGCGGCAGCCACTTACGTCGATATCGGAAGAGAATTTTTCTTTGTGTACTGTTTTCGAGAGTTTGCCTGCGTGTATATGCGTAAATTAAATTCTCAGACACACATGTGCGCCGTAAACAGAGGCGTCATTCATGTTCAACCACGAACATATTACGTAAATGTAAATATTCGATATAAGTGTTGATCTATAACAAATGTTGCGAAATAAAAACCTCTAATATGATATTGGAAATGAATTGTGAATTTTATTTCGAAAGTACTTACTTTGAAGAATATGTTAACCCAACCACCTGAGACAAGAGGATTTAATCTGAGAGATTGAGATTTTTGCCTACAGGAAATATCACAATGTGTAAGATCTTTGAAAACTACTACTTACGAAAAACGAAAATTTGTGTTATACGACGTGATATTTGTGAAGTCAGAATCTTTTTACCGGGAGTTACAGTGGAAGATTACGTCGTAGTAGCCTAAAATATCAGAATCTTGGTCGGTTATCTGTAGAGCATTTCTTGCGGCTTGCGTGGAGGTTAAACGTAAATATATTATTGCTGCTGAACCTCTCGGTTTTGTTACGTTTTACCCGACTTTTTAAAAGGATTGCGATTACACCTCTTTTGTATCACACGGATCGGCAGTCCCATGACGTTCTCTCGAAATAAGTCGCTAATTTTTCTTGCGTACTTGGAGGCAGTGCTTCTACAAAATAACTCGTGCTTCCCATCAGTCGCCCTATAACGTATTGCATAGCCCTATTAACGACTTTTGGATACCCCCTTTATATAACCTCATTCGTCCCTCGCCTTGTAGTGTGAAGGGAGGACACGATGACGACTAGTTGCGTTGTCGAGAGATTCAATGAGAAACATAAAAAGGGCAGCATTCCCGGGACGACGACATCAACGGTGTCGGCAAGACATCAAAACTTAATTATATCTGAAGGTGTCCCAACTGGCTTTTGCAGGTGGTGCCCTAATTACGTTCAGAGATTCTAATTGTTGACCACGACTTGTAACTACTAGAGAAAACTGCCGTAGACTACCGCAGATTATCATAAGTAAGCGTAAACTACTATAGTTTCCTTAGTAACCTTGGTTAGTTAAGATCGTAACCGCATTACCAGCGGGTTAGGTGCGTTGCGTACCTGTGGGGCGTTACCTCATTCCGATCTCATTGCTTGAGTATGCGGTCACTGTCTTACTATGTTCCGCTAGAAATCGGAACTGGTGTACAGTCTAGAAAGTAAGTGAGGATATGCAGAGGACTTCGTATCTATGAAACATTTTTGTTCTACATGGTTATCCTCCTGTCCGTTGCTAAAGAATAAACAATATTTACAGCGAAACTGAAACTATCAATGTTTAATTCACGTTTTATTCGAGGATTATTGATTTGTAACTTGAAACAGAGGTCTGTTGTGGTAAAAATAGAAAAAAAATACAGATTTATCATATAGCAGTAGAACACAAAATTTCCTCAAAATATCTAAAAAATGCGAGACAAAATATATCATTATTTTTAATACTTCGTCGAGATTATATAGAACATGTTCCTATTATTCATAAACAGCTTTCGGACTTTAAGAAGAATCTTTTGCATTTATTGTGATGAACTTCCTAAATGTTCAAAATAACAATAAGTATATTTATATATTTATGTTTGTACATAGAAACTGTACTTGCGTCAGAAGTAATTGCCTTGGTTACATAAAAGCACAGAGCTTACGTGGTCAACAAATTTTTATAACTTAAAAAATACAATTTATATTTTGCGGAGATATAAAATACACAATGGACTAACAGAGGACGATGTACGGTTCTAATTATGTGTAAAACAAACACACAAACAAAGAGAGAAAAAACGAAAATTTCTCTCATTTCCTGTCGCACATCCATTTTTTTTCTTTTCCTGCCAATTCTGCCAGTACTACCGGTAACCCTACTACGTCATTTATGTACTGTACCAGGGCTACCGGACGGCGGTTTTGGTACAGCGCAGCTCTACTAACTGCGATCCGAATTTTCCACGTCTGTGAAGAACCGCTCTGCCCCTGGATTTCACAGTTGTCGGATGTGACGAACTTCTGTGCAGGAATTCCTGGTCTTGAACCTTCACTTCATTGGAAGTTGTTTATCCTGAAATCTAATCAAACGGCATTCCCCGTTTCTCTGAGGGGTCTACTTAGAGCTGTTCTGTTTTTCTCTTGCAGAAATGTCTGACGAAAGCATGGGCGGAGAGGGCGGCGATGCGCCGCAGATGGAGGACAAGAAGTTCTTCGTGGACCGCGCCAAATCGGGGCGCGCCACGTGCCGCAAGTGTAAGCAGAAGCTGGAGGCGGGCGGTCTGCGCATCGCCAAGGCGGGCCACAACCCGTTCGGGCCGGGCCTCATGAAGCTGTGGCACCACGTGCCCTGCATGTTCGAGGTGTTCGCCAAGCAGCGCGCCTCCACCGCCCGCATCAACTCGCCCGACGACGTCGCCGGCTGGAGCGACCTCGACGAGGACGACCGCAACCACATCCTGTCTTTCCTGCCAGGTTAGTCACTGTCCGCCCTCTTCCACTATCAATCATCTCTCCCCCCCCCCCCCCTCCCCCCGGGGGCCTGTCACACCTCCACCCTCTTCACATTTACACAAACCAGTGACTCACTTGTTAACTTTTCACGCGCTACTGATATTCGTTATGTGGTCATACACTCAAGAACAATAGAATTACTCATTTCTCTTGAGTAGAATGTGGCACCCCGTTTCGTCGTGATGGCGGCACTGACACAATGTCACCGTATTGATTACAAGAGAGACTGAAAGCATTTGGGCGACATCATAATGATCCCACCCCCTCTCCCAACACACATACACCAACAAAAACCGATGCACATGATTGGACAGAATGATAGTACACTCCACAACAAAATTAAAGGATCACTTTTTCGAAACCCCGAAATTTTTTCCCACTGCGACGCATAAGCTCGAAATTCGGCTAAAGATGCCTACAACCTTGGTCTGTGATGGTGCAAGAGAGTGTCGCCCCGCAATTTCACCCTCGGGCTCGGCGGCGCTTCAAACAGCAAAGTGTCAACACATGCGAAAAAGAAGGCCACAGCTCAGAAGTTCGTGTGTGCTGACAGGTTGGTTAATGATGTCATAAAGGCAGAAAAATTTAATAGATTTATCCTTAACGCTACCGTTGACGTGTCGCTCTATGGGAGGGATGTCACACTCCTTATCCACATTTCACCCCTTCTTTTAACTCCTCTGCGATGGAAGTCAGAACCGCAATGCCCAGCGTTGAAATCACACGGTTTTCTTATGTGCGGCGAAGGAAAATATTTCAGACACACCGCCCTCAGGAACGATTCGAGAACGACCAAGGGGATGACATAAAGGGCGTGACTGAAACCATTCCTTCCTTTGGGTCATTGATTCCCACACATTTTGTTGTGGAAAATGGAATTGCGTTGTAACCCTACTGTATGGACATTGCGCTGGTACCACCGAAGATGTAGTCGAACGTGGTGATCTTAGAGGGACACTTTGCCATTTTATTCACACATCATGTGGCAATGCCAAACTTTTTCGTCATCAGGCCACAACTCGGCGCCCAAAAGGAGGGATGAAAAGAACAAAATCACTTTTCTGCTTCGGCTCACGTAAAATTTGGTCGAATGATTTTCAACCGTCCCTAGTGGCTCCACCCTGTGTGGCACAGCAATACTTTTTGCTGCATTACAATGCGGGGAGATGAAGTTCAGTGTGGTTGCAGCCCTGCGGTGTCTTCAGAGTGTAGTAGAAACGTTCAGGTGGTGGCAACAGTGGCCAAATTTGTCAAGAACGTGGACCTGTTGCTCATTGCACCGCGAACTGTCGTTTTCGAGCGCAAAATGTATGGGAATCAATGTGCCGAGCGAAGGGGTGGTTTCGTTGACTGCATTTACGCAACCCTGCAAGACATTTCGTATCGAATCTGAGCGGTGGTGTCTCCGAAATGTTTTCCTCGGCCACCTATACGAAAACCGCAAGGTTTGAACCCTGGGTGTCGCAGTTATGACCTTCATCGAATAGGCGTCAAAGAAGGGATGAAATGAGGGTAAGAGTGGGTGTGAGGACCTTCCCATCGTATGTCGCGTCCACGGTGGCACTGGGCAGAACTGTAGCAAAATTTCCTGGCAACGTAACATTATTAACCCACCTGACAAAAAATGGTTCAAATGGCTCTGAGCACTATGGGACTCAACTTCTGAGGTCATCAGTCCCCTAGAACTTAGAACTACTTAAACCTAACTAACCTAAGGACATCACACACATCCATGCCCGAGGCAGGATTCGAACCTGCGACTGTAGCGGTCGCGCGGTTCCAGACTGTTGCGCCTACAACCGCTCGGCCACAGCGGCCGGCCCCCATCTGACAGCTCACATGAACTTCTGTGCTCTGGCCTTTTTTTTTTTTTTTTTTTTTTTTTTCTCCACATGTGTCGACATCTTGCTGTCTGAAGCGTCGCCGCCGAGGCGGAGAGTGATGTCGTAGGGCGCCAGTCTATCGCACCATTATAGAGTAAGGTTGCGGCCACTTTCGAGCGAAATTTCAAATTTTTGCATCGCGGTGGAAGACAATTACGTGATTTCAAAAAAGTGATCCTTCAATTTTGTTACCCAGTGGACATTACTGCGTGACTCGACACTGAGAGACGATGACCGACAGACCATTTCATGCCATCCGTCGACAGCCTTTTCTAAATCCACGAGTACGGAACATGCATGTTCATCTGCGTTCTTTATTTGCGAGAAATAGGAATTTGCTAGAAATAGGAGCTGCGTTTCACAGTAAGCTGTTTCTTACATAATTTTCGAGAAAATTTTTTATTCCCATAGGACGGTCATAATGTTCGAACTCAGAATATATTTTAGTATCATACAACAGACTGAATTTACTGATGCGCTGGGGTATTTTGTTGGAAAACTCCACGAAACATACCTTCCTACACTGAGAGATAATGCCCCATTTCCAGTGACCTTATGTTGATAGGACACTAATTATCTCGTGTTGTTATTCACTGACCAAATCTGGGTGGTGGATTAACAACCTGCTACATAGTTTTCCACCGTTTTCATTACCTTTGGTCACATCGTCCTCCTGAATTTTCTCCTTGCTGCACTTGTTGAAACCATTGTTTGTTTAAATGTTGATTAACTTATTGTTGGAAAATGACTTTATCACGTTTAAATTACTGTGAAAGTGGCGGATTATTGGCAGATCTTGTGGGAACCTGTCTGCGCAGATAGTACACAACGCTGTAGCAATACGGAGCGCGATCAGTGTGGTGCCGAATACCTGCAGGTGGTTATGAATCAGCCGTCATTTTGTGGACACGAAAATGGGCCTTATCTTGCACTTCTCAGTAGAAGGTTCTGAAACACACACTTTCAACTGCCACGAGGTAGCTGGAAGCACATAGTAATATTGTCGCCATATTCACCAAAACGAATTTTGCTACGTACCAAAGGGGACAGCAGATGTGAACATGTGGCTGCTAATAAACTGAGGGAAGATCAAATCAAGATTCCAATGTTCGCCGATGGTATGGTAAGTTGTCTTCACATCTCCTATTGGAGGTGGGATGCTCTTCTCTGCTTCAGACTTCAGAAGGACCTACAGTTGAATGTGGACTTGGTATTTTTTTTCTTTTTTTTTCAAGTGCAGAACACTACCTAGATGCAAGAAGCATAACAGAAAATATCCTAACGTTGATGGAGAACTGAACCCTGATATTTGGATATGCAACCTGACATCCACTTAGTCACAGTCACAAATAGTTTTTCAAATCAGTGGAAACATTGTGACACCGACACCTGGACACTTGGTTTGCCACACACATTCAGACTGACTTGGATTTAAAGACGGCTCTATAGAGAGAACAGACTTTTTTCCCATTTGGAAAGTACACTGAGATTCCGACCCGAGGGTAACTCAGTTTGCAGTATTACCATTTGCTTTATGATGTATGAGAAAAGTAATTTTTTATCTACCAAAGTCATTATTTTTGTGATACAACGGTATTGTCGCCTTCAAAGTGGTTCTCTGTGACAGCTATACACGAATGGAGTCGTTGTTCGCAGTCTTGGTAGCAGCGCTGAAAGGCTTGAACTGGTAGGATCTTTAACATGTCGGTCACATTTTTTTAATGTTCTCCAGAGTCCTAAAATAGCGACCAAAAGACATTCTTCAGTTTCAGGAAATAAAAAAGTCGCGAGGACTCAGATCGGGAACAACAGGAATGTCTTTTCAGGTCAAAAATTCCGTGATGGAAATGGCCGTGTGACATGAGCCGTTGTCATGATGCAGCATCCACTTGTCTGTACTGTCCGGTCTCTCTCGAGTAGGTTCGAATCCTGCCTCGGGCATTAATGTGTGTGATGTCCTTGGTTAGTTAGGTTTAAGTAGTTCTAAGTTCTACGGCACTGATGACCTCAGATGTTAAGTCCCATTGTGCTCAGAGCCATTTGAACCATTTTTTTTCTCTCGACTCATCCTTTTTAAAGGACCTCTTTTTACATCATTTGGTTCACAGTTTGCCCTGGAGGAACACATTCGACTTTTTCGTAGGTTTTGAAGTTGACTTTCTCCCAGAGCAAGGCTCATCTTCAGCGTGTTCTCGGCCTTCCGAAAATGATTTGTGCCGGTGAAAAACTTGTGCTCCTGATCAGAAAAGATCCACTTAGACCTGTTTAAAGTTTTCGAAAGTCACATTCACCTTCAAAGTAGTTTTAACACAATACTTGATGGCATAACGTTGGTCTAAATTCCGCTGTTCCATTTTCGTAACGCACAACAAAAACACAACTTCATCCATGGCGATCCCAAAAATCACATGATGGCAGTGCGGAGCTGAAATTTGGACTGAAGAATGTGAACACACAGGTCTACACAAGTGGGACGACACAGCGTTGCAGATAGCTCGCAATGTTGTCATTCTTATTACTTTACACACCCATTGTATATACTCTATGACTTCGAAACAGTGATTGCTAGAGGAAGATGGTTAAAAAGAAACTTGACATTTTTCAAAAGCGGAGTAATGATGAGTGTATGTAGACCCTTTAAAGGCAGAACGAGGTGGGGCCAATGTACGAACAAAGAAGAATATGTGATATTATGGATGGTTATCCGAATGAAAACATCATAAGAAGGAAACTGATAAGTCTGTCTGAGCGTGTGGTGAGGCTGCCTGAAGGAGTAATTTGCAGAGTTGTGTTACAGGAAAAATCAGAGAACAGTGCATGTAGTGGAACAAGACTGCGTTGTTGAGGTGAGATGGAAAATGTCTTACCCTTCTGCATAGCTCAAGGAGACTGGAAAACAGTCGAAGGAGATGAAAGCAACGCATTTAGGTTCCTCACGGTCTAATAGCCAGAGATCGCTGGATGATAACAGTGAACACGTAGTTTTGTCCTTCATCAAATAAGCATTCAAGAAAGTTTCACATCAAGAAAGTCCCACACTGACGAATTCAGCAGCACTGGCATACCACTTCATTCTTCTTTAGAATGTACAGTTACAAGAGTGTTCAGATTCCATTTTAATGTTTAATCGGGTAATGCAATGCTGACAACTTCATCTACAACTCCATTAAGTGGGTTTAATAGAAAAAATCGGTTCACTTTATCGTAGATCGAATGGAAGCTACTTGCTGAGATGCACAGTTTCTAGCTTTACAGTGCTACCAGTCATCCTCGACCGACATAACAGGATTTGGGGTAGACATTATTAAAACAAAGGCGTTTCTCGTTGCGGCGGGATCTTCTCGCGAAATTTCAGTCAAAACTTTCTCCTCCAAATGCGAAAATATTTTGTTGACGCCGACCTACATAGGGAGATACGGTCATTACAATAAGGCAAATCAGAACTCACACGGAAAGATATGGGTGTTCGTTCTTTCCGCGCGCTTTTTGAGACTGGAATAAAAGAAAATTATTGTGGAGGTGGCTCGATAAACCCCTCTGCCAGGCACTTGAGTGTGATTGCAGAGTATCTATGTAGATGTAGGCCAGTGAGTGTCCGCTTCTCTTTGAGCTACTAATACGTTTTTAGAGCAAAAAAAAAAAAAAAATGAAATGGGGTAGTTAAATAAACTTTAATGAAATATGCGAGGTCAAAAACTGATGTCAGTGTATGCGGGACGACGCTAGCGCAATATTTGGAAATAAACATGAGCCACGTTTTCCATGATTGCCCTGAATCACTTCAGGCGAACCTCAAGTTGGCTCCTTTGAAAAGACAATGGCCAATTTCTTGGCCCTTTCTGGGCCAGCCTTCGTTAATCCAAAGTGGCAAAAGCCAAGCATAAAGAAATAACCTTAAAGACCAACCAGCGTGAGTTGTTAGCTACATTTCCATGCATACTGTGCAAACCACTGTGACATATATGGCTCAGGGTACTTAGCGTGATTCGACATGTTAGTGCCCATTCCCGTTCCAGTCACGCATAGAACTCCGGAGGAATGATTGCTTAAATGGCTCTATGCTCACTGTAATTAGTCTAATTTTGCTCACACGATCCTTAAGAGAGCGATACGTAGTGGGATGAGAAATCTCTCTAGACTCTGAAATTGTTACTGGTTCTTAAAATTCTGTAGGTAGAATTTCGTGAAATGGTTGGTGTCGGTCTTCAAAGTGTGCCAATTCAAGTTTCTCAACGTTTCCATGATGGTCTCCAGTGACGGAATAAAAAGCCTGTGACCGTTTTCGCCGTTATTTTAAATTTGCATAGACACACATACTGGGTAAGCCGCCATATGGTGCGTGGTGACGGGTACCCTGTACCACAACTAGTCGTTTCCTTTCCCCTTCCACTCGCAAATCTAGCGAGGGAAAACGACTGTTTACATGTATCCATATCAGCCTAATCTGTCTGATGATATCTTCGTGCTCCTAATGCGAAATACACGTTGGCGGCAGTAGAGTAGTTCTGTAGTCAGCCACAAATACCGGTCCTCTAAATTTTCTCGGTATTTCTCCTCGAAAAGAACGTCGCCTTCCCTCCAGCGATTCCCATTTGAGTTCCCGAAGTATTTCCGTGATAGTTGCGTGTTGTTTGAACCTACCAGTAACAAACATGACAGCCTGCGTCTGAATTGCTTTGATGTCTTCATTTACTTCGACCTGGCGCGTATCCCATACACTCACAGTACTCAACAGTTACTCGGACTAGTGTGCTATATGCGGTCTTCGTTGCAGATGAACCACACTTTCCTAAAATTCTCTCAGTAAACCGAAGTCGACCATTCGCCTTCCTTATTACAATTCTTATATGTTCATTTCATATTGCTTTGCAACGTTACGCCTAGGTATTTAATCGAGGTGATTGTCAGGCAGCACACTACTAATGCTGTACTCTGACTTCTTTGTATTCGTTCAATATCTCTTGTTAGCCTATTTGGTATGGGGGTCCATAACTTGTGAACAGTGTTTAAAGACAAATCTCACAATGGATCTGTTTTTTAGACAACTTCATTTTCCTAGTATGCTGACAAAGAACCGAAATCTGTCATCGGTCTTGCCTACGACTGAGCCTATGAATCGTTCCATTTAATATCCCTACAGATTGTTGCACCTAGGTATTTTTACGAATCAGTTGAGTCCAATGGTGACTCATTCTTACTGTAGTCATAGCATATTTCTGTTCTGCGTTTTGTAAAGCCCACAGTTTTACATTTCTTAGCATTTAAAACAAGTTTCCATCCTTGCATCAGTTTGAAATCTTTTTAAGATCTTACCTGATATTTATGCAGCTTTTTTTAGATAGTATTTCATTATAGGTAACTAAATCATCTGTGAAAAGCCTGAGGTTAGTATTGATGCTACTTGCCACGTCGTTCGTTAATTGACAATAAGAAAAACATGGGTCGCAACACACTTCCCTGTCGATGGCTCTCCGTCCGCGATAACATGCTGCATCCTCCCTTCCAATCAGTCTCAAATTTTGTCTTATACCCCGAATCAGTGCTAGTTGACATGCAGCTGGCGATTCTGTTCGTGATCCCTCACTATGTTTGAGCCTAGAATATCATTGCACACTGTTCTGCGTTCTGTGAACAGCAGACGCTGGTTATATCTCGCCACCTTACTTAGCTTGTGTGGCAATTCTACAGCAGGTCGTGTTGCTTTTGGTAGTCGTGCAGTTCCTTCACATATGTCCGACTGAACCCTTTGTACCACGTCCGTCTGGACAGCGTTTTCCCTCGCAGCAGCGAATCAATAGTCACGAGCTGACGTTCCGGCAATTAGGAAAGCCAACGCGTCGTGGAATGACTCCTCTGCCGTCCGAAATTACCTCTAGGGATTACTTGCTAATGGGTATGGGGCTGATTCTTAATTGTAAACGGCACCATTTTTTATTCCGGTTTTATTTCTGTTCCTCTTTCCCACCATTCAGTTGTTGCTCTCTCTGAGTTTACTTTCTGGTTGATAGACGCGCTCGTCTGGTACGACTGTGCGTGTTTCATTCATCGCGCGCAGATTCCTGGAACCGTGGAGGCTGCCTCTATGTAAAGTCCAACGTTCATCCACCTTCAAGTAAATATTTAATATGTAAATTTGTTATTCATATAGGTATTAAAGGAATTCACGCAGTGCTACCAATTTTGAAAACAGTTTTCATTGTCGTGATGTAGTTCACTACTGGTGAGGGAGGGGCAGATGGAAATATTGCGCGGTCCATCTTCATTCGAATTACGAATGAAATCGTGCTTGCACCTGAAACTAGACACAGTATTGGGTTGCAATAAATAGAAAAAGGGAGGAAGGTTGTAATTTAGATTACTCTGAAACTTACTGAGAGAGCGGAGTAATACGAAGATATCGTAATGTGTATAATACCCATGCTTATAGTAGGGGGTTCAATGCGGTCAATAGATTAATGGTGGGATGTGCTAAAGCGAATCATTGATACACTAGTATAGTCAGGTACCAGCCTGTTTCGTATCAGAAACCTATTTGAAGCATGCTTTGCAAATTATTGATACAATTCGTGAGGCCGTGGGCCCTGAATGCAGTCAGATATTAGTTAGTACCCCTTCACTCCAACCCCCCACCACCAACATTAGCGCCTAACTGAACTTTAAATAAAAAAGAATTTTCTTTGCACACTTTCATTTTTAAAATGACGAAAGATAAATGATGTTTAGTTTTTGTAGCTGTTTCATTAAACCCTTAAGCAATGAGTGAAAGAGACATTAATTAGTACTGCTTATTTCTAACAACCTTCTTTATGGACTGATAAAGTAATTCTCGGTGGATCGTGACCGCTGCCTACTGTTCCTTCTCAGATGGGAGAGGTAAGTATCCACACTGAGACTAGATACTTATTACAAAACACGCTTCCCCCTACAGCACTCATCTCACTAGCCACACTTGATTCGTCCACACTCTGCACCCACATTTAAAATAAACCATGTTAAGATGTGTGCATTACATTTGGACCTGCTCTTTGTAAATTACTTGATTATTGGACTCCTTATTTCTGAACTGGCAGAAATTGGAAGACTCCAGGTTGCCAGTGGTTTGTGTCTGATCACTGCGAATAATAATCAAAATACTCTGTACCCCACAGCATTGTAGTAGCCATCACGTAGTTACTGCTATGATGTGCTGTCTGCCAGTTCGTTTATTGTTGCAAAGTGAATAATGAGGAATTTTCTGGTCTACTACTGGAACTACCTAAAAATCTGAGAAGACATTTTTATGAGAGATTAAAGCATATGTCATGTATATGCCACAATTCTACTATCGTCGATGCATGGTACAAATCATGAGTGTAGTCGGTGGACTGTGCAAGGGAAATGTTGTTCATGAATTCAGTCATTCCACAAGCTCCATCACATTGTGTAACGTGTTAACGCTAGAATTTGGGAAAAATGAGTAATTATTGGTAACGTATGTAATCGGTATTACGGTCTAACGAAATAGTGGTAATAGTAGTGATATTTGAAAGAAAATGTGGTTTCGTTACCAAAATACACTTGAACCCTTTTGTTTTTACCCCCCCAGAAAATTACATTTTAGCTCTCGGGAGGTAATTACCCTGTTTGGTAATCACAGGTTTACTGCAACCGCTGCGTCAGAATTTTTGAGGACGAATGCTGTGCATTCCTTTTATCACTCGCAAGGTGTTACTTTCCAGCAAGGGAACAAAAAACCATATGATGCCGAGGCCAAAATGTGGACATGCTATTTTATTGCGGGGTATCTGCCCTGCAATTCTCCAATAGCAAAAACCATTATATTCACATTATCCAGATCCTTGCCACTAGCTGCGTTTTAATCACTTCAAGATGACCGTCAGTATTGCCTGTGCTCACTTACATTGTTTCAAGCTATTGTTTAGTTCTTGCCAAATAAAACATTTATTACAAGTCTTTTGATTCGTTAATCTTCAGATATCTGTCGTGTACAAATGCAGAGTTCGACAGATAACTGACCTTGATGGATGACAGAACACACACAACTCATCTTAAAATAATTTTTCATTTGGTTTAAGTCGTTTGAACTGTGTTACTTCCCTTGTTACTGAAACTGCCATTTTTGGTAGGGTGTCAAGTTGTTGAGGTATGTCAGCTTTTTACTACTTTGTGCGCGTTATTCGTGTAAAGCTGAAAATATCTCTGGAACAAATAGGTACTAAATATGTTGCTTTAGTTGTGTTGCTGATAGTAAGAAGAAACTTCCTGTGAAATGATCACGGTGACAGCTGACAAGAAGTTACGCGTCGAGGCTGGTTTAAGCGGCGCTTAATATGCCTCCTGCGAAGGGTTCATCACTAACGGACGCGACGGGAAATGGAAAGTGTCTCCGGCAACGTGCTTGTAATCGCTCCATGCCGAAAATAGCCTACTCGTTTGTTAGCAGTGCGCTGTCTGCTCTTGTAATTCTAATGTCCAGCTAGTGTTTGCATTACAAAAATGCGACAGCTGTCCGCTGTCCGTCTTAAGATGTAGCTTGTAAATTGTAACGTTTTTTTCGTCGGTTTGTCACCTCATGTGAACCATTTGTTGGTTCGCCGCCATCTTCTGTATGGTGACGGTAATGTTAACTCCAGAGGCGACGAGGAATAATCTGGTAGGCGTACGTGCATGGAGCCGTTGTTACAGTAACTGCCTACACTAAGCTACACAGCGTTGGTTTCCGAACTACCGGACTCCCGGTATCTGACAATACAGTATCCGTACTTCCGTGGAAATATTGTTATTTCGTAGATAAAACAGACTGGATTCCAGTAATCTTACCCCTGTGGCATTAACTTCCCTTGACAGAGAGGAGCGTAGTCGAACTTAGGGCACACCGTTCATTCTTATTTTCGTGGTAATGCCTGACAGTTTTGTGGAGAGAGAAATACTATGGAAATAGGTACGAGTATTTGGTAGTTATCATTTCGGTTGCCTAATCGACTACTGCCGACCCCAAGGAAGTCAGGGTTAGATATTTCCTGACTATTTTAAATTCTTATCTAGACAGTCAACAAATTGTACTTGAGTGGGAAAAAAGTTGCTAAAAAATTGAACCGGTGTGGTCTTATAAATACCGTGTTTTATGTCTACTTGCAGATTATTAATAATTTTTGTACTAGACTACAGAGACCCTTTTGAAATTCTAATAGTAAAACAGGTTAATTTTTTTTTCCACCGTGTGCAAATTCTAGGGGTCGATGGCTGAGAGGATACGGAACAAAAAAGGTCTAATGAACTTATTTACGGAAATGCATGGTTTCCACGCTAGAAACCACTTATTGAATCATACATTGTTACAGAGACTGTGGTCTAATACGCGCTGTACCACGCAGCCACAGTTAAAGTATCTACTGAAAATGGTTTCCATGTGCCTCAGCGCATGCGTGTACGCGTCATAGCATGTTCTGTCTCACACTTTCTCATCGACCAGGCTGCATCCGAACAGTGTCAAAGGCAGCATGAATACGCTACTCCAGTATCTCCACATCTGGAATGGGCTCTGCAAACACATACTTTTGAGATGGTCCCATAACCAGAAATCTCACGGGTTCTGATTCAGTGAACAAGCAGGCCATGCAACTGGACGCCCTCGTCCGATCCATCGACCAGGGAACATAGACTGAGATGCGTCCGGACGTTACCGGCGAAGTTGACTGGAGCACCATCATGTAGCAGTCACATAACTCTTCGATCATCAATGGCACTTCTTCCAGTAGGGGAGGCAAATCACTCGCAAGAAATGCCGATAGTTCCGGCCTGTTAGGCGACATGGAAGGAAGACTTGGCCCAAATACGGTCGCCAATTATCCCGGCCCACACATTCCGGCTGTAACGATGCTGATGATTCGCTGTCTCCATACTATGGGGGTTCTGCATACTAACCCACAGATGACTGTTACGAAAGTTGAAGATATCACTCCGCGTAAAAGTGGCCTCGACTGTTAATAGAATAGATGACACAAATCCCGGAATCGTGGTTGCCTGGTGAAGAAACCAGTGACAAAACAGCTCCCGATATGATGGAAAGTCTGTCACTAATCAGTCGTACACATGCTGTAAGGGATAAGGGTAGTAACAGTTGTGATGGAGAATGTTCCACACGGCCGTCTGTCTTATCCTGTACTGATAGGCCAACTGCTTGGTACTGACGGAGCCGATCACCTTCCACAGTGTTAGCCATATTTTCCTCCAAGTCTTGTGCCTGAACATTTCTGGTACGTCCTTCATGATTTTCTGCTTCCTGGAACAACCTTGTCTCAGAGAAACACCGGAAGAGTAATGCAAACATTCAACACTGTGGTGGTTATTGGCGGGGATAGGTCTTAGGGTACTACCTTGCTGCCCGCCGCCTGTCGCCGTTTGCCTTTCCGTAAGTAAACACCATGTTAGCAAGCTCTCGATTCGAATACGGAACAATGGTGTACAACTCTGTATCACATCCACTACAAGATGAGTTAGCAAGAGAAGTGAATCGGACACACTACCAGTTACTATGCCGGGAGAGTGTGCTAGGGCATGACCTATGAGGAACAGGAGCAAACCATGCACACTGTAATTGTGGCTGCATGGTGCAGGGAATATTAGACCATAGTCTCCTAGTCTCTGTAACAAAGTATGACTGAATAATTGGTCTCAAGCATGGAAATAATGTATTTCTGGACATAGGTTCATCAGACCTTTTTTGTTTCGTATCCTCTCAGCGATCAATCCCTAGAGTTTGTACACAATGGAAAAATCACCCTGCATAATTTTCTTGTGTTCAGATTCTGAATTTTCTCGTTTTTTAACTATAAATATTGTTAAACAGCGTATGCAGTAGGATATGTATGCGAAGCATTTTACGGACCTTCTATACGATGTTAGATGGGCAACTCTCTGAAATCATTAAAGCGTAGCTTTCACAATGTAAATATACGAGTACATTAGAACTGAAATGTGTTCCACGAATAAATTGTCTAGTAATACAGGACAGGGAGCGAAAGATATTTATGCAAAGGACATGCACATTTCTACCAATTACTAATAAATACAGTTACGATTAAGCTGATAGACTGAACACTGAAAGGTTGTATGTACATAGTGAAGATTTCCGAATGCCCTCGTGGAACATTCATTTGCAACATACCAAAATGGTAATGCTTTTACATACTGATAGTTGTTTTCCGCCATTTTACTGTGAAAAACTCCACATAATCTATGCGGTGTCTGAGTGAGTAATGCCCGGTGGCCCGAAAATAGTATTTTGTCATTTCACTGAAGTTGTGCTACGAGAACCACCATGTAGATCACATCACATTACGTTCGCAACGATGTTATCAAGTACGACATCTGGCCTTTTGTTCTTTGTCAGTCACAGTGTAGACAGTGGCAGTTGTTAGTCACCGCTTAAAAAGACAAAACCTCGAAAAATAATTTTTACTGTGGTAATTTGCATTACAGTATATGTGCTTACTATTTGGTTATTCATCGAGCACTATTAGGCAGTAAGACAGACATGAAGTGTAGAATTACATTACCTTGAAAACAGAGGCAGTGCGGCCACACGAGGGTCGTATAGTGTTTTCAAAAGGCCCAAAAAGAGATCCACAGAACAAAAGAATTGTTTTGATATGAAAGAGCGCTTGCACGGACAATTGTTTGGGGATTTCCGCTGAGACAATGGGATGGGAGAAAAAGCCTCGGTTGAGTAACTCTCGCGGCCTTGTTTTTATACCATAATTTTGTGTGACTGTGAAAAGACTTGAATTTAGAAAGGTACTGCTGTCTCTCTTTTTCAGTTGATATCGATATTCTGGACGCTATTTGTTGACAGTATTGACGTTTATTACCAACTTTGACTAGAGCATAGATCCTATTCTCTTTGACTGTAGATCTGTTGATCTTCATATGTTTTTTAAGCTTTGACAGTATTGTCTTCAACAGTTAGTAATATACGTATCTATAAGCCTGAACCTACGTGTTAACCACTAAGTGGCGTTTAGTATATTCTATTGAATTTTTATGGTTCGTAGTGTTTGAAGATACACTTCCCCGTGGTCTAGGGGTAGCGCCTTTGATTCATAATCAAAACGTCTTCGGTCCCGGGTTCGATCCCCGCCACTGCCTAAATTTTGATAAATAATCAGCATTGGCGGCCGAAGACTTCCGGCATAAGAAGTCAGCCTCATTCTGCCAACGGCCTTGTCAAAGAGGGCGGAGGAGCGGATAGAGGTTCAGGGCACTCTCTTGTCCTAGGGGTGGGAAGTTGCCCCTAAAGGCGGAAGAATCAGCAATGAGGGTGCAGAAGGCAATGGAAACCACTGCATTAAAGACACGTAACGTGTATCCACGGGACATGTGGCCTGTAATTGAAGAAGTGTCATGATGATCTCTCCATTGGCAAAAGATTCCGGAATAGTCCCCCATTCGGATCTCCGGGAGGGGACTGCCAAGGGGGAGGTTACCATGAGAAAAAGATTGAATAATCAACGAAAGGATAACGTTCTACGAGTCGGGGCATGGAATGTCAGAAGCTTGAACGTGGTAGGGAAACTAGAAAATCTGAAAAGGGAAATGCAAAGGCTCAACCTAGATGTAGTAGGGGTCAACGAAGTGAAATGGAAGGAAGACAAGGATTTCTGGTCAGATGAGTATCGGGTAATATCAGCAGCAGCAGAGAATGGTATAAACAGGTGTAGGATTCGTTATGAATAGGAAGGTAGGGCAGAGGGTGTGCTACTGTGAACAGTTCAGTGACCGGGTTGTTCTAATCAGAATCGACAGCAGACCAACACCGACAACGACAGTCATGGGCGACTGGAATGCAGTTGTAGGGGAAGGAGTAGAAGAAAAGGTTACAGGAGAATATGGGCTTGGGACAAGGAATGAAAGAGGAGAAGGACTAATTGAGTTCTGTAACAAGTTTCAGCTAGTAATAGCGAATACCCTGTTCAAGAATCACAAGAGGAGGAGGTATACTTGGAAAAGGCCGGGAGATACGGGAAGATTTCAATTAGATTACATCATGATCAGACAGAGATTCCCAAATCAGATACTGGATTGTAAGGCGTACCCAGGAGCAGATATAGACTCAGATCACAATATAGTAGTGATGAATAGTAGGCTAAAGTTCAAGACATTAGTCAGGAAGAATCAATACGCAAAGAAGTGGGATACGGAAGTACTACGGAATGACGAGATACGTTTGAAGTTCTCTAACGCTATAGATACAGCAATAAGGAATAGCGCAGTAGGCAGTACAGTTGAAGAGGAATGGACATCTCTAAAACGGGCCATCACAGAAGTTGGGAAGGAAAACATAGGTACAAAGAAGGTAGCTGCGAAGAAATCATGGGTAACAGAAGAAATACTTCAGTTGATTGATGAAAGGACAAACATGTTCCGGGAAAATCAGGAATACAGAAATACAAGTCGCTGAGGAATGAAATAAATAGGAAGTACAGGGAAGCTAAGACGAAATGGCTGCAGGAAAAATGTGAAGACATCGAAAAAGATATGATTGTCGGAAGGACAGACTCAGCATACAGGAAAGTCAAAACAACCTTCGGTGACATTAAAAGCTACGGTGGTAACATTAAGAGTGCAACGGGAATTCCACTGTTAAATGCGGAGGAGAGAGCAGATAGGTGGAAAGAATACATTGAAAGCCTCTATGAGGGTGAAGATTTGTCTGATGTGATAGAAGAAGAAACAGGAGTCGATTTAGAAGAGATAGGGGATCCAGTATTAGAATCGGAATTTAAAAGAGCTTTGGAGGACTTACGGTCAAATAAGGCAGAAGGGATGGATAACATTCCATCAGAAATTCTAAAATCATTGGGGGAAGTGGCAAGAAAACGACTATTCACGTTGGTGTGTAGAATATGAGTCTGGCGACATACCATCTGACTTTCGGAAAAGCATCATCCACACAATTCCGAAGACGGCAAGAGCTGACAAGTGCGAGAATTATCGCACAATCAGCTTAACAGCTCATGCATTGAAGCTGCTTACAAGAATAATATACAGAAGAATGGAAAAGAAAATTGAGAATGCGCTAGGTGACGATCAGTTTGGCTTTAGGGAAAGTAAAGGGACGAGAGAGGCAATTCTGACGTTACGGCTAATAATGGAAGCAAGGCTAAAGAAAAATCAAGACACTTTCATAGGATTTGTCGACCTGGAAAAAGCGTTCGACAATATAAAATGGTGCAAGCTGTTCGAGATGCTGAAAAAAGTAGGGGTAAGCTATAGGGAGAGACGGGTCATACACAATATGTGCAACAACCAAGAGGGAATAATAAGAGTAGACAATGAAGAACGAAGTGCTCGTATTAAGAAGGGTGTAAGACAAGGCTGTAGCCTTTCGCTCCTACTCTTCAATCTGTACATCGAGGAAGCAATGATGGAAATAAAAGAAAGGTTCAGGAGTGGAATTAAAATACAAGGTGAAAGGATATCAATGATACGATTCGCTGATGACATTGCCATCCTGAGTGAAAGTGAAGAAGAATTAAATGATCTGCTGAAGGGAATGAACAGTCTAATGAGTACACAGTATGGTTTGAGAGTAAATCGGAGAAAGACGAAGGTAATGAGAAGTAGTAGAAATGAGAACAGCGAGAAACTTAACATCAAGATTGATGGTCACGAAGTCAATGAAGTTAAGGAATTCTGCTACCTAGGCAGTAAAATAACCAATGACGGACGGAGCAAGGAGGACATCAAAAGCAGACTCGCTATGGCAAAAAAGGCATTTCTGGCCAAGAGAAGTCTACTAATATCAAATACCGGCCTTAATTTGAGGAAGAAATTTCTGAGGATGTACGTCTGGAGTACAGCATTGTATGGTAGTGAAACATGGACTGTGGGAAAACCGGAACAGAAGAGAATCGAAGCATTTGAGATGTGGTGCTATAGACGAATGTTGAAAATTAGGGGGACTGATAAGGTAAGGAATGAGGAAGTTCTACGCAGAATCGGAGAGGAAAGGAATATGTGGAAAACACTGATAAGGAGAAGGGACAGGACGATACGGCATCTGCTAAGACATGAGGGAATGACTTCCGTGGTACTAGAAGGAACTGTAGAGGGCAAAAATTGTAGAGGAAGACAGAGATTTGAATACGTCAAGCAAATAATTGAGGACGTAGGTTGCAAGTGCTACTCTGAGATGAAGAGGTTAGCACAGGAAAGGAATTCGTGGCGGGCCGCATCAAACCAGTCAGTAGACTGATGAAAAAAAAAAAGTGTTTGAAGATTGTTGAATTTATGCACGCAATTATTTGATTTGAGCAATTTCGTAATGGACATGGAACTGTACCCTGTTTAATGTATTATTGATCCATCGATGTACGGCTTAGCAAGTACTTTAAAGATGATTGTTCTTCAAACACGTTTCTTGTTTCTAAAAAGTTCGTCCGTGTATACCACATACATTTCTCTGTTTCTTTATTTTATAGTCCTCCGTGAAGATGGTTGCTGAAACTGAATGTGGTTGAAAATAAACATTATATATAAAGTATAATTGGCAGGGGCAATATGAATGTAGTGCGGGACAAGAAGTTGGGAATGTAGGTCCCACAGGAGGTGTGCCAGAAATAAGTCCCTGTAGTCGCACTATCCTGTGTGTCCTCTGTGGCTCAGATGGACAGAGCGTCTGCCTTGTAAGCAGGCGATCCCAGGTTCGAGTCCCGATCGGGGCACACATTTTCAACTGTCCCCGTTGACTTACATCAACGCCTGTATGCAACTAGGAGTATTCATTTGAATGTAATTTCAAAGCTCTACTTGTACATCTAGCGGCTCAAAATGCTTTTCTTCTAATAGACAGTAATGACACAGCAAAGAAAACACACATTATCTTCTACTGTTGTTTCGTGCAATTTTCACTATATGTACCGTCTTAGACAATAAAACTGACCGCCGGCCGGCCGCCACAGAGACTAAGACCGAGTCATTCACTTAAGGTGGCCAATAAAACTGACCACCCCTGACAACTCTAAAAGTCCGGCCATATGCACAATCTGGCAACACTGTAAGATGCGGAAGTGTTAGGAGCAAGTGTTGTCTACTTCCGAGACGTTGTCGGACTACGTGAGCTCGTGGTCTAATGGCAAGCGTCGTGCGCTCTAAACTTATAGTCGCCTGTTCGAATTCCAACTGTATTTTTTTTTTTTACCACAGTCGGTCTAAAGTTATGAGTCTGACTGATCATCGAAGATAATTCGCTTAACATTCTACCCACCAGCAATGACAAGTATTCCAGAAACAATTCCGCAGGACAGCTCGTGGCTGCGTCGCGATCATAGCAGCTTACGCTCGGGCGTTTCCTCGCGCTGCAGCGGCTACCGGCCACCGGCCAGACGCCACCCGCCGCCTGAAATCCGGCGCCGCCTGTGTGAACGCGGCGCCACGCTGTCAGTGTATGTATCAATTGTCATTTTCGAATTTGAAGTTCTAGTTATCATGTTGCATTGGATTTTGCATACTTGAAAATCGTGAACTACAGTTAAGCATTGTAAAATTGAGTCGCACGTGGAAATAGATGTAACGTCTGCAACACAACGTTTACTTTTGGTATAACAGAGGGGTGAATGCAGAGGAGGCAGCTAGAAACATTTGAACTGTGTGTGGAGCGAGTGCTTTTGGGAAAAATACGCCAGAAAAAGATATTATTGTTTCAACAAAGATCGTTCTGGCATGAATGATTTTCCACATTAAGGAAGTCTCGACTGCTGATATATGTGATAGATTACCATTTTACCATCATGCGACATTTGCATTCAACAGGCAAAGTTCAGAAGTCTGGTTGTAGGAGTACTGCATGGTCTAATTCGAAACAACAAAAATCAACGGAGTGACTATTATTGAACGTCATCAGGCCGCTCATTGAGCATTCGTATGCAGTACTGTTACTGGTGACGTGTTATGATGCCTTTATCGTTAACTTCCTAAGAAGAAATGAAAGGCTGAGCCCCTCCGAAAGACAAACTCGAGCAAAGAGTAGTGTGAACGTAATATTTTACATCTGATAGCTCCAAAAGTGTGTTTTGGGCTACGAATTCTGCCCCAAGGGCTGTGTGCAACACAGCTGGAATTTGTTGCCAACAACTGAGGCACCTTTCGGTGTCAACGTAAGAAAATCGAGCAACACAACTACATCACATGTGCTACTGCATGATAACCCACTTCTTGATTTGAGAAACAAAACTATCCAGGAGACTGAAATTAAAGTCGTCTCTCAGGCACTTGTATTGATAGAGAAGTCCTCTCTCAAGCACTTGTCCCTCTCTTCATATATTCGTAAAGTTTTACCTTTCCCGCTCTTGATCGATCAACCGTCAACGCAATTCATTTCTAGACGAAAATACTCTTAAAACTACTCTGGTATAATGATATCGTTCGAACCAGTAGGTTTCTACTGGCGTTGAATTTGTAAACAACTTTAGCATTGTCAGATCGTTTTAAATATCGTGAAAGAAAATTCTTTTGCTGATTAATTTCTCTTTGATGATTACTATTGCGTTTAGTAAACTAATGGAAAATCCAATGAAAATATTCACTGTACTAATACAAATTAAATTCAGCTTACTACAGAAACATCACGGCGGCAGACTATCTTAACAAAGCATTAAGTATCTGTAAGACGATTGAGCCTATTTTAACACGAATTAGTAGGACATTACCGACTTTTGACTTCGAAAAGATCTGTATTGACTTCATTTCCTGTATCATTTGCAATTATAATGAAAATGTGGCATTTCATAGATATAATTATGTATTCATAACAACAAAAAATATGTCATTATGAATTTGGCAGTACCGTAAGGATTTCGCTCTGACACTAAGGGTTACTGAAAGTAGCAAGGCGCGTTGTCTTACGATTCCCTTATTGCGTTTGTATCTGCCTGCTTGTAGCTCCGCTAGAAAGGAATTAAAAATCTGGCTTTCAGCGAGTCTCGAAAGGCGAACGAAAGCAGCTTGCACCTGGTAGCCAAACATGTTTCTTGGGAACAGGCCACTTCCTCAAGTGGGAAGACATTCTTTTGTGGTTGAATTGTTGGCAAATGTTAGTCAGACGTGTGCCGTTGGTCTAAGCGTTTCGGTGTGTTGAATTTGTACCAATGATTTTTCTACAGGTTTTTTCTGTCCCAAATAGAGAGTTGAAGTCTCCCATTAGTATGTTCACGTCATCTTGGTGAATTTTGCTCATAGTATTTTCGAGTGTGTTCAACAATTTTTCGACATTTTCGGTGTTTTCCTTATTTTCGATGTTGGTGGGGGCATGTGCATTTATGAGTGCATATTTTTTATAGGGGCTCTGAATGAGCATAGTCATAACTAGATTGTTGATGGGTGTGATTTCTTCGACAGAGTTGTTGATAGATCTGTGTTCGAGAAATGCAATGCCGAAGATTGGTGCGCCTTTCGCTACCTTTTTTGTATTTTGCTCTTGAAGATGCCATGGTTTCCGTAATGCAAGTTTTAATTGTCAGTTAATCGTGGTTCTTGAAGAGCAAGGATGAGAATTTTTTGGCGGACGATTTCTTTTGTGAGATTATTTAGGTTTCTTGTTTTGATCAATGTATCGATGTTTAGTTTTCAAATGAATGTTTTCTGCTTGTAGGGAAATTTACCAGAGATCTTCGATATTGTCTGCCGTGCTAACCTGGACTCCCCAGAGTGCGGAAATCCAACTGCCGCCTATCGGTGGCCAGGTTGTGTACTACCTGGGGTAAAGTTACCTTTGCTTGCATAGTTCATGTTTTCTTGTGTTACATTGGTTTGGCCTGGGTGATACCAGGTCCGGACAGGACCAGAGGGTGTTGAAGCCTTTGGAAGCAAATATTTTCAGCCAAGTTCATTGAGCTAACAGACGGTGACCGGAGTAGCGGTGATTTTCACTCAGATGTGTCTGGATTTTGGGTTCAACGGATTGAGTAGCCGTCCAGGATTGAGTTAGTATTTGGTTCACCCCAAGTATTTGATTTCCTCGGTACCGCCCATATGGGGGAGGGTTTCCCCTATCTGCCACACGGGATTTTTATTATTATTATCATTGTCATTATGTCATCAGCAAATCTGATATGGAGTATCTTCCCACCACTGAAATAGATGTGTATTGTTCGATTCAATATTTCCTTCAGATAAATATGGGTTATAATTACGTTACATTGCTGCTAGTCGACATATTTCTCACTTTTTCTTAGACAGTTGCTAGCTGTTACTCCATCATAGGAATTTATGTGCGCAGCATTGTTGCAATACAGACGTTCAAATTATCCGATTTCTGTAATTTCATTTCGATACAAGATCGTCTCAATCGGATTCAGCCAGTCAGTCTTAATTTGGATATCCGACTACGACTCTCATCATATGATAGACTGGGTGAACCACATTTTTAATCGGACTGTTGAATCTAGATCACTTATCTATGACAGGACCTGAATTCTTAAACACTGTGGAAAATAATAATCCAATGTGCTTATTACAAATACGTTATTTAAATATAAATATATGAACTAACGAGATAACAGTTTATTTACAGGAGCAGAGACCCATCCATCATAGCAGAGCAGTGCGAGATTGGTTTCAGGCCCAAGAGAGGATAAAGCTGTTGCCGTTTGTTCCACGATCACCGAACATCAACCAGATAGAGAATATGTGGGCAGAGGTAACAAGGCCATTGCCATGTGTCCCTACAAATGCAAGCGACCTTTGGACGAATATAGAAAACGTATGGTGGGAAGTAAACCATCACGCTAAACTGTCGACGACTTAATGAAATCAATTCCCCTACGCCCTCGAGAAATCTTACATAATGATCGTGGGTGGGTTCGTTACTAAAAGTATACTCGTCCACAGAACCCACGTGGACAATTATCTGACAATCGGTCAAGCTTGGCTTTGTCGCAGCTCTTTAGCATACAGCAAGTCCATTTACTTTCAGTCCCCTCCTTACAATTCTTTATTTTTTTACTTCATACTAAAACAAAAGTTGTGATATGAGAAGAGGAAATGACTTATATGCTTCTCAGGAACTTTAGTTTTTCGTGTTTATTTTCTCACTTCATATTAAAACAAGGGCGTTAATATGAGAAGAGGAAATGAAATATACGCTTCCAAGACATAATACAGGGTTATTACAAATGACTGAAGCGATTTCACAGCTCTACAATAACTTTATTATTTGAGATATTTTCACAATGCTTTGCACACACATACAAAAACTCAAAAAGTTTTTTTAGGTATTCACAAATGTTCGATATGTGCCCCTTTAGTGATTCGGCAGACATCAAGCCGATAATCAAGTTCCTCCCACACTCGGCGCAGCACATCCCCATCAATGAGTTCGAAAGCATCGTTGATGTGAGCTCGCAGTTCTGGCACGTTTCTTGGTAGAGGAGGTTTAAACACAATCTTTCACATAACCCCACAGAAAGAAATCACATGGGGTTAAGTCGGGAGAGCGTGGAGGCCATGACATGAATTGCTGATCATGATCTCCACCACGTCCGATCCATCGGTTTTCCGATCTCCTGTTTAGGAAATGCCGAACATCATGATGGAAGTGCGGTGGAGCACCATCCTGTTGAAAGAAGAAGTCGGCGCTGTCGGTCTCCAGTTGTGGCATGAGCCAATTTTCCAGCATGTCCAGATACACGTGCCCTGTAACCTTTTTTTCGCTGAAGAAAAAGGGGCCGTAAACTTTAAACCGTGAGATTGCACAAAACACGTTAACTTTTGGTGAATTGCGAATTTGCTGCACGAATGCGTGAGGATTCTCTACCGCCCAGATTCGCACATTGTGTCTGTTCACTTCACCATTAAGAAAAAATGTTGCTTCATCACTGAAAACAAGTTTCGCACTGAACGCATCCTCTTCCATGAGCTGTAGCAACCGCGCCGAAAATTCAAAGCGTTTGACTTTGTTCAAAATGGTTCAAATGGCTCTGAGCACTATGGGACTCAACTGCTGAGGTCATTAGTCCCCTAGAACTTAGAACTAGTTAAACCTAACTAACCTAAGGACATCACACACATCCATGCCCGAGGCAGGATTCGAACCTGCGACCGTAGCGGTCTCGCGGTTCCAGACTGCAGCGCCAGAACCGCGCGGCCACTTCGGCCGGCGTTTGACTTTGTCATCGGGTGTCAGGGCTTGTAGCAATTGTAAACGGTAAGGCTTCTGCTTTAGCCTTTCCCGTAAGATTTTCCAAACCGTCGGCTGTGGTACGTTTAGCTGCCTGCTTGCTTTATTCGTCAACTTCCGCGGGCTACGCGTGAAACTTGCCCGCACTCGTTCAACCGTTTCTTCGCTCACTGCAGGCCGACCCGTTGATTTCCCCTTACAGAGGCATCCAGAAGCTTTAAACTGCGCATACCATCGCCGAATGGAGTTAGCAGTTCGTGGATCTTTGTTGAACTTCGTCCTGAAGTGTCGTTGCACTGTTATGACTGACTGATGTGAGTGCATTTCAAGCACGACATACGCTTTCTCGGCTCCTGTCGCCATTTTGTCTCACGGCGCTCTCGAGCGCTCTGGCGGCAGAAACCTGAAGTGCGGCTTCAGCCGAACAAAACTTTGAGTTTTTCTACATATCTGTAGTGTGTCGTGACCATATGTCAATGAATGGAGCTACAGTGAATTTATGAAATCGCTTCAATCATTTGTAATAGCCCTGTATTTCCTTGTGTGCTACTACTGCATACATGAAGGCCCTGCAGTTAATTTTTGTATGTTGGATAAATTTTGATATCACCTCACATTCCTTTGTGAGAAGGTTCCTGTTTTCTTGGGATTCAAATAGAGTGGACATTTCATCACTGGTTAATATTCTGATGACTAATGACATGATACCCGTTGCAATTGCTCCATGGCACCTGTGAGTAGAGTCTCACGTTGGTTACTATAAGAACACGCAGGCAGTGATATCCGCTCACTGCAGTCAGAGCAAAGGTGATTTCTTTCTGTTTAGGGCGAAGCGTCTGCTGCAGTGTCCACGCTCAGGCAACATAAACAAATCGCGGCGGCATTGGGCACTGCTAATCGCTGCACTTGTCGCGAGCCTCGACAACAAGAGCGCACTGTCTCTGCTAACGATACTATGGAGTTAATACATCTTACTTAGCGTAATACGCAGGACGTGGGATGGGTAAAAATTCAGTTTGTAACTTCCCATCGCATTAAAATACTTTACATTCATACTTGATGCAATATTTATTGTTGGTTGTCTCTCTAATGTTAATAGTATTGATTCAGATTGTGCGTTAACACGGAACACACACACACACACACACACACACACACACACACACACACACTCAAACAGTCATTGATTCCAGTGAGGGTGACAACTACTGTGTGTTGAACAACACATGCACCAGTCAGTTCCTCAGATGGCGTCAAGTGGATGGGATTTTTCAATTACATTGCATTGCAAGAATTGTAAGGAGGGGACTGAAAGTAAATGGACTTGCTGTATGCTAAAGAGCTGCGACAAAGCCAAGCTTGACCGATTGTCAGATAATTGTCCACGTGGGTTCTGTGGACGAGTATACTTTTAGTAACCAACCCACCCACGATCATTATGTAAGATTTCTCGAGGGCGTAGGGGAATTGATTTCATTAAGTCGTCGACAGTTTAGCGTGATGGTTTACTTCCCACCATACGTTTTCTATATTCGTCCAAAGGTCGCTTGCATTTGTAGGGACACATGGCAATGGCCTTGTTACCTCTGCCCACATATTCTCTATCTGGTTGATGTTCGGTGATCGTGGAACAAACGGCAACAGCTTTATCCTCTCTTGGGCCTGAAACCAATCTCGCACTGCTCTGCTATGATGGATGGGTCTCTGCTCCTGTAAATAAACTGTTATCTCGTTAGTTCATATATTTATATTTAAATAACGTATTTGTAATAAGCACATTGGATTATTATTTTCCACAGTGTTTAAGAATTCAGGTCCTGTCATAGATAAGTGATCTGGATTCAACAGTCCGATTAAGAATGTGGTTCACC
Organism: Schistocerca americana; assembly: GCF_021461395.2. Classification (NCBI taxonomy): domain Eukaryota; kingdom Metazoa; phylum Arthropoda; class Insecta; order Orthoptera; family Acrididae; genus Schistocerca; species Schistocerca americana. Next base: position 329,463,860 of record NC_060121.1, on the reverse strand, counting down.
CAGTCTATCATATGATGAGAGTCGTAGTCGGATATCCAAATTAAGACTGACTGGCTGAATCCGATTGAGACGATCTTGTATCGAAATGAAATTACAGAAATCGGATAATTTGAACGTCTGTATTGCAACAATGCTGCGCACATAAATTCCTGTGATGGAGTAACAGCTAGCAACTGTCTAAGAAAAAGTGAGAAATATGTCGACTAGCAGCAATGTAACGTAATTATAACCCATATTTATCTGAAGGAAATATTGAATCGAACAATACACATCTATTTCAGTGGTGGGAAGATACTCCATATCAGATTTGCTGATGACATAATGACAATGATAATAATAATAAAAATCCCGTGTGGCAGATAGGGGAAACCCTCCCCCATATGGGCGGTACCGAGGAAATCAAATACTTGGGGTGAACCAAATACTAACTCAATCCTGGACGGCTACTCAATCCGTTGAACCCAAAATCCAGACACATCTGAGTGAAAATCACCGCTACTCCGGTCACCGTCTGTTAGCTCAATGAACTTGGCTGAAAATATTTGCTTCCAAAGGCTTCAACACCCTCTGGTCCTGTCCGGACCTGGTATCACCCAGGCCAAACCAATGTAACACAAGAAAACATGAACTATGCAAGCAAAGGTAACTTTACCCCAGGTAGTACACAACCTGGCCACCGATAGGCGGCAGTTGGATTTCCGCACTCTGGGGAGTCCAGGTTAGCACGGCAGACAATATCGAAGATCTCTGGTAAATTTCCCTACAAGCAGAAAACATTCATTTGAAAACTAAACATCGATACATTGATCAAAACAAGAAACCTAAATAATCTCACAAAAGAAATCGTCCGCCAAAAAATTCTCATCCTTGCTCTTCAAGAACCACGATTAACTGACAATTAAAACTTGCATTACGGAAACCATGGCATCTTCAAGAGCAAAATACAAAAAAGGTAGCGAAAGGCGCACCAATCTTCGGCATTGCATTTCTCGAACACAGATCTATCAACAACTCTGTCGAAGAAATCACACCCATCAACAATCTAGTTATGACTATGCTCATTCAGAGCCCCTATAAAAAATATGCACTCATAAATGCACATGCCCCCACCAACATCGAAAATAAGGAAAACACCGAAAATGTCGAAAAATTGTTGAACACACCCGAAAATACTATGAGCAAAATTCACCAAGATGACGTGAACATACTAATGGGAGACTTCAACTCTCTATTTGGGACAGAAAAAACCTGTAGAAAAATCATTGGTACAAATTCAACACACCGAAACGCTTAGACCAACGGCACACGTCTGACTAACATTTGCCAACAATTCAACCACAAAAGAATGTCTTCCCACTTGAGGAAGTGGCCTGTTCCCAAGAAACATGTTTGGCTACCAGGTGCAAGCTGCTTTCGTTCGCCTTTCGAGACTCGCTGAAAGCCAGATTTTTAATTCCTTTCTAGCGGAGCTACAAGCAGGCAGATACAAACGCAATAAGGGAATCGTAAGACAACGCGCCTTGCTACTTTCAGTAACCCTTAGTGTCAGAGCGAAATCCTTACGGTACTGCCAAATTCATAATGACATATTTTTTGTTGTTATGAATACATAATTATATCTATGAAATGCCACATTTTCATTATAATTGCAAATGATACAGGAAATGAAGTCAATACAGATCTTTTCGAAGTCAAAAGTCGGTAATGTCCTACTAATTCGTGTTAAAATAGGCTCAATCGTCTTACAGATACTTAATGCTTTGTTAAGATAGTCTGCCGCCGTGATGTTTCTGTAGTAAGCTGAATTTAATTTGTATTAGTACAGTGAATATTTTCATTGGATTTTCCATTAGTTTACTAAACGCAATAGTAATCATCAAAGAGAAATTAATCAGCAAAAGAATTTTCTTTCACGATATTTAAAACGATCTGACAATGCTAAAGTTGTTTACAAATTCAACGCCAGTAGAAACCTACTGGTTCGAACGATATCATTATACCAGAGTAGTTTTAAGAGTATTTTCGTCTAGAAATGAATTGCGTTGACGGTTGATCGATCAAGAGCGGGAAAGGTAAAACTTTACGAATATATGAAGAGAGGGACAAGTGCTTGAGAGAGGACTTCTCTATCAATACAAGTGCCTGAGAGACGACTTTAATTTCAGTCTCCTGGATAGTTTTGTTTCTCAAATCAAGAAGTGGGTTATCATGCAGTAGCACATGTGATGTAGTTGTGTTGCTCGATTTTCTTACGTTGACACCGAAAGGTGCCTCAGTTGTTGGCAACAAATTCCAGCTGTGTTGCACACAGCCCTTGGGGCAGAATTCGTAGCCCAAAACACACTTTTGGAGCTATCAGATGTAAAATATTACGTTCACACTACTCTTTGCTCGAGTTTGTCTTTCGGAGGGGCTCAGCCTTTCATTTCTTCTTAGGAAGTTAACGATAAAGGCATCATAACACGTCACCAGTAACAGTACTGCATACGAATGCTCAATGAGCGGCCTGATGACGTTCAATAATAGTCACTCCGTTGATTTTTGTTGTTTCGAATTAGACCATGCAGTACTCCTACAACCAGACTTCTGAACTTTGCCTGTTGAATGCAAATGTCGCATGATGGTAAAATGGTAATCTATCACATATATCAGCAGTCGAGACTTCCTTAATGTGGAAAATCATTCATGCCAGAACGATCTTTGTTGAAACAATAATATCTTTTTCTGGCGTATTTTTCCCAAAAGCACTCGCTCCACACACAGTTCAAATGTTTCTAGCTGCCTCCTCTGCATTCACCCCTCTGTTATACCAAAAGTAAACGTTGTGTTGCAGACGTTACATCTATTTCCACGTGCGACTCAATTTTACAATGCTTAACTGTAGTTCACGATTTTCAAGTATGCAAAATCCAATGCAACATGATAACTAGAACTTCAAATTCGAAAATGACAATTGATACATACACTGACAGCGTGGCGCCGCGTTCACACAGGCGGCGCCGGATTTCAGGCGGCGGGTGGCGTCTGGCCGGTGGCCGGTAGCCGCTGCAGCGCGAGGAAACGCCCGAGCGTAAGCTGCTATGATCGCGACGCAGCCACGAGCTGTCCTGCGGAATTGTTTCTGGAATACTTGTCATTGCTGGTGGGTAGAATGTTAAGCGAATTATCTTCGATGATCAGTCAGACTCATAACTTTAGACCGACTGTGGTAAAAAAAAAAAATACAGTTGGAATTCGAACAGGCGACTATAAGTTTAGAGCGCACGACGCTTGCCATTAGACCACGAGCTCACGTAGTCCGACAACGTCTCGGAAGTAGACAACACTTGCTCCTAACACTTCCGCATCTTACAGTGTTGCCAGATTGTGCATATGGCCGGACTTTTAGAGTTGTCAGGGGTGGTCAGTTTTATTGGCCACCTTAAGTGAATGACTCGGTCTTAGTCTCTGTGGCGGCCGGCCGGCGGTCAGTCATATTGTCTAAGACTGTACCTTTGAATATTCATCAATTCGTTTAGCTGCGGTTTTAACACATTGACAGTACAAATTTCTTAGCATCGCCAAGAAAAGTATTCCGAGTTGATCAGTTAAAACCAAATAGGAATGATTTTAACATATGCAGGCTTTCGTTTTACGACCCATCAATTTATCTGTAAAAACGCGATCTTTGTTCAAATTAATATTTGAAGGTTAACGATTCTAAAGATAAGTTGCTTAAGACACAATACCGTGCAACAGTCAGTTATGACCAGCTGATTCAAAAGAGCCATAAACGAGGTACTGCTTGGCAAACAGCTGAACATTTACTAGCAAAAAAAACCATAAAATAAAAAATGAATATCGTATCGCATTATTTGACCGGGAGATGACATCTGAGATTGTTCAGCTGCTAGCTGTGTCTTTGTGTGTGTGTGTGTGTGTGTGTGTGTGTGTGTGTGTGTGACACCACACTGACTACTTGATAGTCGATGAAGACGAGATAAAATGATTGTGATAGGTGGGTCATTAGCTGTCTTTTGATGTTTTAAAGGAGTTTAATTTCGATAACATTTTGAGGAAGGTCGTTCCAGTCAGGTTCTTGACACAGAAAATTATTTAGAGAACATGGCAGTGACTTGTATCGGTACAGAGGGGATTCTGCTTTATTGAAAAGAGTATTTCTCCTGCGCCGTTCACATAGTAGCGCAAGGCCTGAAGATAAATAGGAGGGAGTGCAATGATTGACAAGACGATAGAGCAAACACGGGGCACGGTAATGTCTACGCTTATCGGCACTTAGCCGTGGTAGTTGTTCGTGGGCAGGAGTGATATGGTCGAAATAGCGTACTTCACAAATTTATCACACACAACCATTCATCCGAGTTCCAGTTGGCGTGAGCAGTCGTGCAGTAGTCCTTGGGGAATAACATCGCCACAATCAAGAATGGGGAATATTAGTGACTCTGCCAGTTTCTTGTTATGCTCGAGAGGAAGTACCTTTTTATATTTCAATAGTGGGTAAAGTGATACAGAAAACTTCTTACAGGTTGCAGTTGTGTGTTCAGTCCAGCCTAAGAGATTGTCCAGAATTATTCCCAACTTCTTTGCAGGAGAAGTTATTTCTGTGCTGTTTAGGATTAAGGGTGGAAGAGATTCTCGGAACTGAGAGATAACCAGTTTTTTGTGAACGATCAAGATTGCTTTCATTTTAGATGGGTATAGTTTCAAACCTATAGTCTGCGCCCGCTCTGATAAAGCAAGTCAGTCGGCATTTACGTACTTGATCGCTGTGTAAAGGTTTTTGGGCTTACTCTTAAATACCTAACTGAAGGTCGTTGGTGTATAAACGATATCTGCAATAGGAGATAATAGTCGACACATTATTAAAGTATGATGTAATGAGAAAAGTATAGGGCTCAATACTGATCCGTGTGCTACCGATGATATTACATTCCTCCATTGTGGCTTCTTTGCTGCGATCATAACACAATACTACCGGGATGTAAGATTTGAATGGAACGATTGTACAGCACCTGAAAACAAATTTAGGTATTTGAATTTAACAAGTACTATTTCAAAGTCGAAAGTGTCGAAAAATTTGTTGAAATCCAAGGAGCACATAATAGTCTTGTCTACAGCATGGTTCAGTCAGTTTTACAAGAGCCGCCGTCGCGCTGCAATTTTTCCAGAAACCAGATTGTTGTTCATCCAGAACGTTATTTGATGCTAAGTAATTGGCAATCTGGTCATGTATTATGTATTTTAAAGCCTTAGAAAGTGCTGGTAGAATGCAAATGCATGTGTAGTCAGAGGCTTCTTTGACAGTTTCGTTTTTGGGTAGTGACATTCTGAGCATTTGCTTCCAGGCTATTGCGAAGGAGCTGGAGGTCAAAGAATGGTTAAAAATGTTCTTTATTGCGGACAGTAGTGGATCGACAAGGAAGTTGATCATTTCCTTATAAAATTGTCGTGTCCTTTAACTGCCGAACGCATGTGCGCAATTTACTTCCTGACTGTTACTATCATCCCATGGTGGAAGACTGGTACACATTTTCTTCAGCACCGCAATCCAAATTTCATTCAATATTAGTTCGCTGAGGTGAAAAGAGCGTTGAGAGCACCGCTTAGAAATCATAGGGATGCTCAAGCGCCGGGGAAATTGAAAGTTTTCCTGCCACTCATTAAGCACGTGACTGACCGCATAGGAAAAATCTCGAAAAAGCGGAATATCACGGTTATCTACACACCCACACGGAAGATACAATATCACCTACAATAGGCCAAGGATGCTCGCCAACCGCTGGAAAAAGCTGGAGTTTGTAGGTTTCCGTGTACGTGAATACTACAAAAAGAACTGTCAAAAAAACTGCTCGAAGAGCACAAGGGCAATTGCAGAAGAGGGGAGATTGACAGATCAGCTGTTTGCGGAACATACTTCACAGCCAGGAGGTCACCACATTCTTTTTGATAGGTCTCAAGTAATGGCAGCCACAAGCGCGTACCACGAAAGGCTTTACAGACAGACAATAAAAATTGTGAAACACCCCAGGAATTTCAATAGGAAGGAGGAAGGCGTGAAACTGAATGAAATTTGGATTCTGGTGCTGAAGATAATGTGTACCAGTCTTCCACCATGGTGCGGTAGTAACAGCGGACGACGGCAGTTGACAACGGCAGTTGACAACGGCCAGTTCGCTCCCGTATTCAAAACACGTGACGTTACGCCACTGCGCGGAAGCGAAATTTTGCTGTAGTCATTAACGAGCCAGGGTGTGAATCGGACATTCAACGAAGCTGCGATCCCCCTTGAAAATGCCCTCCGCAGATTGGTATGATACGTCGGGTTTTTAAGTGAAATCCATTCGACCACGGCATAATAGCCCGGAATATTTTATTAACTGTGACTATTATTACACTGCAACTATTTCACATTTAGTAATAAAATTTAGATGCAACGTAAAGATCTCGCAATGGATTCAGTATAGCATGTACAATTGTCAGCATATATATTTACCACCTGGAGTAAAACACACTTGCAATGAAATCGTCCTCTACAGATGAAGTTATTTACTATAAATATTCCCCTGATGACGCAGCGCTCTTGATAGATGGGAACGCAAATGATATTAACAACGCACTTGATATGCTCGATAAACAGGATAAAAATATAAAATTTATTGTTAAATATGAAAACAATGGTAGCGTCAGTTCCTAGACTTGAACATTAGTAAAAAAAAACCACACACACTTCCAAAGTCGACAGAAAAACAGTAACAGACATAACCATAGAAACCCAATCTTTTCACCCCACAACACACAAACGTGCTGCATACAGAGCACTAGTTAATAGAGACAATAAAATACCACTGGATAAATATGTGAAGCATGACGAACTCAGCATGATCAAATAAATAGTTCCAACTAGTGACTTTGATGATACAAGTATTGACAACATCGTACAAAATAGAAGAAAAAATAAAACTGCTACACTGAAAAAAAGGAAAGCCACTACTTGCACACCGTTCACAAGATTCACAATCTCTGTTACAAATTAGCAAATATGTTCAGACTGCACAGTATTTCGTTCAAAAGGCACAACAAACTAAAACACTCTCCCACACACAACATAAAAACAGAGTCAGATAAACACAATCAGGCAATTACAAAATAAATGGGTGTATTACACGCAAAGCCATCTATGCACGGCCTGTTCAAGAAAATTTTTGCACACAAGCGACTTACCATTTGCTGCCCTACTTTGCTCCCTTTTATCCTTGTACACTTTCAGTGTCAGTTTTTGCTACTAATTCATATATGCATTGAATACAAATGTTTCACTAGAACGCCGTTTATAACAACCCTCTCAGCTTGGTGCCCTAAGCAGCCGCTGATAATTGTGATTCGTCCTGTGTAGCAAACTTAAAGTTCTGGTGTGTTTGTGCTCGTCAACTTTGCGCCCCAAGCGGCGAGAAGTGTCACTTGGACTTAAACCATACCTGCATGTAAGTAGTCAAGACTGGGAGAGATTTTCAAAAATTATACAACTATCACACAAATGTCTACCACACAAAAAATTACTCTAAATCATCAATAGCCACCCACGACACTGGCCATCGATTCCAGGATATCGCGAATGATGATCACATATTACATAAAATGGACAAGGGATGCTAAAAGGACTTACATGAATAAATCGAAATCTTCATTCATGGCACAATACAGGGTAACAAGTTGCTAAGTAAGCGAGAACATTTTAATGTAAATTTATTCAAAAATTCACTATGTGGAGTGGTCATTTCATTAATATAAACCACTAAATCACACTACATACTATGTGTCATGGTATATATATTCTTATTTTGGTGTTTGTTATTTTAGCAACCAAAGTAATTTTTTATCTTAGCTGTTACAAAACTTTGAAATGTGAGCAACGGAAGCTTGGAGTGTTAAGTGATGGTAGTGTGTTCATTCTCGTACTCTGTGTGTCGCATTCAGTAAAGACCTCAAAGAGATGGTATAAACATACAACTCACTTAAGGTAAAAATTGAAATAAAGTAATATTTCTGTAGAGGGGCAAATTGCTTTGCATAGCTTCTCTGGCACACCCAGCGAATACACATCATCACACTGCAGAATAATCTAGAATTAAAAATTACCGCACGTATAATTGTATAGCACCTGATGACGGCAGCATGCTGTCGAAATGTGAGTCCCCATAAATACTGGTAAAACGCGTCTGAAGTAGAAAAATTATTTTATAAATTTTATATTACATTCGCTGACATAAAAAAACACCATAAAATGTGGATAAATTTAAGTTCACTGTTATTAAGTTATTTTTGTAAATAAAGTGTAGACATTTGAATGATAAATGGTAATGGCAAGAACCAATGAACTGTTTTAGAAACATATCAGTTTAGCGGCTAGTAGCTGTTATAAAACCTATTTTAGCGAGCAGTTGTTACCTCGTCATTATTTCGACCGTCATACGTCCTAGACCACACCCACTATGTACCGAAGAAATATAAAATTTTGGAAAGGATGTATACTGTCCATTGTCATTGACTATATTCATTTATTTTTTATGAGAACCACAAAAACGTTTAACAATGCCGTAACCGGTTTCGACCAGCCAGTGGCCGTTATCAGCCTAAGGCACATACTGCAAGCGGTGACGCAACATTTCCATTGCACTGTGTTGACAACGCATTGCGAAACGTCGGCACTTGCGGCATGTTCCTTCAATCTGATAATGACCACTTGCTGGTTACGGCGTTGTTAATTGCCTTTATGCTTGTGTTAAAAATAAAGAGCATAAATAAAACATGTCAGGATTTTGTTCAATTTGCTTTGCTGCCCGGCAGTGTTGCAGCTCTCTTGTATTTTCAGTTTATGGATATCCAAACTATTGCGTGGACGAGGGACTACAGCTGATGATATACAGGGTGTTACAGAAAGGTACGGCCAAACTTTCAGGAAACATTCCTCACACACAAAGAAAGAAAATATGTTATGTGGACATGTGTCCGGAAACGCTTACTTTCCATGTTAGAGCTCATTTTATTACTTCTCTTCAAATCACATTAATCATGGAATGGAAACACACAGCAACAGAACGTACTAGCGTGACTTCAATTTGTTACAGGAAACGTTCAAAATGTCCTCCGTTAGCGAGGATACATGCATCGACCCTCCGTCGCATGGAATACCTGATGCGCTGATGCAGCTCTGGAGAATGGCGTATTGTATCACAGCCGTCCACAATACGAGCACGAAGAGTCTCTACATTTGGTACCGGGGTTGCGTAGACAAGAGCTTTCAAATGCCCCATAAATGAGTCAAGAGGGTTGAGGTCAGGAGAGCGTGGAGGCCATGGAATTGGTCCGCCTCTACCAATCCATCGGTCACCGAATCTGTTGTTGAGAAGCGTACGAACACTTCGACTGAAATGTGCAGGAGCTCCATCGCGCATGAACCGCATGTTGTGTCGTACTTGTAAAGGCACATGTTCTAGCAGCACAGGTAGAGTAACCCGTATGAAATCATGGCGGTGAATCGAGGAAGTACAGCACATACTGACGAAACTAAAATGACCTCTAACATGGAAATTAAGCGTTTCTGGATACATGTCCACATAACATCTTTTCTTTATTTGTGTCTGAGGAATGTTTCCTGAAAGTTTGACCGCACCTTTTTGTAACACCCTGTATATGAGAAAAAGTCCACCACCGCTGTATCATGAGAATGTCTTCATTCTCTCAAACGACTAGTTTCGGCGGCACATTACTGCCATCCTCAGGCCCCACCACTGATAAAATTGTATTAGATTTCCTTGGCGCTTTCGTTATAGAGTCCTCGGTGCTAGCGCACGTGGGCTAGCTTCTCTCAGGAGTGTCTACTCGACACGGTGTTGTCTCCACCGTGTGGTATTGGCGACATCACGGTGTAGAGACTCTGAGGAAAGCTAGCTCACGTGTACTAGTAATAAGGACTCCACAATAAATGCGCCAAGGAAATCCACACTGAAGCGCCAAAGAAACTGATACAGGCATGCGTATTCAAATACAGAGATACGTAAACAGGCAGAATACGGCGCTGCGGTTGGCAGTGCCTATACAGACAAGTGTCTGATGCAGTTGTTACATCGGTTACTGCTGCTACAATGACAGGTTATCTAGATTTAAGTGATTTTGTACGTGATGTTATAGTCGGCGCCCGAGCGATGGAACAGAGCATCTCCAAGGTGGCGATGAGGTGGGAATTTTCCCGTATGGCCACTTCACGAGAGTACCGTGAATATCAGGAATCCGGTAAAACATCAAATCTCCGACATCGTTGTGGCCGGAAAAAGATCCTGCAAGAACGAGACCGGCGACTGAAGAGAATCGTTCAACGTGACAGAAATGCAACCCTTTCGCAACTTGCTGCAGATTTCAATGCTGGGCCATCAACAAGTGTCAGCGTGCGAACCATTCAACGAAACATCATGTGGGCTTCCGGAGCCGGAAGTCCACTCGCGTATCCTTGATGAGTGCACACCACAACGCTTCACGCCACGCCTGGCCCGCCAACACCGAAATTGTACTGTTGATGACTGGAAACATGTTGACTGGTTGCACGAGTCTCGTTTCAAATTGTATCGAGGGGATGGACGAGTACGGTTATGGAGACAACCTCATGAAACCAGGGACCCTGTATGTCAGCAGGAGACTGTTCAAGCTGGTGCTGGCCTTATAATGGTGTGGGGCGTGTGCATTTGTAGTGACATGGTACCCCTGATACATCGAGAAGCGACTGTGACAGGTGACACGTACGTAAGCATGCTGTCTGATCACGTGCATCCATTCATTTCCATTGTGCATTCAGACAGAACTGGGGAATTCCAGCAGGACAGTGCGACATCCCACACGTCCAGAATTGCTACAGTGTGTCTCCAGGAACGTTCTCCTGAGTTTAAACGCTAACGCTGGCCTCCAAACTCCCCATACATGAACTTTATTGAGCATATCTGGGATGCCGTGTAACGTGCTGTTCAGAAGAGATCTCTACCATCTCGTACTCTTACAGATTTATGAACGGCGCTGCAGGATTCATGATGTCAGTTCCCTCCAGCAGTACTTCAGACATTATTAGAGTTCACTCCACGTCGTGTTGGGGCACTTCCGCGTGTTCACGGGGGTCCCCCACGATATTAGGCAGGTGTACCAGTTTCTTTGGCTCTTCAGTGTAACACTCCTCTGGCAGTGGTGAGGCCTGAGGATGGCGGTAATGTGCCGCCGAAACAGGTCGTGTGAGACAATACACACATTCTCAAGATAACAGCTGTGGTGGTACTTTTACTCATATGTCTCTGGTATTTTATTTGTAAAAACCGCTATCCAGGTTTAGGCTTTCCCTGGGTACGCAGAACTTCTCAAGGAAAATTTTGCAACGGTTCCTTTGAAAAGTAGACGGGCGACTACCTTTCCTATCCATCTCAAATCCGAGCTTGTGTTCCGTCTCTAGTGGCCCTAGTGTAGCACCTGTTGGGTCGCGCGTGTTTACAGAGGGCGCTGCTGCCGCCGCAGCCTCAGCGAGCAGCCAGAAGGGCAAGGCGGCGCCCGCGCCTGCTGCCGCCCCGTCGGCGCCCGCCTCCAGCGCGGGGAGCAAGCCGTCTGCGGAGGACCGCGCCCACAAGGACAACTCCTTCCGGGAGTTCCGACGCCTCTGCGCGGAGGTCGCCAACCTGCCGGCCTACGGCGACAAGACGGCCGCCGTGCGCAAGATGTTCACCTCGGGCACCAGCGGCGGTGAGTCCCTCGCTCCCCTGTCTCTGCTCAGCCTGCTTGCGAGCGAACTGAACGCGGCACTTGTCCCATCCGCTCCAGTTGCTTTTTCAGAACTTCATTAAGTTCATACGTTTCGAGCACAGCATTGTATAGTAGTGAACCGTGGACTGTTGAGAAACCGGAACGGTAGGGAATCAAAGCATTTGAGATGTGGTGCTACAGACGAATGTTGTAAGTTAGGTGGACTGATAAGGTACGGAATGAGGTTTTGCGCAGAGTCGGAAAGGAACACGTGTAAAACACTGACAAGGAGAAGGGACAGAATGATAGGAAATCTGCCAAGACATCGGGGAAATGCTTCCACTGTACTAGAGGGAGCTGTAGAGGGCAAAAACTGTAGAGGAAGACAGAGATTGGAATACATCCAGCACATATTTGAGGACGTAGATTGCAAGTGCTACTCTGAGATAGAGGTTGGCACACGAGAGGAATTCGTGGCGGGCCGCATCAAACCAGTCAGAAGATTTAGGACTAAAAAAAAATAGTTCATATGAGCGGTTTCGGTTTTCATATTATTCCATTATCAAGTGCATCTGAAACTGAAAGATATTATTCTCATCTTCTGGCGAAGATGAACTGCGCCAGAAGATACGAGAATGATACTTATCGAAAAGTCGCGGATTTTCGACGCAGCTACCCGGATGGAAGCCCGAGATGATTTCATCAGCAGTATACACCAGGAAAGCCTACATTCACATTTGAAAGATATTAATACATAAAATGATGGGCATATAGATATTTTAGGATTTGAGAGACAATTCATATATTACATTCGAGCATAAGTTCGTAGCGGTTTTGTTTTTCATGTTAGAACTCAGGTTACTACAGGTTTATTTATCGATTGTCGTTTTTTATTTGCGGGGTGTTGAAAGCGGAACATTTCCGACATCATCTTCTGTTTCAGTTCAGTAGAGCGAGGATAGCAGCTAAGGCAGCCAGAAACATTTGCGCCGTGTGTGGGGATAATGACACTGGACAGAGCACGGGAGGGAAATGGTTTTCTCGATTAAGAAGGATCGTTCTGACCTTAGTGACTCTCCATGTTCGGGAAGACCTTCGGGGTTTGAAGATCGTTTAAACGCATTAATCCACAGTGATCCACGTCGGTGTACTCGAGAGCTCGCAGCTGTGGTTAACTGTTGGCAATCCACCATCGGGCGGCATTTGCATGGAACGTGGAAGGTTCAAAAATCTGGTGTATGGGTACCGCATGCTCTAAGCCAAAAGCACAAAAATCAGTGGGTGACAGCATGTGCATCTCTGTTTGCTCTTCATCAACTGGCTCGTGAACAACACCGACCATTCCTGGCCTGTATCTTTACTGGTGAAGAGAAATGGTGTCTGTAAGAAAGGAATGGTTGAGCCCAAACAAGCAACAAATCCCTGTACAAAGACCTACGTCTTTAGTTGTTAGTTTCACAGTACTAGTTCTACCTACCTAAATATCTACGAGTATAAAGAAGAGTGTCTCTCTGTAAGTCATAAAAAATCTACAGTTTTATTTCGATCTTGATGAAATTTTGCACTCTTTACCTTCAAGACAAGAGGAAGAGATCACTGTCCACATAATATTTCGTAATCTGAATTGAAATTTGTGTGTGTGTGTGTGTGTGTGTGTGTGTGTGTGTGTGAGAGAGAGAGAGAGAGAGAGAGAGAGAGAGAGAGAGAGAGAGAGAGAGATCACAATAGCGATACATCAACACGATATCGACCTTTTCCGAAATAGGTAAACGATCCATTTTATTTACCGTCCACACTGGCGGAATGTTACGTGATACCACGTACTTATACGTTTGTGACTATTACAGCGGCATCTATCACAAAGCGACAAAAGTGGTCCAACTAAAACATTCATTTTTCTCTACGTACTACACGAATATGTAATAAAAAATGGGGGTTCCTATTTTTAAAAAACGCAGTTGATATCCGTTTGATCTATGGCGGCGCCATCTAGCGAGCCAACCATAGCACCATCTGGTTTCCCCCTTCAAGCTAGACAAGTTTCGTTCTTTGTAGTTTCTTCGTTTGACGCTTATTTCGTGAGATATTTGGCCCGGTCACGATCAATGGACCAATGCACTCGCATAAGCGACGGGTACTCTAGATTTGCTATGAAACGACTTGCAATACCACGCAGAAAGAGTTTAAATATTTAGTTGGCGATGAGAGAGCAAAAACTTACAACGATCGACAGTTTGGATTCATTATCTGTACATCAAAAGCACTATGTGCTAAATTTGCGGGCATGCAGCACGTGAAGACATTGCTGGTACGAATAGTAAAATTTAAGTTGCACACAGTGTCTCAGTCGCAGAGGTTTCCAATGGAACTAAATGAAGAGTACAGAGATTTTATGTATTGCAGGAAAATACGTTGGTTAATTCAAGGGTAGAATGTTTCGATCTAAATCTCGCTAGTGTGGAATTTATGAACGAAAAAGGAGTGCAGGAACGAAAATTAGAACGCCCGGAATGGATTGCAGACCTCCCATTTTAAGTGGACTTGACTGCACACTGCCCACTGTAAGGCACATTGCAAGGTGTTCTTCATTGCTTAGTGTAAACTTTTAGATGGCAGACCTCTCCCTAGTCCTGAATCGGTAGAAGTCGGTAAACGTCGGGAGGCTTCGGTAGGCACGCAGTTTCGACTGCTGCAAACATTACGTAGCTGACTGTGTTGTACAAGGTAGCCATTGTCGTCCGCTTCGTTATTGTTTTGCGCTGTACTGTTCTGCGTGTTTTTATTGTGCAGTTGTGCTAAACATTATCAAAATGAGTGAAGAGGCAGTTGCTGGCCCATCTCGGGAGTCGCCAACAACCCCTACCGGTAGGCCTAAGGTTAGAAGGAAACCAGTATTACGTAGCGATGTTCGCAAAATTATATTGCGTGTGATTGAATAAATACGAAAAACAACCTGCCATTCATGGGTCGTAAATTTTATTTCTATTTCAGACTGTTTCCTTTCCTTGCGATAAGCGTACTTCATTGCTGCAGTTAAGATATTTATTAAACACTAGCTATACGCCCGTGCTTCGCAACGGAAGAAATCTCGGAAAGTTGTTGACCGATTGATTTAAAATTTTGGCACAACGTTTCTTAGGAATACGCCCGTGGTTTTATATACTTTTTTAACACGTTTGCGAAACGTGTTGCGAATAGAAATAATAGAACAAAACGTCATGCCTGACGCGGCACTTTTTCACGCATCTCGGTGTTTACCACGTCATATCTCCTGAATTATATGTCGTAAAGAAACATAAATTAGCCGGCGCATTTACTGATACATGTGGATACTGTATGCGAAATATGTTGCGATTAGAGTTAATAGTAACGAAATAATACATTCAAACGTCATGCCTACTGCGGCAGATTTACGGTATGTACTGAGAAAATGTAGTAGGGGACAACCTTTTTTTCCTTTCATTATTTTGTGGAGGGTGTCAGCGAGAAAAATTTTGGTAAAGGTTTGAAATTGTATGTGACGTTTGTTGCTAGTCGCTAAGTGCTCTCATTCTGGAACCTTCGTGGGCGTACGGAGAACAAATCACCAAAATTTCATCGCAATTAGGTGAATGGCTTGGGAACGCACAGAGGGCAGACTTACATACATTCATTTTTATATATAATGATTGACAGTTATGTTATTCTATATGACCTGTTTAAGTATATTTAAATTTTATAATTAATAGTTTAACATTGCGGGGACTGAAATAAAATGAAAAAAAAAAAAATTGCTAGCAGTGGGAAACGAACCCGGGTCCACTGCACGACAAGCCTTTACCTAATTAATTGCACTACGCAAGTTACAGTGTCTAACTGTTGAATCATTGTCCATTACTCGTTTGGGCGTTCGGAGAACAACTCACCAAAGTTTCATTACAATCGGATGAATGGTTTGTGAGCGCATAGTAGACAAACATATATATATATATATATATATATATATATATATATATATATATATATTTTTAATGGACATGACGATTTCAGTTTCGTTTACGAACAACATTTAAAGCGAGTTTTACTTCCAAGCCTTTCGTCTGCTTTCGTGTAATCATGACACGCAATTTTTAGTGCCAGCACTGGAACTGGTAGGCGTGCCTTGTCCCCCCCCCCCCCCCCCCCCAACGGCTCCTCTCCCCTCGCCAGCCAATGCTTCCTTCCTCCTCTCCCCGCACTCCCCTCACATCTCTGCCGTCTTATAGTTAACACTCCGTAGTTTCCACGTCTCCATAACGAGGTTGCAAAGATGCTACGATATTTCTATGAACATATATATCCGAAAGAGGATTTTTCTTTTATGAAACTAAATAATTTACGTTTTCGTGGCAACCTGAGCGTGAAAATGTGTGAAATTATCTGCGCCTGTCGTATGCCGACAGTTTATGCCAGATAAAAAATATATTTCTTCGATGCGCCAAAAATAATTCAATAATACTAAAAATTTGTTTCGCTTTTGATCTATGTTGTTGAGAAATGTGAAGAAAAAAATCAGGTTGTACATAGTGCAGTTGCATTGCCATGTAAATGCAGCACGTTAGCAATTTCCCTCTCATGCTGAGACAGCGCGGCGTGGCGGTGTGGGAAATACTATGCCAGCCGGGCTGAGTGCTATAGCACTCGTGCCAGGGCAAGGCCCGTGAGCTGAATTCCTAGCCTCCCCTCATATAGACCGATCTGTAGGATGCAACAGTAATGGAAGATGGAGAAAACTAGCTCTCAACCATTTTCCTTTAGTTGCCTCTGGGAAAATAACTATTATTAGTATAAGAAATCACGTATACAAAACCAGGTTGATTTTATTCGGTATTCCAATACAACATATTCTTTCCCACTGTTTTGGCTAGGAAACCCTAGTTTTAAGCATAATGTCCGTTCAATGCAACGGCCTTACACCACCTTACTGGCCGTGCGGTTAAAGGCGCTGCAGTCTGGAACCGCAAGACCGCTACGGTCGCAGATTCGAATCCTGCCTCGGGCATGGATGTTTGTGATGTCCTTAGGTTAGTTAGGTTTAAGTAGTTCTAAGTTCTAGGGGACTAATGACCTCGGCAGTTGAGTCCCATAGTGCTCAGAGCCATTTGAACCATTTGAACCACCTTACTGGGAGAGCCTGTATGCCTGCATTGTAACACACGGCTGGTCGATGTCAGAGCAAACGTCTTGCTGCATCAATAACCTCCCCATCATCCACGTATTGCTTCCCGCATAGTGTAATCTTAATTAGACCCGTCCGCCCCGATAGCTGAGTGGTCGGCGTGACGGATTGCCGTCCTACGGGCACGGGTTCGATTCCCCGCTGGGTCGGAGATTTTCTCCGTTCAGGTACTGGGTGTTGTTTTCATCAGTATTTCATCCCCATCCGGCGCGCAGGTCGCCCAATGTGGCGTCGAATGTAACAAGACCGGCAGCAAGGCGGCCGGACCTGCCCCACAAGGGGCCTCCCGGCCAATGACGCCAAACGCTCATTTCCATTTCCATTAGACCCAACTCGTTGCTCCTTATGATGTTCTGGTAGATGGCGACGAACCCATTGGGCGCACACCTTTGAGTATCCCAACTGGTGGACGAGTGGGCCAGCACTTCGAACACACACATCCAGTTTTGCAGCGAGGTGTCTGGTTGTGATTCGTCGATCACCTCAAATGAGTGTGTCCACACGTTCTAACATTGCACGATTCACTTCTGTGTGCGGCCGGCTGGCACACGGGAGACAGGACAAGTTTGAGCGACCTTGGTGCGGTGATGACAGACGCTTCGCCCACCGACTGCCCTGCTTTTGTTCACTGCCAGGTCTCCGCAGACGTTCACCAAACGCCTTTGAACATTGCGATGCTCTGTTATCTGACGAAAGAAACTCAATGGCAGTT
The DNA here is from genome assembly GCF_021461395.2 of Schistocerca americana. Classification (NCBI taxonomy): domain Eukaryota; kingdom Metazoa; phylum Arthropoda; class Insecta; order Orthoptera; family Acrididae; genus Schistocerca; species Schistocerca americana. The sequence continues at coordinate 329,446,182 of NC_060121.1, read as the reverse complement.
CTCTACTTGGAACGCACCTTAGTTACAGACGCCGTTTTGAAGGCTACGTTTAGCGCCGCCACATATCGGAACTTCATGGGCGGAAGCGGGAATATTTCACGATGTCCCACAACAAATTTCGCATATTTTCAACCGAAATTGGTCGGAAAGAAAGTGTTGCGTTACTTATTGAATGCCTGTCGAAAAGCACAGTTCATTCTCTGCAATTTAATTGCGCAAATCTCTGAGGAACCAAAAGAAAATTCCCTATTGTTTATAACTTGGTGCTGTAGGAAGATAATAAAAAGCTGATGTCACAACGTATGTTGTCTGACACGTTTGTAACGTGATTGTGCTAAGCCCGTAGTAGCTGCATCGTAACCACACCCACTTTGACGGAGAAAACCAAGAGCGTTCGCCCGGGTGACGTACTGCCCATCATCGGAATTTTCCGCTCGCGGAAGCTAGCACAACAAACACGCGCATCGAGGGACGAGTCGGCGGTCTTTGTCTGTTAACAGACCTCGTGGTAACGTCCCGTTCTGCAGTCTTCAGTACTTCGCGCCAATATTACTAGTCTCCGATGCAAGAAGCGTCAAGTTTTCTTCTCTTTATCAACATGTATAAGTGAACATACCTTGCACTGATTGACGAAAAATTATAATTTATGTAGACACGAAAGAAAATACTATAAATAGAAATGACCATATCTTTCTTACGGAGAGAAGGAAGACGGGCATACTACATTAAAGGAAATGGTGCTCTTGGGGTAAGTTGTTAACGAGTGTGTTGGTCGATCGGCTGGTCGATTATTCGTAAACAGAAAATTTCACCGTGAATTTAAACATAGCAGATTAATAAAACGATAAAGCACAATTAAAAGATAAAAGTGAAATATTTAAGACATCATACTCGGAGACTTCAATTACTTACAAAACGACCTCCCCCCCCCCCCCCCCCATACACACACACTCAAACACAAATACGCTTACTCTTACAGGTAATATGACATTCGTGACGATACCCCTGTGTCCATGACCTGATATGGATAAAGCTAATCACCTTTCGCTTTTCTGATCTCAACCTCTCAAATACAGCTCGGGTCTTTAGACAGAGAAAAACCATGAAGAATATACTAATGGTTTTTCTCTGTCTAAAGACCTGAGCCAGCATCCCTTCATACTGTATTTCAGAGGTTGAGATCAGAAAAGCGAAAGATGATTGGCTTTACCCGTATCAGGTCATGGGCATACGACTTCCCGTAAACACTTTGATCATTCTGTGCTCCAATGCTGTATAGCGTAAAAGTTAATCAAAATAACTGTATTTCTGGTACCTTTATTAACATAAAATCGGTTACGCTGTAAATGACCAACTTCAGCTGACACCGAAATTTCACTAACAGTCTTCGTAATTCAGAAAACAGCAGAAATATATGGCAATTTCATGGCTTAAAAAGTCTGATCGCCATACATAACGCTAAGAGGCACATTATGGAACACGAGTAGCACACTAAACGCTTCGCTGACCGCTTGGATCTAGGACGGCCATCAGCCAGTTCATGTAGAGAACATACAGCGGCTGGACAAAAAGAAATGGGAACATCGAAAACACAACGCACTGCAGTAGATAATACCGCGTAGGAAACCCGTTGGCATTCCAAACAGCTTCTAGTCGTCTCGGAATGGATAGAGATAGGTCTTGTATTATTTTCATGGGATTTTACATCATTTTTCCTGCAAAATAGTGGCAACCTCAGGTACATACGCTTCTCTTCAAAGCAGACAACAAAGGCTCAATAATATTGAGTCCTGGTGACTGGTGGCCAGGAGAGATGCAACAAACTATCCTCTTGCTCATAAAACCAATGCTGGACGTGTGAGCTGTTTGAACAGGTGTCCTATCGTCTTGGAACACAGCATCACCATTGGGGAAGTCCGCAGCTTGTGTTCTAGTGGCTAGCGTTGCTGCCTCTGGGTCATGGGGTTCCGGATTCGATTCCCGGCCGGGTTGAGAATTTTCTCTGCCCGGGAACTGCGTGTGTTGTCCTCATCATGTCATCATCATTATTTGTGACAGCGACTGGATTGGATTGTGAATAAAAAATACACTGCAAAAATTGGGACTTTGTACAGGCGCTGACGACAGCACAGTTGAGCGCTCCACAAACCAAACACCACCACCACCACCACCACCATTGGGAAACGAAGATGCCATGGAATGGACTTGATCAACGAAAATGGTCACATAATTCTTGACAATAACACGGCATTGCAGAGGCAGTTTCAGCCTGGTGCACATAGCCTACCATGATATGGCTGCCCAAATCTTCACCGAACCCCCACCGTGTTTCACTCTTAGGAGGAAAACTCGGCCAGCAGTTGGAAACAGTGAAACAAGAACCATCCGACCACGCGACTGTTCCATTGCTCCGTAGTCCATGTTTTACGGCTTCGGCGCCACGTTTACCTATTTCGCCCTTTTGCATGAGTAGTCTTGGTATTCCAGCTCGCCTTGCAGTTACCACCTTCAAGAGATTCCTTTGTGCTTCTTGGTGCTGACAGGGTTCGCAAGTCGGATATTTGGTTCTGCAATGTCTTTTCCAGCTATCGTACTCTTATTTTTCCGAAAAACCTCCTCAGTGACCATCTGTCACTCTCGCTCAACACACACTTTCATCGGAGTTTTGACTTAGCGGATAATGTTTCATCGCTTTCCCAGTATGTGGTATACAACTTTGATGTGGTGCCTCTTGAAACACCCATCACTTCAGCTTCCTTGGTTACAGACACACCCACCATACGAACATTAACAATTTGCCTTCGTTTGAATTCATTTAGCTCCGGCATAATGGACTCAGAAGTGCGCAGAACACTGTTCTGATCACAGCTGGGGCTTGCGAAGTAGGACATTGGACAAGTGCTGTTCGTAGTCAGATGCAGCACTGAAACCTGCAGACTTGGCTAGCAACTGATTTTGTGTCCAAGCAGCATTTCTCTCAATGTTTCCCTATTTTTGTCCAAACCATGCATGTGACTGTTTACTTTCAGTATAGCAGCGCAGACGTTCGGGGGACTACTACTCGGCACAGTGGTTTGCGGTACTTGCTACTACTTAATCAAGTTCCACACACACATTATGTCGATTTAGTACCCTTCGGAAGCTCTTACCAGTGCCACATAACAAGGTATATACACTACTGGCCATTAAAATTGCTACACCAGGAAGAAATGCAGATGATAAACGGGTATTCATTGGACAAATATATTTTACTAGAACTAAGATGTGATTACATTTTCACGCAATTTGGGTGCATAGATCCTGAGAAATCAGTACCCAGAACAACCACCTCTGGCCGTAATAACGGCCTTGATTCGCCTGGACATTGAGTCAAACAGAGCTTGGATGGCGTGTACAGGTACAGCTGCCCATGCAGCTTCAACATGACACCACAATTCATCAAGAGTAGTGACTGGCGTATTGTGACGAGCCAGTTGCTCGGCCAACATTGACCAGACGTTTTCAATTGGTGAGAAATCTGCAGAATGTGCTGGCCAGGGCAGCAGTCGAACATTTTCTGTATCCAGAAAGGCCCATACAGGACCTGCAACATGCGGTCGTGCATTATCCTGCTGAAATGTAGGGTTTCGCAGGGATCGAATGAAGCGTACAGCGACGGGTCGTAACACATATGAAATGTGACGTCCACTGTTCTAAGTGCCGTCAATGCGAACAAGAGGTGACAGAGACGTGTAACCAATGGCACCCTATACCATCACGACTGGTGATACGCCAGTATGACGATGACGAATACACGGTTCCAATGTGCGTTCACCGCGATGTCGCGAAACACGGATGCGACCATCATGATGCTGTAAACAGAACCTGGATTCAACCGAAAAAGTGACGTTTTGCCATTCGTGCACCCAGGTTCGTCGTTGATTACACCATCGCAGGCGATCCTGTCTGTGATGCAGCGTCAAGGGTAACCGTATCCACGGTCTCCGAGCTGATAGTCCATGCTGCTGCAAACGTCGTCGAACTGTTCGTGCAGATAGTTGTTGTCTTGCAAACGTCCCCATCTGTTGACTCAGGGATCGAGACGTGGCTGCACGATCTGTTACAGCCATGCGGATAAGATGCCTGTCATCTCGACTGCTAGTGATACGAGGCCGTTGGGATCCAGCACGGCGTTCCGTGTTACTCTCCTGAACCCACCGATTCCATATTCTGCTAACAGTCCTTGGATCTCGACCAACGCGAGCAGCAATGTCGCGATACGATAAACCGCAATCGCGATAGGCTACAATCCGACCTTTATCAAAGTCGGAAACATGATGGTACGCATTTCTCCTCCTTACACGTGGCATCAGAACAACGTTTCACCAGGCAACGCCTGTCAACTACTGTTTGTGTATCAGAAATCGATTGGAAACTTTCCTTATGTCAACACGTTGTAGGTGTCGCCACCGGCGCCAACCTTGTGTGAATGCTCTGAAAAGCTAATCATTTGCACATCACAGCATCATCTTCCTGTCGGTTAAATTTCGCGTCTGTAGCACGTCATCTTCGTGGTGTAGCAATTTTAATGACCGATAGTGTGGTTCAGTTGGTGTTAATTTGACAGCTGTCAACGTTAAAAATTACTTGCGTACATCAGGAAATTGGCCATGTTTAGACACCGTTATCAGTTCCGTATGGGCATGACAAAAGAATCTTCACCATGTTACTAATTAGTCACGATCACAGTTGTGTAAGTATCCCTTAGAGTTATTTTCCATAACCAACCTTATCTGACTTTCGATTAGCTATTACTTTGACGAAGTTTAGTTGAAATGTCCTGCAGAGTATTTTTATTCCTCGAGCAGCATGTTGTGGTTCCAGTGACCGAAAAGTATCCACAGACCTAGGACAGCCTTGGCCCCGCGGCATCACGTACAGTACGCACAGTGGCAAAACTCTCGTGCCTGCGTATGTTCACCTACTTGCACCTGAAGACGTTGTCTTCAGGTACAATCCCGCAGCATTGTTAGCAACGATGTGCGTGTGGTGCTGCCTTCTGACACGGTCCCCGATAAAATGTCGCGTGGGAAAGCTGTATCTCCTATTGCGTAAGTGCGTGCCCTAATTGGCTTATCACTCTTTATCAGTTCGTGCCAAGTGCGTAGCTGAGAGCAAAATATTGTCTCACTCGTAACGACTTAATCACGAAGGGTCGCGGCTGCTGTATTCGGTCCTGCTATACGGCGGCATTCTGCTGAGCTCTCTGACGTCATGTGCGCCTCGCTGTCTCTCACGAGACGGGTCTTATTCTTTTTGACTGTTCTCCTTGCGCACCCGAGGAGTCCCGTTCAGGCCGCGATAATACTTGCGATTACGCCGACCCGGGATTTCCGCGGACTTTGCCAGTCATACTGTTGTTAGTAAATCTCTCTGAGACAATTCCATCTGAAATTGTTTAATTCTGCATCACCGTATATTCACATTTCCACCTCCATTCTCTGACTGTTTACGGCGGAGAGTACCGCTTTCGCTTCTCACGTTCCCTGTTCAGTTCGCGAGTGGTATGCAGTAACAACGACTATAATTTCTCTGTCTTCATTGTCATTATTTCCCGAGATATGCAGGGCGAGACGCGTGATACATAACACCCGTTTTATTTCGTGGCTGGTTCATGACATAGATACGAGATTTTCGATAAAAAAAAAATGCACGCAAAGGAGCACGGCATTTCGGAGTATGTTTATAAATCTTAACTCTTGCATAAACGAAGATACAGAAGCAAGCGTGTTTGTTTTTAATGCCATTACAAAACTCTTGAAAAGACCAGTGCAGTGATATAAAGCATGTGAATTTGAACTGCAAATTTTCGCAAAAAGACCTGACAATACTAATATTGGAAAGCAACACAGGCGGAAACTGCTACTACGGTGCAAATACCCACCATGTGGAGTTCTCCTGCCAAATTGCAGAGTAAGATACATTGGTAATTACAAACTGGCACGTGTTTATATTACAGCAGAGGTGTCAGATTATACATCTGCTCACACATCGCTAACATCTCGCGAAAAAAAAAAAAGTCGTCATATACGAAAAATAAATTTGAGAATAAAATTATTTCCCGAAACGCGTCGTTAAAAAAATGAAGAAAAATTTGACAAACAGCGTCTTATGCTTTTTAAGAACTAAGAAAAACATTTTTACTGTCAGTCTTTCACCAACCATTTTTAGGTATAAAATAAAATTATTGTATTCATTAACAAGACCTTAGCTGTGCTGAGAAGGAAGCACGCCATTTCCAATTATTTAGGTACAGAGTGGACAGCTGAAAGTTGTACGCTGTCAACTGACAAACTTCAGCAGACAAAATACCGAAGTGTGAAGAAGAAGAAGAAGAAGAAGAAAACTTTGTGTCGTCATACTTCCTTTGCCAAATTTCACGAGGGGTGCCGTGCAAGCCGCTAAGTAACGATCCTCTTGCATTATTGTAGTGCCGTACAACTATAACACAGTAACTTTCAGTCCGCAGCTCGTGGTCTAGTGACAAGCGTTGCTGCCTCTAGATCACGGGGTCCCGGGTTCGATTCCCGGCCGGGTTAGGTATTTTCTCTGCCCGGAGACTGGGTGTTTGTGTTGTTCTCATCATTCCATCATCATTTGTGACTGTGGCTAGATTGGACAGTGTAAAAAAAATTGCACTGTGGAAAAATTGCGACTTTTTCAGGGCGCTGATGACAGCGCAGTTGAGCGCCCCCACAAACCAAACATCAAACTGTAACTTGCAGCGGTCTTACACTGTTCCCGAGTCAGCTAGCGAAGTGTTTTGCACCACTGAAGTCATCAGTATGTTGTCAGGTGACACTTGTTTGCTTCAGCTGCTCCGGATCTGGTAACACCATGTTTCTAACCAACAATAGTGATCTGATTTCACTGCAGGCCTGAAGCACCTGAAGCATCAGTTAGCGTTTGAAAATATTCGTTGCTTTTCTGTAGACTCGCATGGTTTAGATGCTTCGTGATTACATTTCACCACTAGTCACATTGTTGGTGGTCGTACCTAAAATTTTCCCAACATATCACGGTTGTAACGCTTACGTCAGTGCCACCGATTGTCACAATTATTTCATCCGTACCAGATGTCGTTGAGGCGCGCTGGTGCCAAGGCATTTGTGTTAAAGTAGCCTTTTTCGAATACTAATACAAGAAGAAAATTTCAGCAACAGTATTCTATAGAGTGGCTTCTTGTAGTTCCTGATCACCATATTTTATATTACTCTTGGTTGAATATCAAATCTTTTACAGGATGTCATGGAGTGAAATCTTGTGCCTTCCTCGCCAGCCTCGTATTGCTACTCGAGGGTAGTTTGGCTACGTGCGGGCTATCGGTTGCATCTGCTCCCTGCATTTAATTTCCATGATGGACTCTAACCACAGACACATTCCGAAAAAACTGTAAAATAAGTCTTCAGTTATTAACAAGGGATTGACATACTTGATACGCTAAACTGGGGACGGGGAGCGAGACTACTGGATTCATGAATAAGACTTTAACTATGCTGAGTATGAACCCAGTTCACACACACACACACACACACACACACACACACACACACACACACACGTCCTAACGTAGGGTTCGAATTAGTGATAATATAGGCTGGCATCTTTCGTCGTCTGTATAAGTCTATAGCATAGGGCTGAGGAAGAGAAAGGCCGGCCGGAATGGCCGAGCGGTTCTAGGCGCTTCAGTCTGGAACCGCGCGACCGCTACGGTCGGAGGTTCGAATCCTCCCTCGGGCATGGATGTGTGCGATGTCCTTAGTTCAGTTAGGTTTAAGCAGTTCTAAGTTATAGGGGACTGATGACCTCAGATGTTAAGTCCCATAGTGCTCAGAGCCATTTGAACCATTTTTTTGAGGAAGAGAAAGGGTGACAGCAGAATGGTGTTCACTTCAGTAACGTCGTTAATATCTTAGCATTGCCTCTTTGCATTCGATGTCTCTCATGCCCACTTGATTATGTACAAATCATTAGAGAGATACTCGACAATAGTCACGGTAATTTCTTCTAGGTGCTTTTCTCTACAGATGTGCTCTTCTTTTCCGAACCATTCCAAGCTTCCAATTTATGTTCCCTACTTCTTGTTTCATGTATTTACTCAGTTTCATAGCGCTTCATAACCACTAGATATTTAAAGGTTATGACAGGTTAGAGATATTTACGAACTATATTTTGATGGGATACTATCAAGATTTCCTGTGTAAGGGCATTGACTTGAATCAGTTATCAGTAAAAGGGAGCTGCTATTCATTAAGCCAGGAGGAAATATCTCACGGATCTGCAATTTCGTTCGATCTACAAATCAGTATAGTGTCTTGTAAATATAGTCAGTGAACACTCTGAGAATGCTGCCATTTTGATAAATCACTTGGTTTATTGATAACATTAGCGATTAATTATTATACCATGAGGCACATCTGATGTTACTATTACATTAGCTGAGCATTCGCTGTCCAGTATAACACACTGGGTTCTAAGAGTCAAAAATTCTTGAAAAAAGCCACATATTTCTGAAGATACTCATTATGATCATATCTTGATTATCAGTCGGCCACGTGATACAGTTTCTACCGCCTCAACTAACATAATTGTTTTTCACATGAATACTTAACTTCATGCGAGTCAATTGCAGTGCAGTGACCTGAATGCCTTTAACTGACAGGAGACATATTGTCGTGTTCACACAGCAGACCGAGTTGATTGAAGTACTTTGTTCTCTGAAAAAACAATGGGAGGGACGTTTTTCAGGTAGTTCTTGTAGGATGTTGTATGGGTGATTCTGTGCGTGTGTGCAATTCTCTGTACACCCCTAGCGGATATCCTCACCTTGTAATTTTTGCGTTTGCTGTTGAATAAATTCGTCGTTGAATACATCAGCGTACAAATTTGCACCAACTTTCTCATAAAGTAGTTCATTCTTGCCTATGTTATATTCATTTGGTTAGGTAATGCCTCCTTTGTAGTTTAAGGCATCGCTTTTCATCCAAAAGACATTTATACTTGCCTGAAAGTGCCGTAAGAAAGCCGGGAGATGGTAATTGGTATTTCAAACACGATGCTGCATGTATCACATTCTTAACAAGGTTTCAGCTAAGTAGAACGCTTCTGTTTTGTCGAACCTCGTCGGTGGACTAGTTCTTCTTGAAGGGCCTTGCATATTGTACAGTTATTTTTCTGATACAGCTGTGCATGAACGCATTTTGTTTCTTTGCAACCTTGTCCAGGCACCTGTTTTTTGTTAGTCACCTGCACTCGAGAATCGATGATGATAGTAACCCATACGAACTCGGCGTGAAGTTTCGAGTCGGCAGTAAATTGTCAATATAATGTGTTGTGTAAACAGATTCCTCGTTTTACAAGCCATTTATAATGCAATGACAGACGTATCGCCGAAGAAGTGAGTTGCGTTTCTCATTTGGTGGAACAAAATTCCAAAAATGGCGAAGTCTTTCTGCTTATCCTCCCTTTCCCCCTCTCTGCGTTTCTTAATACCACACTACGCGTGCACACTAAGACGATTCCTTCCCCATTGTCACGCCTGATCTCTACTTGTAGCTCAGCAAGTGTTCCGTCGTCAGAGACCCGGTGCTGATAGGACTTCAAAATAAAAGCGACGTGGGAGGGACATTGGTGAATTCTCCATCAAAATACTTAGGTTTTGATTTTTTAATATATAAACTACTAAATATTGCACTTCTGGAAATACTGACACTATATATGCTGTTAAAGACCCCATTTAACAGCTTACTTGTAATAAGGTTGGTGCCGAAAGCTTGGTCATTTCTCATGAACTTGACAAGCCTCTCTGTGGGTTCTGACATTGACGTCAATCTGCACGTCTTTAGTAAATTCTCTTTTGTTTGTTTATAGAAGCTGTCACGCGCCAGCTGCTCTACACAGATTACGTTGATACACAAAGATACAGTCATGCATGGTTCCCGGAAAGGGAAAGGAAGGGAAACAAAAATTTCTAACACAAAGACGGCTGTCAGCTTACACAGAGCAACTCGACTGGCCACAAACAGTATGCTTCTTGCCACATGTGATTATCATACAGCTCGTCAATGACAGGACTATGCGTTTGACAGATCGCTACCGCCTCCATTTTATGGTAACAGAGACAGTTGTTGTATGAGTTTTCATCCTTGGGAACGTTTCATTAAAGTCTCCAATGTATTCGTAATTTTTTAAAGAAGTCCTTAGTGCAATTCACGCCTATACAAGGACTCCAGTTGTGCTGAAGAGCCACCTCGTTGTTGGTGAAAGTTGGTCTCCCCCCCCCCCCCCCCCCCCTCTCTCTCTCTCTCTCTCTCTCTCTCTCTCTCTCTCTCTCTCTCTCTCTCTCTCTCTCTCTCTCTCTCTCTCTCTCACACACACACACACACACACACACACACACACACACACACACACACACACTCAATCATTGTGTATTTCCACCCTGACTCGTGTCAGGATTTTGCCTCGCTCACAAATGTTAATTCATATTGCACATTAAACGTAAACATTAGCTGAACGCCGTACTGCAGCCTATACACTACCCTCAGACTCCTCCTGAAATTCTTCATGTCCATATACATACGTGAGCAGTATGTATATGGACGTGGTCTTTTGGCCAAGGTACTGTTAGTTTTTAAATATTTTAGCGAAGACAAACACACAAACGTTTATGATGTGCTGACTTTTATCCACTTGACATTTTGTGGCCGGCCAGTGTGACCGTGCGGTTCTAGGCGCTTCAGGATGGATCCGCGCGACCGCTACGGTCGCTGGTTCGAATCCTGCCTCGGGCATGGATGTGTGTGATGTCCTTAGGTTAGTTCGGTTTAAGTAGTTCTAAGTTGTAGGGGACTGGTGACCTCAGATGTTAAGTCCCATAGTGCTCAGAGCCATTTGAACCATTTTTTGACATCTTGTGCGTGAAACTCAGGGTAAAATGAACAAGTATTTCTAAAAAAAAAAAAAAAAAAAGTTTAGGACCTGAAGATGACAGCTAAGACTGTTCAAACCAGTTGTCTTCAATTATTAATATTTTGTGCGATCTGAATGGTTTTTACCAGACATAATCCAAAGAGCTCAACACTTAGTAAAATTGTATAAATTGTTAGCAAAGGATAGACTAGCTTAGCGAGCTGCATCCTACCAGTCTTCGGACTGACGGCGGCGACGAAGACAACTATGCTTCATATCGTTACGCAGAAGTAAAGCACACTTTTTGGTACTAATGATGACCTCCCTACTCAAAAGCATCCCGACCATGAAAGACGGAAGCGGCGGTGTGTTGCCATTGCTGAGGTGCTTGGCAGCCCCCCAGCTGTTAGGAGCTCTTGCCGGAGCTCGTTTGCGCGCGACATACCGCCCTCTGTCAGCACTCGCAGACCGTCGTTTGTTTGCTTGTCTGCCGGTCCGCCTTGCCGCTGTCCGGCGACCTTCCAAGACGCTCACCACGTGTTCCAGCCGATACTTCCGTACTTTATTTCTGCAGGACGTGGGTCTGGTTCAGTAATATAGAACGTCAGAAACGTTTATAGCGACGTTGTCAGATTTCTGAAACACGAGGCTAAGTAATCGGAAATTTAGAGATTTTTCTGTAGTACTAGGATCGGAAGTTAGGCCCTTCTTGGTCAAGAGTGGAATATATATATAGGGTGAGTCGCGTAAGACGTAACACCCCCATTATTCCGGGGGCGATTGCACGTATCGACAAGCGGTGTTCGGCGAATCATAGCCGACTACGGGGCACATACTTTGGTACATGCACAATAATCACAATGTTTATATTGACAGAGATAATGAGGCATGTACATGTTTTTTTAAATGGGACGCTATACTTTTTACCATCATTCGAACGCTCTGGAAACGACGCGTATAGTGATGTAACGCATGTTGCTAATAAGATTCAAACTTCGCTTAAAAGACGCTGGGAAATATTGTACGATTGAAGGTCGAGGCGGTCGGAAGCGGCTGCAGACTGTAAACACGCCTCGCACGACCCGCAGGCCGAGTTGCCGTGCTCTATGTATATAGCATGCACGGCCTACGCTACGTAGGTAAATCCTCATCCGCCCTCTTTTAAGCAAAGTTTGAATCACAATAGCAACATGCGTTACGTCACTATACGCGTCTTTTCCAGAGCATTCGAATGATGGTAAAAAAGTATAGCGTCCCATTTAAAAAACACGTACTTGCCTCATTATCTCGGTCAATATAAACGTTGTGGTTATTGTGCATGTATCTACATATGTGCCCCATAGCCCGCTATGATGCGCCGAAAACCGCATGCCGATACGTGCAATCGCCCCCGGAATAAAGGGGGTGTTACGTCTTACGCGACTCGCCCTATATATTGCGATTGAGTCAATACCCGAACCGGCCGGAGTGGCCAAGCGGTTCTAGGCGCTACAGTCAGGAACTGCGCGACCGCTACGGTCGCAGGTTCGAATCCTGCCTCGGGCATGGATGTGTGTGATGTCCTTAGGTTAGTTAGGTTTAAGTAGTTCTAAGTTCTAGGCGACTGATGACCTCAGCAGTTAAGTCACATGGTGCTCCGAGCCATTTCAACCATTTGAATCAATACCCGACATTGGAATAAAAGCTAAAGATAGAATCATACGACATAAATAGCCGCGTTCACGCTTTGTAATCAGTTAAAATTCTCATGTATCTAGGACAGATCCTATAAATGTAACAGTAGGGAAGACAGATGGATGTCGGGATTTGATTTATCGGAAGATCAAAACCACGTAATAGGTTGTTTACAAAACACTATCGACCAGTTCCTAAGTAGTGTTCGTTGGACTGGAACACGTAGGAAGAGAGAGAGAATCAAAGAAGAGCCGCAAAATCAAAATTGACGGGCCCCTTCACTGAGCGCGTGGCTTGAGTTCTTCAGTGGAAAATACTACAAGAAAGATGTGCATTACGGAAAGTTGTACAGTCAAAGTTATGAGAACGCACAATTCAGTACAAGTTCTCTATAACTTCTACAACAAATCTTGCATCACGTAAAAGTTTGAGTTATTCAGTGGGAGCAGACAGTCTCAATGCGCCGTTGGACTAACCGAAAAAACCACCACCCTCACACGTAAGTCGAAAATGCGAGTTGCGATCTCTCTCCCCCCCCCACCCCCTCTCTCACCCCCCTCCCCCTCTCTCTCTCTCTCTCTCTCTCTCTCTCTCTCTCTCTCTCTCTCTCTCTCTCTCCTACAAGCAATTTCAGAATTTTAAGACTTAAAAGTTCACGAATTTTTTTTATGCTAATTTAGTGTACTGAATAGGATCTTAGCCTTGATATTAGTAGCTTAGGAAACTTTTGAATAAGCAAGTTTGTTACGTAGATCAACAGTGAACTGCTGCTGCTCTTATGATATCAGTTTTTGCTGCACTCGATAGGAGAGCCTCACTGTGTTTCTTATTAATTCGTGAAGAATTCTCTCTAATTGCAGACCACGGGTTTTTTAGGCCACCCTACATAAATTTCCTCTCTGTAGCTGTGTCTTCTCTAGTCTTTCGAAACCAGTTATAAGATTTAAAACTATGGTGCCTTCCTTTAGCAACGCCACTCATTTCGACAAATTTCCCAAACGTAGTGATAAAAGTGAGGTCAACGACTGACTTGAATTACAACGAAAAAATTAATAAATTACCAGTAATTGCATGCCCAAAGAGCTAGTAAAGCAAGTTACAAAATACATTAGCTTCACAGCAAACGAGAGGACATAGCTTTTTCTGGCACTATGCACTGCGCGGTAGTCTACCTGCTAGGGGAGCGTGCAAGCGTGGAAAGATTAGTCACAGCTAACAGTTGTATATCAGCGCTAATGGTAATAAGAATACAGAAAATTATTTATCGCCTAGAATCATTTTGATGCCATTCATCTATTAGCCCTGAAAAAAAAAATAGCAATTCATGGTGACGTCCGGGTGCTAAAAGAAACTTTACGTGAAATCGTTTTGTCACCCTCTTAGTACTAAACAACTGCGATGTCCGCACTACCCTTTGATTTGTGGTATCGCAGTTTTTCTTAGTTGAAATATAACGGGGAGAATTTAAACGTGTTTATAGACTAGTTTGCTGATAGTATCCGGTTTCGTGCCTCGATGCAGTGCGGAAAATCGTCCTTAGGCCCTGTAGATCATCTGAAAGCGAAAAAATGGTAACGTCGTACTGTGTATCGGGTACAATGGTCGTCATACATGGCGCTAATACATGAAACGTTCAGTTCGTAGTGTGTGCTCGCTGGTAGTTAACTTCCCTGACAGAATATCAGTGGTGTTACTGGAGGAGTGAAGTAGTTAACAAGATAGCTCACCCGATCACTTATGATTCTGTTCTGATTGCCTCTTAGCCTTATAAGTGTATTTTTGCGTTTTTTCTCTTTCCTCTGATTCAAGAATCGCTAGCGATACCGATGAATTTATGGGGAAGATACCAGCTGTAGCCTTTCGTAAAATAAAAGTAAATTTCCTGGATACTCGTGGAAGGGTGTTTTTTTTTAAGAATACCTAGCTGCTGGACTGTATATTTTCTGCTCAATCTAGATTTCTGTTATTACGCGATTATCGAGTAAAATGTTCTTTGACCATTAACACGTCATATCTGGTAATGTCAGTCCCAACCATACATGTCGTGTCAATGGTCTAAGAATATTGTACTCGGCAACGGCCTAAAACCGAAATCTAGAGTGCACAGAAGAAAAATACAGTAATATACAGTCAAATTGTGGTGTATTTTTTTCAAAAAAATGCTATATAAATTTGCGTTAGCACTATCGAAAACTTTTTATTTATAGAAGTATTTTAAATACGGCTTAAAAATTTAGAAGGGAATACCAGTACTTGGAACAACAGCAAATGATTTTGTCGTGTCGCACCGTTCATAAGACAGGAACAGTACCAATGATTTATGCTATAAATATTGTCTACCAAGGAAATGAAACTTGCTAAGTGGAATCAATTACAGGTTTCGTGATTAGCTCCATTTTTCTTAAGCTGTTGCAGCCCTAATGGCTGTTACAAATCGATTGTTTTAGCGTGGTGATGTTGTTGTTGTTGTGGTCTTCAGTCCTGAGACTGGTTTGATGCAGCTCTCCATGCTACTCTATCCTGTGCAAGCTTCTTCATTTCCCAGTACCTACTGCAACCTACATCCATCTGAATCTGCTTAGTGTATTGATCTCTTGGTCTCCCTCTACGATTTTTACCCTCCACGCTGCCCTCCAATGCTAAATTTGTGATCCCTTGATGCCTCAAAACATGTCCTACCAACCGATCCCTTCTTCTAGTCAAGTTGTGCCACAAACTTCTCTTCTCCCCAATCCTATTCAATACCTCCTCATTAGTTATGTGATCTACCCACCTTATCTTCAGCATTCTTCTGTAGCACCACATTTCGAAAGCTTCTATTCTCTTCTTGTCCAAACTGGTTATCGTCCATGTTTCACTTCCATACATGGCTACACTCCATACAAATACTTTCAGAAACGACTTCCTGACACTTAAATCAATACTCGATGTTAACAAATTTCTCTTCTTCAGAAACGATTTCCTTGCCATTGCCAGTCTACATTTTATATCCTCTCTACTTCGACCATCATCAGTTATTTTGCTCCCCAAATAGCAAAACTCCTTTACTACTTTAAGTGTCTCATTTCCTAATCTAATTCCCTCAGCTTCACCCGACTTAATTCGACTAAATTCCATTATCCTCGTTTTGCTTTTGTTGATGTTCATCTTATAGCCTCCTTTCAAGACACTGTCCATTCCGTTCAACTGCTCTTCCAAGTCCTTTGCTGTCTCTGACAGAATTACAATGTCATCGGCGAACCTCAAAGTTTTTATTTCTTCTCCATGGATTTTAATACCTACTCCGAATTTTTCTTTTGTTTCCTTTACTGCTTGCTCAATATACAGATTGAATAACATCGGGGAGAGGCTACAACCCTGTCTCACTCCCTTCCCAACCACTGCTTCCATTTCATGTCCCTCGACTCTTGTAACTGCCATCTGGTTTCTGTACAAATTGTAAATAGCCTTTCGCTCCCCGTATTTTACCCCTGCCACCTTCAGAATTTGAAAGAGAGTATTCCAGTTAACGTTGTCAAAAGCTTTCTCTAAGTCTACAAAAGCTAGAAACGTAGGTTTGCCTTTTCTTAATCTTTCTTCTAAGATAAGTCGTAAGGTTGGTATTGCCTCACGTGTTCGAACATTTCTACGGAATCCAAACTGATCTTTCCCGAGGTGGGCTTCTACCAGTTTTTCCATTCGTCTGTAAAGAATTCGCGTTAGTATTTTGCAGCTGTGACTTATTAAACTGATAGTTCGGTAATTTTCACATCTGTCAACACCTGCTTTCTTTGGGATTGGAATTATTATATTATTCTTGAAGTCTGTGGGTATTTCGCCTGTCTCATACATCTTGCTCACCAGATGGTAGAGTTTTGTCAGGACTGGCTCTCCCTGGGCCATCAGTAGTTCTAATGGAATGTTGTCTACTCCCGGGGCCTTGTTTCGACTCAGGTCTTTCAGTGCTCTGTCAAACTCTTCACGCAGTATCTTATCTCCCATTTCATCTTCATCTACATCCTCTTCCATTTCCATAATATTGTCCTCAATTACATCGCCCTTGTATAAACCCTCTATATACTCCTTCCACCTTTCTGCCCTCCCTTCTTTGGTTAGAACTGGGTTGCCATCTGAGCTCTTGATATTCATACAAGTGGTTCTCTTCTCTCCAAATGTCTCTTTAATTTTCCTGTAGGCAGTATCCATCTTACCCCTAGTGAGACAAGCCTCTACATCCTTACATTTGTCCTCTAGCCATCCCTGCTTAGCCATTTTGCACTTCCTGTCGATCTCATTTTTGAGACGTTTGTATTCCTTTTTGCCTGTTTCACTTACTGCATTTTTATATTTTCTCCTTTCATCAATTAAATTCAATATTTCTTCTGTTACCCAAGGATTTCTATTAGCCCTCGTCGTTTTACCTACTTGATCCTCTGCTGCCTTCACTACTTCATCCCTCAGAGCTACCCATTCTTCTTCTACTGTATTTCTTTCCCCCATTCCTGTCAATTGTTCCCTTATGCTCTCCCTGAAACTCTCTGCAACCTCTGGTTCTTTCAGTTTATCCAGGTCCCATCTCCTTAAATTCCCGCCTTTTTGCAGTTTCTTCAGTTTCAATCTGCAGTTCATAACCAATAGATTGTGGTCAGAATACACATCTGCCCCAGGAAATGTCTTACAATTTAAAACCTGGTTCCTAAATCTCTGTCTTACCATTATATAATCTTTCTGATACCTTTTAGTATCTCCAGGATTCTTCCAGGTATACAACCTTCTTTCATGATTCTTGAACCAAGTGTTAGCTATGATTAAGTTATGCTCTGTGCAAAATTCTACAAGGCGGCTTCCTCTTTCATTTCTTCCCCCCAATCCATATTCACCTACTATGTTTCCTTCTCTCCCTTTTCCTACTGACGAATTCCAGTCACCCATGACTATTAAATTTTCGTCTCCCTTCACTACCTGAATAATTTCTTTTATCTCGTCATACATTTCATCTATTTCTTCATCTTCTGCAGAGCTAGTTGGCATATAAACTTGTACTACTGTAGTAGGCATGGGCTTTGTGTCTATCTTGGCCACAATAATGCTTTCACTATGCTGTTTGTAGTAGCTAACCCGCACTCCTATTTTTTTATTCATTATTAAACCTACTCCTGCATTACTCCTATTTGATTTTGTATTTATAATCCTGTAACCACCTGACCAAATGTCTTGTTCCTCCTGCCACCGAACTTCACTAATTCCCACTATATCTAACTTTAACCTATCCATTTCCCTTTTTAAATTTTCTGACCTACCTGCCCGATTAAGGGATCTGACATTCCACGCTCCCATCCGTAGAATGCCAGTGGAATGCATTCTAGCGTGGTGATATTCGGCGAGATTCTTCGCTAACAGGCGCTGTGCATGAGGATCATTGTAACAGATACACATTACCGTGTTATTATTTTTTTACACATGCAAATGATCCACATGACAGAATTACTATTTTCCACGCTGCGTCGAGGCCACAGAACTAGAGTCCAGCAGTAAACTAGACTATACACATCTTATACTTCAACTAAGAAAAATTCCTACGATACAGTGAATCAGTGGGCAATGCGAACATTACATTTATTGAGTTCTGAGGGTGATAAAAGCATTTGATTTAATGTTTTTGAGAAACCACGGGACAGACGATGCGAATTCGAGCGACAGCGTTAAGATAATTAGTGGATAGTGTCTCTAATGTAGACCTGTATTATCTTTTCTATGATTTGACCAAATTTTGGAAAATTATGTGCTGACCTTCTAGATCATAGAGGACATCAGTTGGGTGCTATTGGAGCTGCTTCTGAGGCTTAGACAACAGAAACTAAAATATAGCTCCGTTTAAACTATGTAATAGTTTACCAAGCTGTAACACACCACGACTTGTTAGGAAAGATATAAGGAAACGACTATATCGGAAGGATCTGTCATTCATGTAGGAATATTTGGACAGATAATGTGTTCTGGGTGTTGCACATCGTTCATAGGTACCACCAGTTCAGTAACAAGGTATTTCCTCCAGAGAGCTTTATATATCCAGAGAGTAGCGGAAAGGTGGACTAGAGTTTCAGGATGCCAACTCACACTTGGACGAAGGAAATGTCACATGGAATGGTTTGTTTTATTGTTAGACTTCACTCTCTACAACTCTATGCAATGCGTTAATCATGGGAAATAAAAACAGGAACAGAACAATGCCGGCTTGCCACATGAAATTCTTTCTTAGATTACATGTTAAAAATGTCCCCCGTTAGTCCTGAAACATGAAGCAACCCACCGCCGCACTGAATCTCTGATGATCCGGTGTACCCCTGGAGTATTGCGTATCGTTTCGTAGGTTCCACAATATGGGCACAAGAACTTCCTGCTTCTGTCGCCGGGGTTCGATACACAAGAGTTCTCAGACAACTGCCACAAACAAAAGACTAGAGGGTTTATTCCGGAGAACGTGGTGGCCAAGTAATATATTCGTCTTATCCTTCCGCCACAAACTCGTTTACTTGGAAGTGGAACTCGTTAACACTGAAATGAGGAGCAGCTCCATTGTCTATGAAATAATGTTTCATCGCACTGATAGAGGTACTCTTTCAACACCACAGATATTCTCTCAGAATTTTTTCTAAATTCGTCCTTCCAGTCTCTGAGGAAAAACATGAAGTCATGGCAGTCACCATCTTAACCAGATGGCATCAGGTGGATGCTTGAACACTTCATGTAAGAATGAGTTCCTATGTGGTAAGTTCGTTCCTGTGTTTGTCAGTGATAAATCTGCTATGAAGAGCGGCAAAAATTATTTCTAACTTCCAAATAATGCGTCTACAGACTCACGTCCATAAAATATATTTTATTATTTTGTATGTGAGAAATGTGTCCTGAAAGTTTGACCTTACCTATTGTTACACCCTCTAGCTGCCAGGATGGCAGCGAAGGTCCGCCGTGACCGCGATGTTATAGCACTGTGAGTAGGAAGTGAAATTCAGAGGATTACGCAGGTTGTAATTTTAACCGAGAACATTTTAATATTTATTGGAGCTGTCAGTTTTGTCCGCAGGTCGTGGTCGTGCGGTAGCGTTCTCGCTTCCCGCGCCCGGGTTTCCGGGTTCGATTCCCGGCGGGGTCAGGGATTTTCTCTGCCTCGTGATGACTGGGTATTGTGTGATGTCCTTAGGTTAGTTAGGTTTAAGTAGTTCTACGTTCTGGGGGACTGATGACCATAGATGTTAAGTCCTATAGTGCTCAGAGCCATTTGAACCATTTAGCTGTCAGTTTATAGGACCAGTTCCCTAGTTTATCACAGGTAATATGAACACATTTTACATAATATGACAAAGGTAATAACTTTTCTACCTTACGTTAGTAAGATAATAATAATAATAATAATAATAATAATAATAATAATAATAATAATAGGAAAATAGACGATGATTGAAAATAGAACTACCCAAAATGTACTTCCTTGCACATAATAAGAATGAAAAACACACAACTTACAGTGAACTGAGTCTGCGTGTACTAGCAATAAAAAGTGTACAATTGCAATTACAATAATGCAATTTGAAAGGCAAATGGAAACAAACTTAATACTGTAGAAATCCGTAACTGTATTTAGAGATATCTGAAAGTATATCTTTAAATGCTTGGCTCTTCGACAAACTTTCGCAAAGGTACTTAGTTGCCGGCCGCTGTGGCCGAGCGGTTCTAGGCGCTTCAGTCTGGAACTGCGCTGCTGCTACGGTCGCAGGTTCGATCCTGCCTCGGACATGGATGTGTGTGTTGTCCTTAGGTTAGTTAGGTTTAAGTAGTTCTAAGTTCTGGGGGACTGATGACCTCAGATGCTAAGTCCCATAGTGCTTAGAGCCATTTGAAACTTTTTTTTCGTACTTAGTTACCCAGGAACTAGGTTTTTTAAAAATGCGTAGTGAAGTTTCACATCTATAGCGTAATACAAAGTGATCTGATATACCGTTTTCTCCGCATCTGTTTGACTATATTCTGCTGATTTTATGCAGACAGAGGGGGCGCTATCTGTTTACCATCATGAAATGAACCATGCCGCTACTTAGGTTGATATACTGTTGTTTATTCCTTTTGCGAATGTTTAAAAACAGTTCGCAAACATAATGGCCGCTGACGTGATTGTCCAATTCCCTTTAAAGGACTGTTCCTCCAGTTCTTATATTGTATCTTATTCGTGGTCTCCAGTGATCTACGTCTTCTCAGCGTTTATTTCTTCTGCAAACAATATGCAGATTTGTACTTCAGCATTGTAAAAGCAAGGCAGATCCCTAAAATTAGTGACAGTGGTTACAATACAGAATACTGTCGAACGCTGCGCGAAATGCACATCTCGTGTGTTGGAGGAAGGT
Organism: Schistocerca americana; assembly: GCF_021461395.2. NCBI lineage: Eukaryota > Metazoa > Arthropoda > Insecta > Orthoptera > Acrididae > Schistocerca > Schistocerca americana. Next base: position 329,425,180 of record NC_060121.1, on the reverse strand, counting down.
GGGATACAGTGACCACTGAAAGAGAAGTTGTATTTCCATGAAGCCTTGGTTATTGATAGAAGCTTGCTGCATACATATTTTGAACTTATGTATTTTAAGGTATCACACTACATACAAGAAAAAAATGTGTGTATAAATAAAAGCACCTTTATAGATTTTTCTGAACCCTTATGTGGGACCTCTTTTCACACACTAAGGGGATCAAATGACCAATGCAGGCATACATACTCCGAAAGTGCACAGTAACCCTCTTTCGGCTGAACTAACGCCACCAGCTTGGTGTCTTGCTTGAGGTGCAAATACCTCTCTGTTGTTGGACTGAATCGTCAACGGTTTCGTCTATGTAAGTGCCATGAGCTGCATGAAATTGTTTTTCTTGTCCTGTTTTAAGGATGTCAAAAACCTCGTCTTCTTTGACATTGTTAAAAGCTCCTTCAGCAATTGAGAAAGCTTCCCAAGACTAATGTTAGGGTGCTGTCTTTTCCTGCCTTCTCCACCCCTTGTTAAAACGATGTGATACTTGGTTCCGCATTGCCAACTGGAATACTAATTTCCGTAGATCGCTGACTGTAAATCTATGAAATCGCATTTCTATTTCAAAAACATAATCAAGTATTTTTTGTTCTTTATTGAACACATTCGATAAACTTTTTCTGATCTTTTTACCACTTTCTCCACCTATATTTCTTCCTAGATCTCTTCTTCTCAGCTTATTACGTGTAACATGAAACGGCTTTGCTGCTGCAGCAGAAGGCGTCTTATCAACCTTTACACCTAAGTCGTATTTTCTACTGCGTCAGAATTCTACGTTTCTTGCTCTGCTTTCTGAACATATTGTCTAGGTATCTTCTTGCCCTAATGTCTGAAACAACACCAGGTGGCTGATGCAGACAGTATTAGCCCAGATATGAGATATAAAAGAACAGAGACGGTTTTAAGACTAGATTACTAAACCTTCGTAAAAGTTGTGATTGCAGTTGGCGTCTGTTCGCGGTTACCGCCAATCTAGACACAGGAGCGACACGTGCTCTTGAGTACCTTCATGGCAACATTGCTGTTAACAGTGGCTGAATTACTTATAGCCTGACTCCAGCGGTTCGCTGATATTCGTGCTCTTGTCGTAAATGTTTCGTATTTTTATTGATGGTGTACTTGCTTTCTAATAGCCGGCATATTTGTTTTATCGCTTAGCACCATAAGTGAAATATCAAGAATTCACAGTTAGAAGAGTGTTAGTTTATATCACACTACCCCCTTTCAGTGCTAATCTCGTCTTTTGCTACTGAAATAAGCGCATTATGGATGGTGCTGAGTTTGATTTTGACGTTAACATAATGCACGATTTGCTTGAAGACACCGATAAATATACGGACAATGGAGAATTTAATGAAGACAACAAATACCTTAAGGGAGAAATATAGGCTCATGTTGTCCTTCGAGCAACTGAAGAGTGGCGACGACATTTTGTAACCACTGCTCAAGAACAATGTGTGCAGAACACCGAGATAGGTCTTGCTTAGATGGTAACAATAGTGTTTAAAGCAGAAGACTCTGCTCACGTTGTGAGTAAAATACTGTTGGAGTTAAACTAATTGGAATAATTTGTAAGTAGTACGTAACAAAATTTGACTTGAGCAGTAAAATTGTCATTACAGGGTATAAAACGGGACGTTTTGTACTTATTGTGTATGTAACTTACCATTGGATATCTAATAATTGTAATTAACTTGTGCATAACATGTAAATTATGACTTCCTTTGAATAAAATTTGGAGTAGAAAAATTTACGATGATTTGGTAGAAATGTAACAGATTCCCCCCTTTAGCGTTGTAGGGTGAAGCAACATTAATTAAAAATCGTCACAAAAGGATAGATTGATTGATGGTAGCTTTGTGTGTATAAGGATGTAAGTCATTATGTGATACCACGTATGATACGTGGAAGCAGCTAAGTGTTACTGGGGTAAACAGATTAAAAATAAAATGTTTACGATCGGAGCGGCAACTTCCCGCATTAATGTTTCACAGATGAAATTATCAGACCGGAAGAAACTCCATTTGTATGCCAAAAGTCGTTGTTTAGTAGTTGATATTGTAAAAAAGTATCTCTCTACGTTCAAGCGAGCTAATAATGCATATAACCTACCTCAGACGACTGAAAATCAGAAAAGTTTTTTGCTAAGAAATAAGGGCACGCGCTTCCTCTGTCAAACTCACTGACAGCAGCGGTGCTGATGTGTGTTAAAATTAGTTTGAACTTTTCTCGACAGGGAGCAAGTGTCCATGGCGAAAAAATACGGAATAGCCCTTTACCCCACCTTCCCCTAAAACACCGCAATCTCCTGTTCGCCATTAATCTCTGCCGCCGATTGAACCAGTGGCAGCAAGTCAGTCCTGAGAAAGTTGGTTGGGCAGCGACCTACCTCGGGTAGCCTTCTCGGAGAGTGCTGTAGTCGGCGGTGTCGGCGTCGGCGGACACGACGGTGGCTGTCTCGTCGGCGGCTTCAGCGGGAGTGTAGAGTGCGTGGGGCGCGCGTCAGCGAGGCGCGGCCGCGGCCGACCCCAGCCAGTCCAGCGGCCTGGGCGGCCCGGCCAGCCAGCGCGTCTGTCGCCTCCAGTGACCTTCCTTATCGCGCAACACACGCTGCCCGCACCCAGCCAGCCGGCGGTCGCCGACGCCCACAGGAAGCTGACGACGCTCGCTGGGGTGGTCCTCTGCCCCTGCTCTGTCATCTCCTAAACAAAGTGCTCTGCATCAACGACAGCATGCAGCTCTGGAGCTGCTTTCAGTGCTCCTTTGTCTTAGGGTCAACGAAAGGCAGAGAATGGACGAATGAGCTTATACGAGGGATACTCGGAAGTTTTTAATTATCACCTCGGAAAACGCTTGCTGCGAGAGTGAAACATGGCGGGTTGACTGGTGCTATGAAAAATAAGTCGTGGACTATGTTCACAGAATCACTGTATTTATTCAGAATAGTCTCCCCCTGAATTAATGCGTTGCTGAAATCGTTTTAAAAGTGTTTTGATAAAAACCTGTAGTACTTTTTAGAATTACATGTAGTAATTCAGTAAGATTTTCCTGGATGTCCTGAAGCGTCATAAGTGTCCTTTCATTGCCAACTTAAATTTGGGAAATTGCCAAATCCGGCGAATATGGCTTCAAGGACTACGATTCGTTTGCTGGCCAAAAACTCACGCACATCTTGGTTTCGTGGGCTGCGACTTCATTTTGGAGGAGCGATCAGGAATTTGCTTCTTGGTATTCAGATAGAATTCGACGAATTCTCGCCCACGAACTATGGAGGACTCCTAAGGTTTGATGTTACCTTGCCGCTCCACCGCAATTTTCCGACGAGTGTCAGACGCGTACTGTTCTATTCGCGGCTATTACACCTGCTGCAGCGATGCTTGTGCTTTGACCTTCTACACGGCTGTTGTTGAAATTTCAAGGATCGTAACGCCGCAGCTCGCCGCGAGGTAGCATGGTAGTCTGGAATTTCACACAAGCAGTGCTAACAGAACTTGGCACAGGGTGCAGTTCAGATCTTGTTCCGTACATATTCACCCTCCAGAGCGGATCTGTTTTATTCCAACGACGGATGACTTGACGGGGACCTTGCTTGTGTGCGTTTTGGCTCTCTAGGAGACGTCCCACTTCGAAAATTAGGTCATTACTTTGGGAATTCCTGCACGCAATACTTTCTTCATCCGAGGAACAGAGAGAAGTTAGCCCGTCAAGGGGCTCGCCACTTTTGGGCGGACTCGTGCTTGGCTACCACAAGGCCCCGGCCCTTCCAGCATCTTCTCCCTTCCATGCTGCATGTTTGGGATGTGTATGGAAAGGTGTTCTGCATACTCACTAACTAATATCAGATAGGTCTCCCAACTATTTTTCCTTTCTTTTTTCTTTCTCGTTCCTCTTCTCCCATCCTTCCTCTGCTTCGGCGTTTGAGGTTCCTCTTTCTCTTCTTCCTCCCTGTGCGCTCCTGAAGGCCAGCCCACGTGTCTTGCGAGTAACAGATGCCCGGGTAACGCATAATTCCTGCCCCAGGTTGACAAGGGGGGCGGGGTTTCGCACGTAACCCCCTGGTGTGGGCCAGGCCCAGGCAAGGGTGATTGCCTGAGCTGCTACCTTCCCAAATTGCCAATTGGTCCCTCTTTCAGGTGTTCGGGAGGTGTGACCTGAGGTGTGAACAGTCACCTAAGGCGGGTGTGCCTCACTTCTGAGGGGGGGGGGGGGCATTTGTAAGGGGTGTGGCAGCCCCTCCCAGCCGCGCCACGGTTGCTCATGGTTTTACATAATGCAGATGGTCAGTCCTTTGCAACGGTAAATCCATTTATTATTCAGAAAGGTGTTGATGCAATTGCTGGCCCTGTGAAATCCTGCTCTCGTTTGCGCAATGGCACTTTGCTTTTGGAGACGACTTCTGATTCTGAAGCACAACTACTGCTTGAAGCTTTGCTCCTCCATGGCTATCCTGTTCATGTTGGGGCCTATCGCACACTGCGTTCTTTGCATGGTGTTATTTACACTAGGCTCTCGATTGTCTGACCAAGGCAGAAATCTAAATGTACTTCTCTGATCAGGGTGTCATTGTTGTCCATCGGCTGATGAAAAATGTAGATGCATCCTTAGTGCCGACATGCACTTCTTTTGGCATTTGCTTCCATCCAAGATCAAAGCAGCTATGATGTTATCACAGTCCGTCTGTACATTCCGAACCCTATACGCTGCCACCAGTGTCATTGTTACAACCACACTCTAATTTTCTGTCGACACCTGGCCAAGTGTGTAACCTGTGATAAGGATGCTCACGAGGGAGATTGTCCATTTCCTTCTCACCACTGCATCAGTTGCATGGGCGACCATGCAGGCTCCTCCCGAGATTGTCCCATGTATCTCGATCAGCGGGGCCGGCCGCGGTGGCCGTGCGGTTCTAGCGCTGCAGTCCGGAACCGCGGGGCTGCTACGGTCGCAGGTTCGAATCCTGCCTCGGGCATGGATGTGTGTGATGTCCTTAGGTTAGTTAGGTTTAAGTAGTTCCAAGTTCTAGGGGACTGATGACCTAAGGTGCTAAGTCCCATAGTGCTCAGAGCCATTTTTGAATCGATCAGCGGGCCATCCAGGAGATCTGGGTGAAGGAAAAGATGCCTTTCCCTGTTGCTTGCAAGTTGTTCGCAAGTCAGAAACTCTTTTATACCATCCGGCACCTATACATATCGCGCCACGAACGACATGGCCGTACAGACATGCGATCTCAAATTCAGCATACAATTGTAAGATCGCCCAGTGTCCCGGTAGCATCCCCATCTCCTCCTCCATCTGTGTGACAAGTCACCAGACTTTCGCCTCACGGGCTGAAGTCACCTGCTACCACCAGCTGGTCGGAAAGGACAGGAGGAATAGTCCCGTAACAACTTCTTACGTACCTCCAGCAAACAAACATCTGAATCATCATCTGCCACCCGTAAAGGCTGCAAGAAATCAAACGCAGGCAAACAGTCTTCTCCTTCGCAGACTCGGAGATCCTCTTCAGTGGTGTCGCCACGTGATAGCCTCAACAGGCCTACCTCCATGTTGTCGGTGCGCACCGCCAACCGTTTTTCTGCCTTGGACTCCACAGAATGACAGAGGAGAATGCTGACGCCTCTGTAGGTCTTACGGAGCAGTATCCTCCACCCTATACCCCCAGAAGCAGTGAGTCTTCAAAGGCTGGCACTTGGCAGCTGCTTATATGACACCCCTTCATTCTTTTACTCCTCCCCTTTCCTCAACATGGCTCTCCTCCAAAGGAACGTTCTAGGCCTTAGATCCAAAAAAGAGAAATTGCGGCTGCTCCTGGAATCACAGCGTCTACTTCTTCTCTGCCTCTAGGAAACAAAATTGCGTCCACACGACCACTTGGACCTCTCACACTTCTTTCCAGTCCCATTTGACCTTCCCCCTGAGGATGGGATTCCATCTTGTGGTGAAGTCATGCTGCTCATCTGGGATGACGTTCATAGTCAAACCATTTCCGTGACTACGCGGCTTCAGGCTGTTGCAGTCTGCATTTTCCTTCCTCACTTCACCATTTAACTTTGTACCGTATACATTCCTCTGTCGTTTCTTGTCATCGGGGTAGACTTCTGCCAGCTTATTAGGCAACTCTCTCATCTCTTTCTGCTGTTTAGTGACTTTAATGCGCACCATCCCGTTTGGCGTTCTCCCAGAACCTGTCCAAGAAGAGCCCTCTTGGCTGACCACCTCAGTCAACAACTTCATCTGCCTTAGCTCGGTACTTTGACTCCACGCACACCTATTCCAATTTGGACCTCTCCTTCTGCACTGCCCACCTTGCTCATCGTCTCGAGTGGTCCGTTCTCTCTGACACATACTCAAACAACCATTTCCCATGCGTCACCAGTTTCCTGACTCCTACCCTGCCTATGTTAACACCTAAATGGCAGCTTTCTAAGGCCGACTGGAGGCTTTACTTCTCCCTGACGACCTTCGACGAACAATATTTCCTCAGTTGTGATGACCAGGTAGACTACCTTACCAATGTTACCCTTACTGGTGCAGAATGTTTCATTTCTATCGCTTCATCTGTACCTTACTGTGTCCCGGTCCTATGGTGGCCTGATGCATGCCACGACGCAATTCGCGTGCGGTGACGTGCTCTCCGCGTTTTTACCTATCATCCTACGACGGCAAACAGTTGCGTGCGCAGTATCATCGCGTTCTTCGGGATTGCAAAAAAGCCAGCTGGATTTCATTTACTATTTATTTTAAGTTTCACTCCCTCTTGCGTCATGTGGTCTAACCTCCAATGGCTCTCTGAGGCCAGGGTCCATTCCCCAATTTCCAGCCTGACCATAGCAGATGATGTCATAGTAGACACCATTACTATCTCAAACAGCTTGGGGGACTACTTTTCGGAGATTTCAAGCTCCAACCCCTTTCACCTTGCCTTCCTTCATCGGAAACGAGTCGAGAAGGCTCGGGCGATACCCTTCTTGTCTCAGAATTGTGAGTGCTACAATGCCGCCTTTACTATAAGGGGGCTAGATCATGCTCTCGTTTCAACCCGATCCTCTGCCCCAGGGCCAGACGATGTTCACATTCACATGTTGCAGAACCTTTCTCTTGCGGGCAAGCACTTTCTCCTTCTTACAAACAATCGCATCTGGGCAGAGGACACGTTTCCCAGACGCTGGCGTGAAGCCACTGTCATACCCATACCTAAGCCCAGTAAGGACAAACACCTTCCTTGTAGCTACCGCCCCATTTCTCTCATCAACTGAGTGTGCAAGGTGATGGATCGTATGATTCACGGCCGGCTGGTATGGTGGCTCGAGTCTCGCAATTTTGCTGACCACTGCACAGTGTGGATTTCGAGCGCGCCGTTCTGCAGTTGACCATCTCGTTACTTTGTCAGCCCATTCATGAATGGTTTTCTGCAGAAAAACCGGACACTGCACGTATCTTTCGATTTCGAGAAAGCCTACGACAACTGCTGGAGGACTGGCATCCTCCGTACTCTGTACACATGAGGCTTCCAAGGCCGCATGCCCCGTTCCCTTCAGGAATTTTTAAAAGGCCGAGTTTTCAACGTACGTGAGAGTTCTGCCTTGTCGGACACCTTTATTCAGGAAAACGGTAGGCCTCAGGGTTCAGTACTGAGCGTCATCCTCTTTGCTATCGCCATTAACCCTATTATGACTGTTTCCTGCTGGATATCTCCGCCTTCCTTTTCGTTGGCGATTTTGCGATCTATTGCAGTTCCTCCACGCACTTGTTTCCTTGAGCGGCATCTTCAGCATTGTCTCGATGGTCTTTACTCGTGGAGCATTGATAATGGCTTTCGCCTTTCCGGTGACAAACCCGTTTGTATGAATTTCTGGCGGCGCAATTGGTTCCGTCCACCGTCTTTACATCATGGACCTGTTGTTCTTCCGTCCGTGGAAACTACGAAATTCTTGGGGCTCGTGGTCGATAGGAAACTTTATTGGCCCTTCCACGTGTCTTACCTGGCCGTCTGCTGTATACAGTCCCTCATTGTCCTACGTGTCCTCAGTGGTACTTCTGGGGTGTGGATCGGACCTTCCTCCTCTACTTATACTAGTCCCTTGTCCGTTCGAAATTAGACAATGGGCACCTCGTTTATGCATCTGCGCGTCTGTCCATATTATGCCGTCTGTATTGAGACATCATGACATACGTTTATCCACTGGTGCTTTTGTACTAGCCTGCCGAACTTCTGCTGTCATACCTCCGTGACTGTCTCCTGAGCAGATATGCATGCTGTTTGTCTCCAATTCCTGGCGACGCACCCTATGCCTCCTCCTTCGATGACTCGTTTGATCACCAATATAGTGCGCATCCTTATCTCTCTTATCTCTCTTATCTCCTGGAGTTCGCTTTCGGTTATGCTCTGGCGGCTTAACTTACGCTAACTGCCACTGTTTCAGTGGGTGTGAACCCTTCACCACCTCGGCCTTCATTCGCTTCCCAAGGCCACTACTCCAGACTGGCTCTATCGCCGTAAGTTTTTCGACCTTCGCACGGAACTTCGCGATAGTGCCTTTGTGTACACTGATGTGTCTCGGACTGTGGTTCGCGTGTGCCTTCATCATTGGTACGGTCCCTATTCGGTATCTGTTTTTGGAACACTGCTCAGTATTTACAGGGGAGCTCTGCGCCCTGTATCAAGCCACGCCGTAATTCCAACTGTAATATCTCTTCATATTCGATGAATTATTCTGATACAATTCTACCCTTGAATGACGTTTACAAATTTTCTATCTTCATACTCGCAGAATCCATGCGCAAAATAGTTTCATACAATAGCTATGCCTTGAGCGCATAATTATTCTTTGTAGTACTCTCTCTGGTGGTTGTTAAAAGCAAGCTTTCGAGATTGTCTTCGTGCCGATTAGCCTGAGCTTGGTTTGAAGAATTGTAATCTGAATATTGCGATTTATGACAAAAGATAACTGAGACGAAATTGTACGATTAAAAGGGAAATATACATATATATTGCTCCTTCACACAAAAGGTGTGTATTTGACATTTGAGAATTAATGATATTCATCGATACATTGCGTAGTTGTTAATCAGAAGGGAACTTCCGAAAGACTGGATACGAACCTGCATTTAATAATCCAAGAGCCTCCATCACTTCTTCGGAAGGTTAAACTTCATCAAAGCCAAATATCCGCTTGATCTGAGGTTTCTCGACTGATTATACAACGCTCCCAAAAATACGAGGCATTTTATTTGTACAGATCAGCAGACTGCCGCAAAGCACGAGCCTGCAGAGAAGAAGAATCGTCGCCTGATTTCATTCTAACAAGTAAAATTTCTGAATCATTTTGAGTGACTGAGCTATGACTGTGTTTCCTATTATGGATGATTGATGGCTCGAACGAATTGAGAACCACATAATTACATAGATAGGAGGAAAAATTACACAGCGACAAAGGGTTTTAGATTGTGTCATTTGCTCCAACTCTCTGTGCCCTTCAGAGCCTCTGTGTGCTGTACACCGTCCATCCATTAGTTGAATAGGTCCAGAAATGATTTCACTTGCTTACTCCTGGTGGAGCCACTGTGTTGTTTATGTGGGACCCTGGTAAACGCTGGTCTGACGGGCAGCGAGACCCCTGATGCTGCTGCCAAGGCTGCAGTCCTTGAAACTCGGTCTGCTAGTTCTTCCATTCCCTCAGATGATCTCTTTTTGCCGTCTGTCGCCAGATGGTGTCACTTTGTCATCGCCAATGGTCATCCCTTCATGGGAATCAACTCTGGGGAATTAAACTTCTCCCAGCGGCTTGGCCGACCTCCCCGCGGCGAGAGGGCCGCGAGGAGATCATTTCAGCTAGGTTGTGTATTGGACACTGTCGTTTTAGCACTTGCCATTTGTTAAGTGGTGATTCCACGCCACTTTGTGCTAAATGTCGTCAACCTTTGACAGTTCGTCACTGTCTAGAAAGAAACGGCTCTAATATTATAACGCAGTACATAGCCAGACACAAGCAAGAGGGTTGCCATGCGCCACCGCCTCCGGCAGACATCTATGGTATGAAGATGATCCTATAATAAGATCGAAATCGGTTACCACATTAAAAAAATTATGCGATCAAGACTGCTGCCAGTTTATTTATGATAATTATAGATCGCTGTTTCCTATAATAAGAAGTATGTTCTTTAAAATGTTAGACGTTAGTATTGCTGAAGATTTCTCGCGTTGACAATTTCGCGGCAAACCGCGCATAACGGATAACTTTACCAAACACTGGCACTTGATTATGAATCAAGAAACACTACCGGACTTTCCCCGAAAACATTTTAAAGTAATTTTGTCATTTATTTATTGTTTTTTCTTTCCAGTTCAGTGACTGGACATACAACTAGTAGACAAAAGCGAACATTATTATTTCAGTATGCATTCGAAAACATTCGTGTAGTAATCTTCTACGGACATGGTTACATAATTGAAAAACTAAAATAAAAGTAACTATCGGGCTTCGAACACAGGGCCCGAAAATGTGAAGCTCCGATGCTAATCACTTTGCCACTGCGTGGGCTGAAATACTTCAACGCTAGAAAGCTCGTAAAGTACCTCGAAAACTTTGACCGTCGTTTTCTCGGTAGCAGTCGCTAATTTACAGATAAGCAGAGACACGTGTTCGCTTATTTTGATCCCTCTCCCACTGAGCGAAGTTTCTGAGACATCGGGTTTTGGCGCTTGCGTGTTCTCGTTAGTTCCAATCTTCAGAATAATAATTCGGTCACTTGGTTGCTCATGCTCACGCCACCTGTTAGCTATCTTTCTATTCATAATGATGCCAACAGCTGTTAAAGTATCTCTCTGATATCTTGAACGTCAACAAGTGTTAAGAACCGACATAAGATCACCCTAGTGCAAAGTAGTTAATGAGACAATACCGGTAGAAAAATATCACAATATTCAATCGTCGGAAACTGACAATGATAGTCCAAGATAGAGGACGTCATACAGGAATAGCGTAAAAAGAATGCTTGATTTGCAGAACAACAATACAGCACATCTCACTAACATCGGTGCAACAACCAGACGAAAACTATTATCCTATAACAAAGAAATATACCTGGCTATATTTGTTAGAAGATACTGTGGATTACTGAACTAGTGTCCAGGAAGAGTGATTACATTCGGGCTATAGAGTAAACATCGTGACCCAGGTACAGCTACTAATTAAAGACGCTAAATAATCTCACTACTGACGCAATGAAAGCATGAGGTGGAAAAAATAAAAAAAGAGAAGAGAGAGAAATAAGAATGCTGCTATTGCAGCTTCCGTCTGGTTTGCTGCTGCTGGTGGCTTCTTCCAATGAATTTGGTGTTTTTTGCCCCTGCTAATGGATACAGTATGCTGTATGGTAAAACAAGGAAGCATATGAATGGATGACATACATTGTGATCAAAAGTATCCGGACACGTTGCTGAAAATGAGTAAAGGTTCGTGGCGCCCTCCATCGCTAGTGCTAGAATTCAGTATGGTGTTGGCCCACCCCTAGCCTTGGTGACAGCTTCCACTCTCGCAGGCGTACGTTCAGTCAGGTGCTGGAAGGTTTCTTGGGAATGGCAACCCATTCTTCACGGAGCACTGCACCGAGGAGAGGTATCGATGTCGGACGGTGAGGCCTGGCACGAAGTCGGTATTGCAAAACATCCCAAATATGTTCTATAGGATTCAGGTTAGGACTCTGTGCAGGGCAGTCCACTACAGGGATGTTATTGTCTTGTAACCACTTCGCCACAGGCCGTGCGTTATGAACAGGTGCTCGATCGTGTTGAAAGGTGCAATCACCATCCACGAACTGCTCTTCAACAGTGGGAAGCAAGAAGGTGCTTAAAATATCAATGTGCTGTGACAGTGCCATGCGAAACAATGGGTGCAAGCCTCCTCCATGAAAAACGCGACCACACCTTAACACCACCGCCTCCGAATTTTACTGTTGCCACTACATACGCTAGCAGATAACGTTCACCGGGCATTCGCTATACCAACACTCTGCCATCGGATCGCCACACAACGTTTTTCCACTATTCAATCGTCCAATGTTTACGCTCCTTACACCAAGCCAGGCGGCGTTTGGCATTTACCGGCGTGATGGGTGGTTTATGAGCAGCCGCTCGACCATGAAATCCAAGTTTCCTCACCTCCCGCCTAACTGTCATAGTAATTACAGTGGATCCTGATGCATTTTTGAATTCCTGTGTTATGGTCTGGATAGATGTATGCCTATTACACATTACGACCCTCTTCAACTGTCGGCGTTCTCTGTCAGTCAACAGACGAGGTCGGCCTGTACGCTTTCTTGCTGTATGTGTCCCTTCACGTGTCCACTTCACTATCACATCGGAAACTGTGGACATAGGGATGTTTAGGAGTGTGGAAATCTCGCGTACGGACGTATGACACAAGTGACGCCTGACCACGTTCGAAGTTCGTGAGTTCCGCGGAGCACCCCATTCTGCTCTCTCACGATGTCTAATGACTACTGATATGGAGTCTCTGGCAGTAGGTGACACCACAATGCACCTAATATGAAAAACGTATGTTTTTGGGGGTGTCCGGGATACTTTCGATCACATAGTGTACCTGTGACTAGTCTTTCCTAAGTTAATCTGTTTTATTGCACTGAAATGGGAACGAGGGCAAATGACCATGTTCTTTAAGATTACATTCTGAAACGAGTAAAAGCAGACAAGATTACTAAGGAGACAACTGATGACACAAACGCAGTAGGGCAGTGAAGTAGCCAAGACGAAAATTCTAATGGGCACTTCGTACAAGTGCTGACTTCAATTGGGGCAAATGGCAGCAGTAAAATGCCACTGTCTGAATGGTGACATCTTTATCAGTGGTTTTTGAATAACGTACATGGTGAAATGTGCTGTTATTCCGTGAGTATACAGTTAGTTTTAAGGTACTGGATTTTATTTTGAAGAAAAAAAACATGCTTTGATGCTATTATTGTCATGTAACCAGAAATCTTGGTCCTATTTTCATCTCAGTAATCGATACCAAGCCTACTTTAAGCCGGTTCATATAAGTTTTTAGATTCTCGTTCCCTGTCCAGACCTACAACATTCCACACACCAATTCGTCCTCTTGATAGTTTTCGCGAGAGCAGCCCTTGCTTCCGAAATTTTTCTAGTGGATTCATTTCGTGTCTTTAATGCAATGGTTTCCATTTGCCTTCTGCATCCTTACTGCTGAAACTTTCACTTTTAGGAGCAATTTACCACCCCAAGGGCATGACGGTGTGCTGAATCTCTCATCTTCGCGGCACTGTTTTTGAAGAGGCCACAAGAAGGCTAGAGTGAATCCTTACACCTGAAGTCTTCAGGCCCCATAACTAATAATTTTCATAAAATTTTAGTGACACCTGAGATTAAACCGAGGATCCATAATCTTTGAATTAGTAGTCAAAGATGCTAACACCCCTGATCGCGGGCTGGCCGCCTAAGCGAGTGTTACACGCCCGTTGCTACACGATAAACAGCATGACGCAAATTTTTAAATTCAAAATCATGCAGATGATAAAGGATTCGAAACTTCGTTTTTTTGATGCAACACATGCGAAGTATTGCTTATAAAGAGGCGGTAACGGTCTTGATTGTTTGGCTGTAAGTTTGCCTATCAGGAACTGGAAAGCTCAAAAACCATAAAATAACAGGTAGTATGCGTTCGGAGCGACCTAAAGTAGAACGACTACATAAAACTACGTTGTTTCAGGAAAAATGAATACCAGGGTGAGATGTATTGGAAGAGTCCTAAGGAAATATAACTAATCCACAAAGGAGTTAGCTTACAAAACTCTCGTTCGACCGATTCAGGAGTCTTGTTAATCAGGCTGAGACAATTACCAAACATGAAGCTATATAGAAGATCCAAAGAAGTGCTGTTCCTTTCGTCACGGGTTCATTTGACCAGTTTCTGCGTGACTCTTGCACGCTTATTAAACTCATGTCATCTCCTAAGAGGGAGCTTTACTGTAAAAATTCTGAAAGCAAGCGTTCCAAGAATAGTAAGGTTTATATTACTCTTTGACAAGTGTTGCCTGCTTAACTCCTAAACTGACGTGCTAGTTTATGGGAAGTTAGATTTGAAAATGGATTGCTTGTTGTCTGAATAAACTTTTTTATACCAGACTATCAAATAAAAGCATGTATTAACATATTAGTTTCTCACACACGGAGCACGACCTGAAAAACCACAAATTCGACATCATGCGGTGGCTTACCGACACCTATTCTTCCCGCACACTACTCGCAGATGGTTGAAATGGAGGGAAAGGACTGTGGAAACGAAAGTATTTGCCGCCACATAGTGTAAGGTAGCTTGCAGAGTGTAGATTTAGTTATAGCTGTATATCGTCTGCCAATAGCAAGATCATTATAGGTTCACCACCATCTTCGGATTGACAGTGTCGTCTGTTGATTCAACTTTATAATTACCCCTATAACCATGATCTTGTAATTTACAGGATTTGAACATAGCTGTTGCTTTAAACATATGTTTAAGTATTTTTCAAATTGATCAATGCATTTTACCCGTGACCTTCTTCCACGTTTAATCCCGTCTAGTCAGTCTTAATTAGGCCCTGAACTGACAGAGTATCAAATGCGAGAGTAGTCCATCGAGTTGGAAAAAAAGGGTACTTCAGAGATGATTACGTGACAGCAAATACTTCATCATCATGCGCTCACATTAACTCGAGCTTGAATCATGATTTTATGGTAGGCTCGTTGGAAGGGAAGAAACATGAAGTAAGAATCCCGATACTTTCTTCGACTAAATCAAGAAAGAAGCTTAATAGACGAAATGAGGAGTGCCACTTGCCGCTAAATTGGAGTTTGCTGTGTAAATTGCAAGGGAGCCCGCGGCCATATTGAAGCAATTATCTCACAGTATACACAAGTCGAAATTGCCAGGTGACAGTAAATAATTAAACAGCAAAAACTAGCTGGAAATTTTCACAGCATTAGTCTACCATCTAGTACTTGCTGAACATTGTCCGAAACAGTGTACAATCAATATTTGTTCCATAGTTCTCACTTTTGTGCTGCAGTTGATCAAATGTCAGAATTTGGCTTACGTGTCATATCAAACCGAGCGAGGTAGCTCACTGGTTAGGCCACTGGACACGTATTTGAAAGGAATGAGATAAAAACAACCGTCCATTCATTCTGATCGAGGTTTGGAGCAGTTTCCTTGAGCTACGTGAGGCGAATTGCAGGAAGGTGGCTTTAATGAAGCCACGCCTTATTTTTTTTTTTCCTCTTGTTAGCACAGCATCTATAGTCCCTCTTCCTGATGACCTCGACGGCAATTGGATTCTAAACTCTGTTTCTCTTCCTTTCTTCGTGATGGAGAAAAAAGGCATTTAATGCAAGATTAGTAAAGGAGTAATTTTTGTTTACATCGAGGAACGGTCGAAGCCATCTGTCTACAAACTTTGTGACCATAATGACACTGAAACATAAGTTTACACAGAAATGGCAGAAATACAGAACGTCATTTCCCGAAACTGTAACACAGAGGCAGATAGCGCTGTAGTTTCTGTTGTAAATCATCGCACGAGCGACAAAATGACAGACATCGAAATAAGTGTCCAAGGGATAGAAAAACAGCTGACATCGTTCAACACAGCCAATGATTGGCAAAAAAATACACAGGTCAGTCCCATTTTCCATTTTTAAGAAGTGTTGTCGAACAGATGCACAAAACTATAGGCCTACATCTCTGACGCCGGACTGTTGTAGAATTTTGAAATATGTTTTATGCTCGCGTATTATATTTCTGGATACCGAAAAGCTCCTCTGTAGGGACCAACAAGGGTTCCGAAAACAACAATCGTGTGGAACACAGCTCGTTATGTGCGTCCACGAGACCCAGAAAGCAGTATATATAGGCGCCCAGGTAGATGCCGTATTCCTTCCGGAGTGGCCGTGCGGTTCTAGGCGCTACAGTCTGGAGCCGAGCGACTGCTACGGTCGCGGGTTCGAATCCTGTCTCGGGCATGGATGTGTGTGATGTCCTTAGGTTGGTTAGGTTTAATTAGTTCTAAGTTCTAGGCGACTGAAGACCTCAGAAGTGAAGTCGCATAGTGCTCAGAGCCATTTGAACCATTTTTTGCCGTATTCCTTGACTTCCGGAAAGCATTCAACACAGACCTGCACTTCGCTAATTAACAAAATTCGAACGTACGGAAGGTCGTACCAACTTTTCAATTGGATTGAAGAGTTTCTAGCAAAAAGAACACTGCATGTCATTCTGAACGGAAAGAAGTCTTCGGACACAAAAGTAGCTTGTGGCGTGCCCTAGGGGCGTTATTATGTGGTCACACGATTTTAGTAAATTCACTGGAAGCACTTCCTTTCATAAAATATCGAGGAGTATGCGCATGGGAAGAGACTGAGATTCATTGGAAGAACTCTCAGGAAATGTAGTCCTTCAACAAATGAAGTAGGTTACAAAACGCTCTTTCCACCAATACTTAAAAATTACTCGTCAGTTTGGGATCCGGACCGTATAGAATTAATAGAGGAAATAGAGAAGATCCAAAGAAGAGCAGCATCTGTCGTTACAGGTTCGTGTAGAAAGCGAGAAAGCGTTACGGTATGCTCAGCCATCTCCACTGGCAGACGCAGCAAGAGAGGCATTCTACATCACGCTGTGGTTTGCTGTTGAACGTTCCGAGAGCGTAAGTTCCTAGAAAAGTCAACGAATATATTGCTTCCTTCTACGTACAGCACCGTGAAAGACTGTCGAGACAAAATTAGAGAGATCCGAGCCCTCGTGGAGGCTTACCAGCACTCGTTCCTCCCACGAACCATACAGAAAAAGGGGGAAGCGACACTGGTACTCAAAGTACCCTCCACCATACACCGTAAAGTCGCTTAAGAGTGTAGATGTAGCAATAGATGTAGATGTGCCTTACATCACTGACAGTGCCGTGAATTTACACTGTAAGGGGAAGAAGAAAAATACACCGCGAAGGAATATCCGAATGGGACGGAAATCGGTAGATGTGTGATGTACACGTGCAGGCAAACATATGATTACAGTTTCAGAAAAGTTGGATGGTTTATGAGAGAGAGAGAGAGAGAGAGAGAGAGAGAGAGAGAGAGAGAGAGAGAGAGAGAGAGAGAGAGAGCGCTAGCTAGCTTCACGAATTGAGCAAGTCGAAAATGCGTTGGTCCACCTCTGACCCTTATACAAACAGTTATTCGGCTTTACACTGATCGCTAGATTTGGTGGATGTCCTCCTGAGGGATATTGTGCCACACTGTGCCCAGTTGGCGCGGTAGATCGACAACATTCCGAGAGGTTTGGATGACGCAGTTGTGGCGTGCTGAGGTATTCGTGGGTTGATCATGTGGTATTCGTGGCTTGATCATGTGTTGTGCTATTTCAGCAAGATCACCAATAAAACCAATTATCCATAACCAACGTAACAATTCGTTTGATCTCAACATTACTTTTCCCGGCTAATAATCGTCGCTTTGCTAAAGAAATCTCCACATGAGATTTGTGTAGCAATGTTGTATGTATAGTAGTGTAAATGGCACTAAATTGCAGATCGTTTATCAAATTTAATACTACTGTTCTATGAGGTGGAAGCACTTCCTTTAGCAAAATGAACAGTTTGTCACAGAATACTACACGCGCACAACACTGCCGTATTTTTCCTGTCAAAATATTTCATGAAAATAGTGCGAAATAATCAGGCTTCATACATCAGCAGATAAGAATTTATATAACGTAACGTGCTATCTGCACTGTATTTAAAGATTCAACCTAAACTGAATTTGTCTTTTCAAAGTAGGTTCTGGGCCACCAATCCACAATTATTATAGTAATTATTTATAACCAGCATTTGTGTCTGATAAAATTTCTATTCAAAACTGACGCTGCAGTATTTTACTAAGATGGCGGCTGACATGAGACAATCACTTATCAATTGTCGCTTCAGATCCTATTTTACCACAAACAAATAATATATATTAAATCATTTTGCTTTAGCCTCATTATGCATTAACATTTGAAAATATTATCAATGAAAATTGCTTATTACTTTTCTACCATTTACTAATAAACTGCGCTGTAAATCACTAACGCTAATGGCTGCGCTCCTTAGTGTTGTTGTTGTTGTGGTCTTCAGTCCTGAGACTGGTTTGATGCAGCTCTCCATGCTACTATATTCTGTGCAAGCTTCATCACCTCCCAGTACCTACTGCAACCTACATCCTTCTGTATCTGTTTAGTGTATTCATCTATTGGTCTCCCTCTACGATTTTTACCCTCCTCACTGCTCTCCAGTACTAAATTGGTGATCCCTTGATGCCTCAAAACATGTCCTACCAACCGATCCCTTCTTCCAGTCAAGTTGTGCCACAAGCTCCTCTTCTCCCCAATTCTATTCAATACCTTCTCATTAGTTATGTGATCTATCCATCTAATCTTCAGCATTCTTCTGTAGCACCACATTTCGAAAGCTTCTATTCTCTTCTTGTCTAAACTATTTATCGTCCATGCTTCACTTCCATACACTCCATACAAATATTTTCAGAAACGACTTCTGACACTTAAATTTATACTCGATGTTAACAAATTTCTCTTCTTCAGAAACGCTTTCCTTGCCATTGCCAGTCTACATTTTATATCCTCTCTACTTCGACCATCCTCAGTTATTTTGCTCCCCAGATAGCAAAACTCCTTTACTACTTTAAGTGTCTCGTTTCCTTATCTAATTCCCTCAGCGTCACCCGACTTCATTCGACTACATTCCTGTCAAGATGCTGTCAATTCCGTTGCGCTCCTTAGTAGCTGAGCGTAAATATTAACACTTATATAGGATGAGTATTACAATGGATTAAACTCTGAAATAAATAAAAATCATTTCACAACCAAAGTAATTCTCTTTTGTAAATATTAATTAACAACACATTACAGTTTCTTACAAACCTCAGTGTTACATCAATCGCGTCCAGTCAATTCAATGGTTCGAAGAAGCAGTCTCCTTGATCTACAATTATCACAGATAACCAAAGATGATTTGCATTGTCTATTTTCCATGAACATTGCCTGAGATATTATTGACACAGAAAATTAAATTATTACACAAATAATAATGATTTATTATTATTTTTTAGTGTCGATGAAGTCCTTTTGATTAATAACACGATAATGTTCGATCAAATTCCACACACAATTTTGTGGTGAAAATTATTCTGAGGAAATGATAGTCGTGAATGTTACACTGGCCATAATGCTCCAAAGAGTGTCAGATGGGTTAGAGACCCGGCGACCTTGCTAGGCAAGGTAGGGTTTGGCAAGCACGAAGAGAAGCGGTAGACATTCTCGCCGTGTGCGGGCTGGCATTCTCTTGCTGAAATGTAAGCCTATGATAGTTTGCCGTAAAGGGCACCAAAACAGGGCGTAGAATATCGGGCTGTAAAGCGTGCGACAGTCAGTTTGGTATCCTACCGCTCTCAGTGGCGTCTGGAAACACGTGCTTGGCCTGTAATCGTATTGAGTGGAGAGAACTTTCTTCAGTGATCAGTCCCGCTTCGAATTGTATACCGATGTATTTGTGGACATTGCTTAATAATGTACGTTATGAGAGGAAATCTGATGTCAATAGCTCAAGGCAGTAAGTACCTAAAAGATAAAAAACCTTTCGGGTTCGTAAAGGTTTCGTCACCGATTACTAAATTTCCGCCAGCAGCATCTAGCTTCACTTGGTCAACAGCATAATGTTCTTGTAACACCGCCATCTGATGAAGAGCCTGCAGTGGCTGGAAAACATGCTCGTGGTTGAATAAATTGTAAAAAAGAGACTGGCTGCATATTTATTACCAGGTAAATCGCCAAGTGAAGACAAGTCTGGAGATGGCCCGGACAACGGTGGAGTGCCCACCTGTAATCACTTGTCTGTCTGCACATGTACATCACATATACCGATTTCCGTCCCATTCGGATAATTTCTTCGTGGTGCGTCGTTTTTTTCCTTCCTAGAACATATATTAGGGAACATTGTTAGCAAAAATCTCCAAGTCCTCGACCACTTTACAGCAAATTTTTACAGGATACGAATAAACATTCATATGAATATATGCTGTATATGTTTTAACCAACAATTTTCAGATTTCCTGTGAAAACAGCTGCGAGAAAGAAAATGCTGTGCTTAGCTGTGATGTATGTGCGCTTTTGTTTTCTCTCTTGCATTCAGTTCTAGCTACGGTAGTAGGGCATTGAAACCATTAGAAAAACTTTCTGCCATACATATTCATTGTCACTGCATATATTTTTAATCAAAAAATTTATACACAACGATGTGCTGTTTTTCTTCCTCACAGTCTGATCTCACAGAAAAGTTTTATTTATGGCTTATCCGCTTATGATTAGAATAGTACTACGGAATCTCAATTGGCAGCAACAGTAAACAACGCTGGACAACAGATAGGCGGAAGGAGGAGTGGGACAGAGAGTGGGGAGGGGGAGGAGGAGATTACCACACTATTCAATCCCTATACATATTTAGCAATTGCGAAGCAGTGCAGGATTCGCTAATGTAAGATAAAAACGACAACAGCAGTTTCACTGGCAGTGGAATAATTAGTGTAACGCTGTTTACAGTAAGAGACATAATCAGTCATTTGAAATGGACTGCTGCATTAAAGCCTCCTGCAGATTTCTCCACGGATTGCAGTCTTCATCTACGTTGTTGTTGCAGCTCGTGATGTCGTGTACCAACCTTAAATTATGCCGTCATGTGTTTAGTATCTTAATAACTGTCGTTGTTGTTGTGATAGTAACTGTAGAATGAGGTAATTTTAACATAAGGAATGTTGCATAAGTAATAATGTTATGGCCTTTATGATTTTCAAAAAATAAAAATGCAGATAGGCTGTTCCAGCTAGGATGTAGGTCGTTAGTTGGCTGTGGGAACTGGAGATACACACAGGTTGAACAAAGCATCATGACCACTGGCAGGGCCGGTTCAAGAACATTTTGACATACAAGCGACTTATTATTTGGCACCCCCCCCCCCCCCCCCTCTTTTCCCATACACTTTCTCTCGTGTTGGTTTTCGCAACTAATTGTCGTAAGCACTGTATACGAATCTCGCACACAACTGCCTAAGGCGCCTTTCAGCAGCCGTTACTAATCGTGGTACATCCTGTACAGATATCTTATAGTTGGGGCGCCCCCTTCAGTTTCGAGCCCCCGAGCGACGGCTTGGGTCCTCTTGTGCTGTAAACCAGGCTCTGACGTTGTAAATTGCAAATGTATGCCCAAATTTGTATTTGCAATACCGAATATTTTTATTGTAAACATATATTTAGCAATAATTATTTCTCTGTAACACTTATTTTGTAATCTTACTCTAAAATGTATTTTTTGTAGTGGGACCAAAGTTACTGTTTACTGTTTTTGTGATCTCTATCTCTCAAATGCATTTTTTGTAGTGGGACCTAAGTTACTGTTTTTGTTTTGTTTTATGTATTACCATAAATTCTGGGCAAAAGCTTGTAAAATTGACACGTTCCATATCCTGTGATAGTGTCACAACATGGATCACCGGAACAAGAGATAAATAAATAAATAAATAAATAAATAAAAATCCACCGTGCGTGGCGTTACGGGCACGTGACGCAGAACGGAAAGTATACAATCCGAGCAGAGACGAATCGGAAATCATTATAACGACGATACGCGCTGGAAATGGAAAAAACCTATTGACATTGGCGACTTCGACGAATGGCAGATGGTTGCGGGTCACCGCCTGTGAACGAGTATCACGGAAGAAGCGAAGGTGGTCGGCTCTTAGCGTGCTACCGTCGTGATCATCTACGTAAAGTGGATGAAAGGCGATGAAACAACGAGTTGGCGACAAGGTGTTGGACGTACACATCTCATCAAAGAACATAGACGTGGGAGGCTTTCCCGCTCTGTAAAGTGGGATAGCCGGTGATCTGTGGCAGGTCTGGCAGTAAAGCAGCGTACAGTGCTGGCGCATGCACGGGTGTTACGGAGCACACCGTTCAGAAGATCCCTTCGTGTGCCCGTATTGGTCCAACGACACAGTCATTTACGATTACAGTGGGCACAGGTTCACAGAGACTGGGCCGCGGGTCAATGCCAACGTGTTGCTTTCTCGGATGAATCGCGTTTCTTCTTACACTAGGTTGATGGTCTTGTCCGTATACGTATACGTATATTCACAGTTCCCACCTCTGTACGGTGCTACCACCTAGTGAACAGTGTAGGGTACTACTTCCAATCGGAAGTTCCCGCCGTTTTTGCTGTACCTTCGCGCAGAAGCATTGTATAGCTTTGTGTTGCTCTGTAGAGGAGCCTGTCAGTGCTGTTTACGTGATATGTTGTGATTTTTTCCTCAAAGCTATAGTATGAGGTAAATACTTTTGATTTACCCAAATTTTGTAAAATTGGAACGAGGAGAATTCCAGTTTAAAACAAAAGAAGCCATTTCTGCAGTAAAATGGATGGATAACCGTCCAGTCACTTTCCTGTCCTCTATTAATGACCCATGCGAAACAGCCACAGTGAAAAGGAAAAACAAGGACGGTACTAGTACAGAGATTTCTTGTCCTGAAGTTGTGGCAGAATAGAACAAAGTAATGGGTGGTTTCAATAGAAGAAAGTAATGGGTGGTTTCGATAAGTTTGATCAATTACGAGAAAGGTATGCTATTGGCAGACGTTCTGTAAAATTGTGGCACAGAATATTTTATTTCCTGGTGGACGTTGCTGCAGTGAACAGTTTTATCCTGTGGAAAAAAAGAGAAAGTGGACAGCATGATCAGCTCACATATAGGATCCATCTAGCCAGACGATTGATCGCTGGTTTCGCATCCCAAAAAAGGCGTGGACAAAAACCTGTCTTTCTGGCAAAAAGGGGTAAAGTACCTGAAGATTTTCGTCATGTGGCTGTAGGGGAGCATCAACCCATTTTAGAAGAAAGCTACTGGACGTGCCGTCATTGTAGTACCAAAGCCGCAGAAAAGAGCACTAGCTGTGTTTGTACATATTGTCAAATACCACTTTGCATAGACCCATGTTTCAGAAAATTTCATGGAAAGTAATTGTGAACAATCATTGTAACAAGAGAAGTAAATTTATCAAATAAAAATCACATATATTGAAAAAAGTTGTTTTTGTCATTTAACTCCAAGGAAGGGCAGTGGGAAGAATACTTCCCACCTTGTTGTGTGACCTCACTTTCACAGTTGGAGCAAATTTTATATTCTGTATGATAAATATACCTATCTGTTAACTACTATCTGATCTCCATTCATTAAAAAAACTGTTCAATAATTTTTCCCACGAAAGAGTTAAGATTCTAACGCTAAATTCCAGCCTGCTGTCTGCTTTTCATACAGTTAGTGATTTGGTTTAGTTCTATTTTACCTTGCCGTTTTTGCGTACACCTAGATATTTTGCTGCTGTTCTTACTGCCAATTAATAATTGGCAACCAGTGCTGTACAGTCGCAATAAAGTTATGAGATGTTCAATTGACTCTTTCATTAGAACGTGTAACGCATTTGGAGGTGACACCCTCCCTCAGACATCCCAAACTTCAACTCCTCCCTAATCAACCAGGCGTACAGCCTCGACAACTCAAAGAAAGTGTCAAATAACATATGACTGCGACACAAGCAGTCTTGAAGCAGAGCGTATTAGGGAGGAGTTGAAGTTTGAGATGTCTGAAGAGGTGTAACCTCGAAACGCGTAACATGTTGTAATAAGAGTCAATTGAACATCTCATGGCTCAGTTTCAAGTAGTGTGGTTCACGACGTAAGTTCATGGCTTGTAGAAAATAAACTAACGCTAAATCACAGTAAGATTCAGTTTTTACAGTTTCTAACACACAATTCAATAAAACCTAACGCCTTAATTTCACAGAATTGACATGTGATTAGTGAACTGTCGTGAAAAGCCCGCATTCAAGATCTTGTTCAAAGACTTAATGCTGCCATTTTTACTATTCAAACGGTATCTGAAGTAAGTGATTGTTCGACACGAAAATTAGTCTACTTTGCATATTTCAGTACCTTATGTCATAACGTATTATATTTTGGGGTAACTCTTGCCATTCTAAAGGGATATTTTTGGCCCAGAAACGAGCAGTTTGGGCAATAAGTGTGCAACTTCGCAAACCTCTTTTCGACCCCTGTTCACTAGTTTGGGTATTTTGACATTGGCCTCTCAATATATATGTTCTTTACTGTCATTTCTTATTAACAATATCAGTGCATTCCCAAGAATAAGCAACATTCACTCAGTTAATACTAGGCAGAAATCAAACCTGCATTTGACTTGGACTTCCTTATCTCTTGTGCAGAAAGGTGTTCAGTATACAGCTGCATCCATGTTCAATAAGCTACCACAAGAATTCAGAAATATTAGCAGTAATCCACGCTCTTTCAAATCAAAACTGAAGAGTTTCTTCATGGGGTCACTCCTCCTACGCTGTTGAGATCCTTGAAAAATTAAGCTGCTTCTTGTGTTCTATTGTTGATTGCATTTACTTAAACTTATGGCTTGATTTTTTTTTTGGTTCATAAACATTTTATTTCGACCATCCTTAAGAGATTGAAAAAGGTTGGGTCTGTCTGTTATTAGATCATCAGTACCGTTGTCCTCACTAATTCATTTCCAGAAAAGGTGTTCAGAACGATCTCACATTAACTCTTACTTTGGTCCATGGTTGAAATGTGTGAGCCTTCCATCGTATAGATGGGAAGTTAAATCTGTGTACATTAAAATTGTGGTGCTCAGGGGCTCAAATCCAGACCTTTGCCTTTTGCATGAAGTGCAAAGTAATCCTGGACGCTTCTGAGAAGGCTGTGAAGTAGGAAGGAGAAACTTGCAGATGATAACTGTGAGGCAGGCAATGAGTTTAATGTTAAGCATAAAGTTCCCTGATGCAGGCCCTGAGCTGCCACACAGTTTTATTCTGCTAGAAAATTTCAAAAGTAAAAGGAAGTCCTCATGAAGTTTTCTTTTATTTCATCTGAAATTCCACAATTTTGTTGCTACTGCATTCTTTTTATATAACTGTTTTTTCATTTTATAGGTTTGTTTTCATGTGCATAAAAATAGAAAAAAATTGACTCATACAAATGCTGTTACCTTGATCGGAATCACACTAGATGGAATCCAGTCATTGCAGCTGGCCTGCACTTACATTTGATGGAAGTGAGGCTTCCAGAGTTTAGATTTTTCTTAATTTCAATTCAGACAAGAAGTTCCTTAAATAAGGACATAGTCATATAATTTCTTCCTCCATCCTACAACTGAACTATTGTTTTATTTCTAATAATACTGCAGTCAACAAGATGTCAGACTGTCAGGTTCTTAAAGTCATTACTTAAGCTTGGAGGATCTTTTATCAGACACCATGTTCAGAGCTTTTGGACTGATGTGATTGGTGTTATTTAAATAAAAATGTTTTATGTGCATCTAGGAAATAGATGACCCCCATATGAAAATATTTTTACATAATCTTGATTCTGCACATAAAGCCATATGAGAAAATGTTGACTATACAAATAACCATGTATGAAAACCACAGTTTTGTTGTGTAGAATGTAACTGGCTGATTCCTGTCAGTGGTTAAGTAATATAAGAGGCACATTATTAAAACTGTAATGTGCAAATGACAGCATAAATGCCAAAAGATGATACAATTTTTGTCCTATTTCATGTAATTAATTTGCTGGTTGGCAAGTAATCTTAGATCTTGTGGCATCAAATGTGTAATGGTTCTACAACAGTGGTGAACAGGCTAAAATTCATTGAAATAACTGACAAATAAACTGAAGACAATTTTAAGTTGTATCTTATGTCATATTAACTTGTACTCAAAGAGTACTAGTTAGTTATTTTGGTAAAAAGAAAAAGGAATTCTGTCTGGTTATAACAGCGTTTCCATCATGGTTATCTTACACGAGATTGCATTCATGTCCTAAAACTGGCACAGCATGAATGAAACTGATGCTGTGACCATTTTGTGATGCGTCATTACGTCTGACCCAGTGAAAAAAGGCTGTGACCTGGCTTCTGATAAAGTCTCTGTTTCCATAATACATCAAGGGCCACAAGTGCTTTCAATTAATGAGGGCTCTAACCTCAGGGACAAAGTTTGTTCTCAGACTGTATCCTAATTGGCAGCCAGTCACTTTATAATTGGGAGAAATTTCAAATTCTAGCCTTGAGATGATCTTTAGGTAAAACTGAAAAGTCCAGGATGGAAAAACAATAATATGGAAATGACGCTAGATTGCTACTCACCACATAAAGGAGGTGTAGAGTTCCAGACAGGCACAATGACAAGAATGATAGAAATAATTCAGCTTGTAAGCACAGTTCTTAATCAGAACTAGAATTCTCACTCTTTCACACAAAAAGATACGTGGGTAATGTATCTAATGTCTCTGGCCACTAGGGCCCAACTCCCAAGTAATACTGAGACTTTCCCTATGGAACTGTTGCAAATACACTTCTCAGTTTTGCTATCAGATCATATTGTGTAAACCCACAATATTTCATCGATGCAATTACTAGGCATCTTCAGGTGGGGGTAGTAGCTGCTGTCACTGCTGCAAGATGCGATTGATGAAGATCATGCATTGGCATTGAAGTTTATCAAGCCAGGAGCAGACAATACATGTGTGTGGGAAGACGCTAGTAGTTAGAGGAAAGGGTGCTCCTAATGCCCCCTCCTGGGAGCCACAGAAAGGTCTTCGATGGGTTCGCTGTGGAGAATAACAGTGCTGCCAGTTGCTCCTGTGCTTAAAAGCTGAATTAAATCTCAGCAGTGCATTGTGTCAAATCATAAATTAGAAGTTCTTTTTTTCCCTGCTTTGATTTAATGGCTGCTAGTACCGGGTTCCACGTGAAGCTTACTTGAAAACCAGTACCCCTGTTGATGAGATTGTCCACCATACAGATATGCATTGACACCTTAACAACCCAGTCCCAGAAAGATAACACTGGGGATAAAATTTCCATCTTTTCGTAAAACATGCAATGCCTCCTCCACGCAGTGCTTTGCTACTGCTGATTTATCGGGTTGCACAAGGCATATATGATGATGGTGGTGTTCTTGCGTGGTTCAGCTCATGTACCCAATATAAGACTTTCCACATTGGCATGGAATCTTATACACACCACAGTTCCTAGGGTCAAAGTTGTCTTTTACTGAGCACAATAAATTCCTCAAATTTGTTGGTGGCTGAAAAACACACTTGATGTCGGGCCTTTTGAGGATTCTTTCTACTCTTGAAGACATGCTGCAAAAATAGGACTGGAAAGACTGCAAGTATTTGAAAGAGAAAACCACTCATTTATTGGATCCATTATGGATGGGCAACAAATATCTAGGGAAAAATGATGAACTACAAATGCTGTGCAAATATCATGCCATTATGGAATCAATAAAGATGATAAAGCTTCACTATATGGGTTAGGTTGAGATGCATCGGAATACAGCTTTTCACATAAATATTCCAGTGACCTAGTAGAACATTGATGAGAAAAGCCCAGAACAATATGGAAGGAGAACATCTTAAACTACATGTAAAAGCTGAATAGAATCTTAAGTTGGATGGACAGATGAAGCACAAGACAGAACCCAGTGGAAGAGGATGACTGAGCAGGTTTTTCAAGTCTGTGACAAATCTGAAGTAAATATGAGATTAAATTGATGACATGGATAATTATTATAAATGTATTTTTAAGAAAACAAATATCAAAACGAGAGCCTAAAAGAAATGGCCTTTCCTTCTTAAAGGCTCCTTGCAGGTAACTAAATCAGTCATTCTCAGATCAATTACTTGTGTTTTCTTTATTGCCTCTAATTGTGATTGCCTGTCTGGGTTTCATCTTAAAGAAATTTATTCATTTTACAAATTAATTGTACTGGTGAAAAAGCACAAGATGAAAAGAATCTACAAATGGCAAAAAAGTGAGAGAGATACTCAGTGCACTGATTTTCCAACAAACCCACTACAATTTGAAATCATAGATGCTCTAGCTTTGCTTTGAATGCTTTTGTTGATGTTTTCAACAAGAGATGAATCTTGGATATTGCCCTCCTTGGGCAAAAAGTTAAAAAATCCAAATTTTTAAAGAGTAAAACAAAAGTAATGAAGAAAGTGAAAAAGATTTCTTTTTTTTTTTTTTTCCTTTTTTTTTTTCCTTTTTTTTTTGTCGTGGGGGTAGAGGCAATGGAAGCTGTCACATATAGAATGGGTAGAGATGCAACAGGTGTAAGTAGCTACTAAAAATAAACATTGGTAGAATACTACACACACTGTTGCTGACAGTTATTATATTTGACTGAGAGGGACATAAATACGTTGTTGTTGTTGTTGTTGTTGTAATTGGTGGTGGTGGTGGTGGTGGTGGTGGTGAGAGTGGAAAGCAAAGTGAACAGATCATTACTGCAACTCTCAGTTCATTGAGGGCCAGCCACCACTCAGATTCCAATACTGTGTCAGAATGTAATGGATCTAATTTGTGTGTTACCTTAGTACACTAATTAGATTACATGCAAACATTTCATATTGGGCAAAGAACAACACAATCATAATATCAAAAACATAAACAAAGTAGTAATCTAAACCTAGTGGATGATGTTGTATGTAAATGGTTACAAAGTATGAACACATCAAACCTATAAACCATAGTCAATTGACAGGAACATTGAAATTGTTGTATTCTGTTTTAATTAACTTATAGTGAAAACACATTACACCATGTGTCACATTTTTATTTATCAGTGAAAATACACCAAGAAATCTTCAGAATATTATAAGAACTGCTATTATCTCCCTGTATAAGCAAAGTATTTATCAGAGTTCAGTGACATCAAAGCATAATGTGAGTTTATCCAAATGACAAATAGTCAAAAGACAAAATACAAAATTATTATAAATTTTAACTGAAAGCTCTGTTAAAATGTATGTTTAAAGCATGGTGGGAACACCGTACTTAATTTTGCTTCTGTGTAATTAATGAAATTGTCAAAATCATTGTCTATCCCACATACCTGATGTAATTTCAAAGGTTATCATTGCTTTCTGGCTAATTTGTATGTGTGAAACAAATGGCAATGCTTAACCTTTTTCTGTACATATGTCAAATTGACTTGCCGAAATACTTGTCATTTGTAATTACTGAAAACTGTAAAAGCAACAATGAGGTAATTGTGTGAAAATGTATGGAAGGATGTGGTTTAGTGAGTTCAGAATTCACTGTTGAACTGTTATTTATGATGGACCACCTGCATCACTGTGAGTAATAAAATGTCTTAAAACATGTGAAAGTGTACCTTTTGTTTAAAGTCATATAGTACACTGATGGTAATCCTGTTCCAGATCACCAGGACATTGAATAAGAAATTGAGTATCTGTTTTCTGCACCCATCTGAAGAACGATCATTTGAAGCAGGAAACATCATGTGGCCATAGATCCTACTCTGGATGGTTTCAGAGATAGGACACATTTAACATACATTGTCATTTATTTTCTGTATTACTCAATACCCTCTGAGGTTTACATGTGTACACATGTACAGTCATTAATAAACATTATAACATGTATTTTACAAAGTACTGATTAAGAAATACATATTTTTGATGCATTCATATCTAAACAATCTCATGCACATCACATTACAGCTGTTGTACAGGTAACAATAAATGTTGGAATATACCACCGTCGACTTCGCTGCAGCTGTGCACTCTTGGGAGAACTTGGTGCATTGCTTGTCTGAAGGCATTTGTAGTTTTTCTGATGACACCACATCCATGATGCAACCAAACAGTTCGTCTTGTTTATTCACCTTTCGTTTGACCTCATATTTCATCCAACCCCAGAAACAAAAATGTGATGCCGTAACGTCTAGTGATCTTGGTGGCCAGTTAACTGTACTACCGTGACCAATACAGTAATTAGAGTAAATGTGGTTAAGATATTCCCTCCCACGTGTGGTAAAATGTGGGGATTCTCCATGATTTTGGAAGTACATTTGCAATTCATATGGCAAAAGAAACATCCTCAAAGTGTTCAACAAACATATTTTTCAAAGAATTCACGTAATTCTGTCATTCATTTGCTCTTCTAAAATGACTGGACCTGTCAACATGTTACTGATAATGCCTCACTAAAAATTGATATGTTTGTGGGACATTGGCACATGCAGAAAGTCATCAGTTGCTGATAATAGTACTATGCTGCATGATTTCAACAATGTGTTTCTGTTCCTCCACAGGTTGTTGAACTAAATGTTCAGAAGAAAAATGGGAACTTGGGAGAATACCTCTCACACAGTGTACTTGCAACTATGATCAGAAATTCAATTTGTTGGAAAGCCCTGATGGTGTACTTAAAAAGCAGCAGGAGCGTTACTATCACAGAAGCTGTAAACATGCACTGTATCTACATATTCTTCATTAGTGTAAATGTTTGGCAATTTAGCCAGGTTGTGTACACATACAGTTAACTGATGCTTACCTCTGATGACACTATCAGTCCCTTGGAGCACACAGTGGACAACTGTGTTTTCACCAAGCAAAGAGGTTGAAAGCAGCACAGTAGGTTGAGCTACAATAAAATGTCAGAGGCTGTGTGGGTAAGATGTATATGAGTATGCCACTAGGCCAAAAACAAATATATGTTAAATGTGTTTTATCTTTGACAACATTCGGAATAGGGCACATACCCACATAAAGTTTTTTGCTTCAAATGAGTATTCCTGTCACATCCCTGAGTATTGACCATTCCTTCTGCAACATCCTGTATGCAATACAATTTTACCAGAAGTCAGTCCATTTAAAGGTAATGTAAAAATACACACATAACACTTCAAGCCCATTATGGGTGATAATGTCACCATGGATCCGTTCAGGCAGATGAAGATGCAGGGAGGTGGTGCACTGAGCTTACACCAGATTTGGAGGGCCAGATTCTGCAGGATATTAAGATGAATCTTAGTACAAGCTCCAGCAACTGACCCATCAACATGATGTAAGCCGAAGTGAAATTATGTGTATCCTGCATGACAACTGCTACTATCACAATCACCTGCAATGAGTGCAAGGATTATATATCACCATGATTATGGGATTGCTGTCATCATTCCTCTTTACTGACAAAGCAACCTTTACCAGAACTGGCATAATCAATCTGCATAATCATCATCTGTGAGCTACAGACGATCCTCCAGGAATGGTTGCGGCATCTCATCAGCATCATTGTGTGAAGAGTGTTCCTTTGCGACCACATACTTGGACCAGTTATTCCTCAACACTGCTGTGGAGAAACATGCCTGGACTTCCTGCGGAATACTCTATTTGGGCTGCTTGAGAACGTGCCTTTGGCAGTATGACAGATTATATGGTTTCTACATGGTGGAACACCACTCCATTTCTGCATTACTATTAACTGACACCTCAACAAAATCTTTCCCAGATGTTGGATTGGATGTAGGGGCCCTGTAGCATGACCTGTTAGATCACTGGATGTAAACACCCTGGATTTTTTTCACTGGGGGCATCTGAAAAACGTTGCTTATACTGAGCCAGTTCCTGATTCACAGGACCTCCAACAGTGTGTTCATGACACCTGTAAAGCTGTTCAGAGAAAGATTGGAACATGAGAAAGAGGGTGACAATCCATAATGTGACATGTGAACACACACATTGCAACCCATGGAGGCCACTTTGAAAATCTGTTGTAACATGGATGCAATGCAGCTCTATTCTGTGTTCTGGAACGATTTGTTGTCAGTGCATGCACACCGTCCGCTTCTGGGCACATTTTCATAGGACCTCTTTTCCACCATTTCAAGTCAGGAAGATGCCACTGCAGTTTGTCACTGTTATTAATGTTCATCCTGTATATGTGGCTTTTTGGAAATGAAAATATTTCCTTTCATATCTTGGGGCAAGGGATGACTGCAGATCTTAGGGCATTGTGAAGAGTAGGGTAATATTTAAGAATCAACAGACATTAACTTTAAAATGTGCAATCTGGCAAAATGTATTGTACAGTTTTTTTAAGAGGCTATCAGTACTACTACCTGTGTATTGACTGTCATTGTATCTTCAGTTCCTTACACAACAGGTGGAATAGATTAACTCAGTAGTATACAATAGCTATTTGATCTGAGAGACACTATGTTCTTGTCAAGAAGCAACTTAGAAGTGGAGATATTCAATCTTCCAACAGACTGTGACAGCTGTGAGTCCATAGATAGTATTAGCTGGTCGAAGTGCCTGGTCATTATGTTGATAAAGACCATAAGTGAATTTGTTGGGTAAAGCCTCCCTTCAGTGCCCTATAAAACTGACATCACAAGAAGCCAGGGTGTGCAGCTGCTTATACGTAGCATCTGGTAACATGCTGTAAACATTCTAAAGATAATCACTGTGTTATTGCACCTGGACTTTCTTTGTTTATTATTGGATTGTTATTTTCTGGTTTACATTGATTTTGGCATTTGTTCTGAATGTGAAGTGATTCACAAGATGTTTGATAGTCTTACTTGCTCATGACAAGCTGGTGTGAACCTGGCTTGGTGTTGGTCACAGACTAACTTAAAGCATTTGTACTAGGGGAATTTGTTATAGAACTTATGGAGCTGGCCCCCAAGTGTACTTCCATCCATCCATTACTTACGTTGTAAGATCAGTAATTGTGTTTGCATGACACTAGAAGTTACTTTTCCATTGTGCAAATACTATGGAAATGAGCAGCATACCACAGTAACAGGTATTTCGTGTCTTGTTTTTATAGACATGGGGGATAGAGTCTTACATTTTCTTATTTACATTCTTCATTTGTAATTCACAACAATCAAGCAGTTTCAGATTCATTATGAATAACTGGAAGAAAATGTGACTTCATTCATTAAACAGTGGCATAACTTCTGTCTTTTTTTTCTTTTTTTCTTTTTATCTTTTTTCTTTTTTTCTTGTTTTTCTTTTTTTTTTTAAAAAAAAAACAAATTGAGCTACTGTGCAGTATGTCACACAGATGATCTAACAACTCTGCTTGTTGTGATCCCAAGAACGACCTCTGGCCACTCTGCTCTCTTAGGTTATCCACCTCACTGTGAACAGTAAACAGCCAGACTGTGCTCATGCTTGTCACACAGGCTCAAGTTATTGACATAGAAAATAAGGATATATTGTGGTACATTCTTTCTTACTTGTTATGTTTTGTGAAATCCTCTTAAAAGTATGATAAAACTATTGTCTAATACATAGTAAAGTACAGAGCGATTTCAGGTATGGAAGTTACAGTTAGGTCATTTATACAATACATATCAGATGTGGAGAAATAGGGTATTGATTATTCATCACTGAATAAATTTTGTTGTTGTTGTTTGTGGTGGTGGTGGTGGTGGTGGTGGTGGTGGTGGTGGTGGTTTTCAGGTCTTCGACCACTGATACACTTATTTCATGTTGTAGATTTTCTCTTTCTAAATTACTTTGTCAGTTATCCCTCCTTTTAGATTTGTGTAAGATAATCATTTGCTCATTGTGAATTCAAAATTTTTGTAAGTTCTGTGGCCAGATGCCATTCTTGCTGCCAAAAAGCCACTTAAGCAAAGATAGGATCTTTCTGCAGGTAATGTCCTTTGTGCTGTATTTTCGCATTGTCATTGTTTGTGCTGAGGTTCTGAGACAAAACTGAAGAGTCACTCTGTCATTTGGCTAGGAGGAGCAGGAAACCACTTGTTTGCTTGATAGTGCACTGGACAAATAGTTATTAGTTAAATATATTTAATTCACAGCTGGGTCACCTATCTTTATCATAAGCTAGCACTCCATACATCTCTTGCACCTAAGTTAACAATCTCAAGATGTCATAAACAGAGTAATGTTTCTCAGTGATGCACATATGCTCAAACAGCTCACAGAAGGTAGTGCAAGTATTTTATAAACAAATATTACATGATTTCATTGAATTACCAGTAATTACTCCTCTAAATGCGTGCTAATGGGCATGAAGTATAAAATTAAGGACATTTTGGGAAGGGTCTAGCCGGCCGAAGTGGCCGTGCGGTTAAAGGCGCTGCAGTCTGGAACCGCAAGACCGCTACGGTCGCAGGTTCGAATCCTGCCTCGGGCATGGATGTTTGTGATGTCCTTAGGTTAGTTAGGTTTAACTAGTTCTAAGTTCTAGGGGACTAATGACCTCAGCAGTTGAGTCCCATAGTGCTCAGAGCCCTTTGAACCATTTTTTGGGAAGGGTCTAGACTCTAAGAAACTAGACAAGTCTGTGCTTGTTTCTGTGTAACTTGTTAGTCAGATTCAGGTGAGGGTTGCTTTTTCTTATTTTGTTTAATTTATTTATAAACTGATTAAACATAAATGTCATTATATTTAAACATGCACTGATGGAAAGTAGCTCATTTAGAACTCATAGATTTAGCAGCTAGTAAAATTAATCTTTTCATACAGATGAAGTGATCACTTTGTTGAAGATAATACCTCTGCATGAAGTTTTTCAGTACAGAATAAAAATAATAGTTTTTTATACATGGTGTCTGTTCTTTCAGGCATGTCTGAAAGAACAGGTAGCATTTTGATCCAGCAGATAGCAGCCAAAGGAATTACAGACATTGGCTGCAAGTGGTCATTGATTGAAATCAATGGTGCAAGTTGAAAACTTGTGCAGGACTGAGGTTCAGACATAGGTCTCTTGCTAACTACGCAGATGTTCTGATCACTAAGCTGTCTGGACACAGTGGTCATTGCAGCTCCATGGACTACCCCAGAATGGCTTAGCAGTCAGAGTGTCTGCCTACTAAAGTAGGAGACCCATGTTTGAATCCCACTGTAGCACAAATTTTCAACTTTCCTCATTGATTTCAATCAGTGCTTTCTGAAAGCCAATGTCTGTAATTCCTTTGTGTCTTAATGGTACATTTTCTACTTTTTGATATTTGTGTACATTGCAGTTAAACAGCAGTAGCATAAATCAGAACAACGGAATTTTTTTTTAATTTATTGATATGGATAAGGTAACACTGTTTTCAAAACAAAGATTGATTTGAATGCTGCAATGATTTAGTAGAAATGGAGGGGAAATGCCCTTGCCTTTCTTCAGCATTTGCACTGATGCAACCACCCAGTTATAGTTGGACCTACAGTTTAATGTGAACTGTGAACCACAGTGCACCTTGGCACCTTTCAGTGCATTCAACAATAATTTGGTGTTGTATAAGATGTGCAGTAGAGTTTGATGAGGTGTGCATTTATTTGCTTTTGATTTATTTTGAACCCTTAATGTTTTGTTTGATAATTCTCCCATAAAACTGTGGTGTGCTTGATTGATGTTGAACTGCTCAAGCCTATAATGCCACAGACTCCTTTATTTTTCTACTCAAGGGAATACCTACATGATAGTACATAATTTCGTCAACTGCAGATAATTTTGTAAAAATCCTTTTTGTATTCATTTAAGCAAAAAACATTGTCCTTTTAAATATACAGTGTATCTGAAACATTAAATTCAGGTTCCACACTCTTTGCAGCTGTGTAGAATCTACACAGTTAGCTGTAACAGGCTTTTGATATGTTACTACTGAACATCTCTAAATTTCCAGAACAGAAGCTATTATTTTCAATGTTCGGATACATGTACAATGTGCAAATAAAAGTATAGCTTTCAGTTTGCAGCTGAATCCAAAACAATATATGAAAGAGCTTGTAAATGGAGGTGGATGACTGATGTAATCAAAGGATATTCCATAAGACACAGTAGCTACAATGTTCATAGCAGCTCCTATATTTCTATGTCATCTCCATTATTAAGTTAATCTGTGCTAAAATTCAGCATAACTTATTATCAGAATACTGGCCCATAATTGCACCTCATTGTTCGGTGGCAGGAGGAACAAGACTTCTGGTCAGGTGACTACAGGGTTATAAACACAAAATCAAATAGGGGTAATGCAGGAGTAGGTTTAATAATGAATAGGAAAATAGGAATGCGGGTAAGCTACTACAAACAGCATAGTGAACGCATTATTGTGGCCAAGATAGATACGAAGCCCACACCTACTACAGTAGTACAAGTTTATATGCTAACTAGCTCTGCAGATGACGAAGAAATTGAAGAAATGTATGATGAAATAAAAGAAATTATTCAGATTGTGAAGGGAGACGAAAATTTAATAGTCATGGGTGACTGGAATTCGAGTGTAGGAAAAGGGAGAGAAGGAAACATAGTAGGTGAATATGGACTGGGGGACAGAAATGAAAGAGGAAGCCGCCTGGTAGAATTTTGCACAGAGCACAACATAATCATAACTAACACTTGGTTTAAGAATCATGAAAGAAGGTTGTATACATGGAAGAACCCTGGAGATACTAAAAGGTATCAGATAGATTATATAATGGTAAGACAGAGATTTAGGAACCAGGTTTTAAATTGTAAGACATTTCCAGGGGCAGATGTGGACTCTGACCACAATCTATTGGTTATGAGCTGTAGATTAAAACTGAAGAAACTGCAAAAAGGTGGGAATTTAAGGAGATGGGGCCTGGATAAACTAAAAGAACCAGAGGTTGTACAGAGATTCAGGGAGAGCATAAGGGAGCAATTGACAGGAATGGGGGAAATAAATACAGTAGAAGAAGAATGGGTAGCTTTGAGGGATGGAGTAGTGAAGGCAGCAGAGGATCAAGTAGGTAAAACGACGAGGGCTAATAGAAATCCTTGGGTAACAGAAGAAATATTGAATTTAATTGATGAAAGGAGAAAATATAAAAATGCAGTAAGTGAAACAGGCAAAAAGGAATACAAACGTCTCAAAAATGAGATCGACAGGAAGTGCAAAATGGCTAAGCAGGGATGGCTAGAGGACAAATGTAAGGATGTAGAGGCCTATCTCACTAGAGGTAAGATAGATACCGCCTACAGGAAAATTAAAGAGACCTTTGGAGATAAGAGAACGACTTGTATGAATATCAAGAGCTCAGATGGAAACCCAGTTCTAAGCAAAGAAGGGAAAGCAGAAAGGTGGAAGGAGTATATAGAGGGTCTATACAAGAGCGATGTACTTGAGGACAATATTATGGAAATGGAAGAGGATGTAGATGAAGATGATATGGGAGATACGATACTGCGTGAAGAGTTTGACAGAGCACTGAAAGACCTGAGTCGAAACAAGGCCCCCGGAGTAGACAATATTCCATTGGAACTACTGACGGCCGTGGGAGAGCCAGTCCTGACAAAACTCTACCATCTGGTGAGCAAGATGTATGAAACAGGCGAAATACCCTCAGACTTCAAGAACAATATAATAATTCCAATCCCAAAGAAAGCAGGTGTTGACAGATGTGAAAATTACCGAACTATCAGCTTAATAAGTCACAGCTGCAAAATACTAACACGAATTCTTTACAGACGAATGGAAAAACTAGTAGAAGCCAACCTCGGGGAAGATCAGTTTGGATTCCGTAGAAACACTGGAACACGTGAGGCAATACTGACCTTACGACTTATCTTAGAAGAAAGATTAAGGAAAGGCAAACCTACGTTTCTAGCATTTGTAGACTTAGAGAAAGCTTTTGACAATGTTGACTGGAATACTCTCTTTCAAATTCTAAAGGTGGCAGGGGTAAAATACAGGGAGCGAAAGGCTATTTACAATTTGTACAGAAACCAGATGGCAGTTACAAGAGTCGAGGGGCATGAAAGGGAAGCAGTGGTTGGGAAGGGAGTAAGACAGGGTTGTAGCCTGTCCCCGATGTTGTTCAATCTATATATTGAGCAAGCAGTAAAGGAAACAAAAGAAAAATTCGGAGTAGGTATTAAAATTCATGGAGAAGAAATAAAAACTTTGAGGTTCGCCGATGACATTGTAATTCTGTCAGAGACAGCAAAGGACTTGGAAGAACAGTTGAATGGAATGGACAGTGTCTTGAAAGGAGGATATAAGATGAACATCAACAAAAGCAAAACAAGGATAATGGAATGTAGTCTAATTAAGTCGGGTGATGCTGAGGGAATTAGATTAGGAAATGAGGCACTTAAAGTAGTAAAGGAGTTTTGCTATTTGGGGAGCAAAATAACTGATGATGGTCGAAGTAGAGAGGATATAAAATGTAGGCTGGCAATGGCAAGGAAAGCGTTTCTGAAGAAGAGAAATTTGTTAACATCCAGTATTGATTTAAGTGTCAGGAAGTCATTTCTGAAAGTATTCGTATGGAGTGTAGCCATGTATGGAAGTGAAACATGGACGATAAATAGTTTGGACAAGAAGAGAATAGAAGCTTTCGAAATGTGGTGCTACAGAAGAATGCTGAAGATTAGATGGGTAGATCACATAACTAATGAGGAAGTATTGAATAGGATTGGGGAGAAGAGAAGTTTGTGGCACAACTTGACCAGAAGAAGGGATCGGTTGGTAGGACATGTTCTGAGGCATCAAGGGATCACCAATTTAGTATTGGAGGGCAGCGTGGAGGGTAAAAATCGTAGGGGGAGACCAAGAGATGAATACACTAAGCAGATTCAGAAGGATGTAGGTTGCAGTGGGTACTGGGAGATGAAAAAGCTTGCACAGGATAGAGTAACATGGAGAGCTGCATCAAACCAGTCTCAGGACTGAAGACCACAACAACAACAATTGCACCTCATGTTCTTAATTCCACATCTGCTATTCTATCTTTTTTCTCTGCATTGCTTGTTCTGCCAGTAATGCAGATGGATTATATGATGAAGTACTTTCACTTCTTGGAAAAAGTATTTGACTATAGGTCATTTGACACTATTTGTTTGTATGTTTTTATAAATGATTTTTAATAATTTGAGAATAAAATTGTATCAAAAACCTTAAGTCCATAGATTTCCAAAGCAGTTATCATGATGTTTTTCTTTAATGCTGATCCTAAATAATCTTCAGATTCTAATGTAGCACTACTGTTTGACCTTTTAAGATGCATGCTTCAATGAATTCTCTTATGATTGTAGTATAGTGAATAGATTTGGGCAGCCCATGGGATGCAGTGAGAAATTTTCAACACAAATGGCAGATGATAAATATAAATGTATATATATATATCAAGGGACATTTTTGAAGTGACTTTGCAAATGATGAAAATAAATTGGAAAAATGAGAACCAAACAAAAATGATAAAAGATGTGTTTTAAATCATGTCATACAGTTAGTATTTTGAATGTTTGACTTTTGTGATTAGAAAGGGGACCATCTCTGGAAGTGAAAATCCTATACAGGACAATAGAATGCAAAAGAGAAAGCAACTAGTTACTGATATCATGATAACATTGTTCCTACACATGCTATCAAGCTTGTTTGTATTATGGAATGTGTAGTGTGCCGCTTTGTAAGAATGTTACACATAATCTCATAATTGTTCATTTTCTGTCAGAAAAATATTAGTAAGATTTTATATTAAAGATGAAAACTCAATTATTTTTAAGGCATGCTGTCATTTGTATCATAATATTAAAGAGCCACACATTTTCCTTGATTTCACAGAAGCTGACAGTTATAATTTATTGGTGCTTGATGATGTGAGTGAGCTCTTTCTGTCAGTTCACCAGAGATTTATGGCATTATTGATACAGAAAGTGTTTTAAATCTGACAGTTGCAAGGAGCATATATCATCTTGTAGAAGATAAAGTCTTTAACACTTATCTCAGGGCAAAAAACACACATACATACATTTTGCATGGTGATGTCATATCACAAAACAAAAAAGTCGTTGGCTAAGAGATTTTGCAACACATGTTCTTGCTTTTTGAGTCATAGGAACAGTTTTGGTAATGCAACATAGACACATGGCAATCTTTCCTCCCTCTGCACCCCCCCACCTCCCACCTCCCCCTCCAACCCCCCCCCCCTTTCCCCCATCACCTGAATATTGCTTTCAAATAACAACATTAGCTTTTTTATGTTGTGATTGATAATTTTTTAATTTTTATTGGCTTCATTATGAATAATTTGTGTTTCATATTCTATGGTAATATTTTATTGTGTTCCAACAGCTCGCATTACTGTAGGAGGTCAGTGAATTCTCAGGTTTATTCTTTGCAGTGTCACTATCTTCTCAGCACTCCCTTTCTCTAATGACCTGGATGTTCATAGGACATTAAACTTTACCCCTTGTTGCCACCATCTGTTTCTTCTGCTTGTCT
Organism: Schistocerca americana; assembly: GCF_021461395.2. Taxonomy (NCBI): domain Eukaryota; kingdom Metazoa; phylum Arthropoda; class Insecta; order Orthoptera; family Acrididae; genus Schistocerca; species Schistocerca americana. The sequence continues at coordinate 329,384,919 of NC_060121.1, read as the reverse complement.
TCATCTTCTTTTGTTTCCCTTGGCTGTGTAACCTGCTATAGCTGAAAAATGACTTAATGACAGCTGCTCTGAGCTTGCTTTCATTCATTCATTCATTCATTTGTTGCTATTTATTTATTGAATCATATTGTTTATTACCAAAAATGTTCTTTCTTTGCAGAAAGCTTCAAAGGTGATCTCCTACTATGGGTTCGCCTGCTCCTGCCTGGTGCTGTGAAGAGAGTTTACAATATCCAAAGCAAGCAGATTGTGAAACTGTTTAGCAGAGTTAGTACTTTACTTTCTGATCAATTACATAACACGTTTAGATTTAAATACTTTGGGATTTTGTATATCCATGTGCCACCACTCAACAAAACAAAATAAGACATCAGTCTGAATACGCTTTATGCAATTAAAGTGTATTCATTTCTTAATTACTTAAAAATTACTTCAACATGTAATATGAAGATTGTTTGTTCAGGTACCTGTTACTTCAGTCACTTTATTTTAGATACTGAACATATCGGTTTAAGACATTATGTGTGTAATGATAGTTTAAATTACAATGTAAGGTGGTATGGTGCGGGGGGGGGGGGGGGGGGGGGCGGCATGGAGGGTGAAAATGCTTTATTTGGAAGAAAATGTTTTACATGTTAAATATTTTTGCCTGGGTTAAAAATTGGTTTTCATCTTAAAGGATACTGCCAAACCAAGCTGAATGGGTACCAGGCCAAGATTACCATTGTTGGTCAGATTACTTTGTAATAGTTTGATGCAAGAAATATTTGACAGACCAACCATCATCATTGCAGTTGTATGCAATTCATTATTTTTGTCTAGTGCAAGCAAACTAGAGAATTGAAAATATATGGTGTGTGTGCTGTTGGCATTGATACTGAGATCAGTATGATCTCAAATGTTTCTGTAAAATGTCTGCAAGCACTTCTTCCATTTATTGTACTTAATTGTCATTGAAATTGAACTGTTCTGTCCTGATAAGTCAGTGTGCTAAGATGTCTTCACTTAAAAGTCAACATTAACTTTAGATGTAGTGCCAACATATATTCTAAGCTTAGTTTTTGAAGGCACAGAAAACAGCATGGCTAATTTTTCTCTTTCTCAGGTGTGTTTTTCTAAACCCTTATTTCTTCAGCAGCCAACAGATATGACAGGTCAATGTCCTTTAAAGTTTATGGGTCTCCCCTTTTCTTGGAAAGATCTATGGCAAGAATAAATTACTTAGAAATGCAAAATGACTTCATTTTAATGTAAGATAGCATTCCACAACACTTTGACAAATTGATTTCTGATATTACCTGCACACCATTATTTCAGGACACTGGTCTGAAAGCTGTGAGGTGTAAGATCATGCTCATTGTCAGTAGCCTTATGAGTGACCAAACATTACTCCATGTGGTTTTTATCTTCGGGGCTACATACGATTATGGGATTGCCTCATTTACATCTTGTACTCTTGAAGATTTGCTTCAAAAATTTTTTGAGGCTGGGAGTTCAATAACTAGGGGATGATGTAGGAAGGAAAAAACTACCATTTCTTATATTTGCCTATATAGTGCCCATATTGAATGTATAAAATCATGACATTTTGTCTGTTTTCTGAGGATTTCAAATGAGCTGTTAGTGAACTAAATGAGTTTTTGATGAGGTATTTGTATAAAGTGGAAAAAAAGTAGTCATGAAGCAGAAAGTTTCTCAGATGTTTTGTTAGTACAGGACATGTAAGAGTATATAAAGAAATTTGTCAAAATGGAATTTTGTCACCGATTAGATTAGATTAATTATTCATTCCACAGACCCACAAGCTCATAATTATCCTACATGGTATCATGAGAGTTATTCAGCATGAGAAACTAGTGTTTTGGGAAGGTCATTTTATATATGCACATAGGAACTGATGTGGCATGGAAGCCATAGTGAACCTTTCTGCTATTATATTCCCTTAGAATCTACTGAAACTGTGCAATTTACATAATTCATAGCAGCCTTTGTAGCTATCAAATGTTTCTGAGCTATTGTTCATATCTTAAAAGATCATCAAAACATTTTATGTATTGTACTTCTTAGCTGTGTATCTGTTCTTACATGTGCAACCAACTCTTTTCTCTCTTCTACCATTGAAAAATACGTAAGACAACCACTTACAGCAAAAAGCATAAACACCACTCATGAAGTTTTATCACCCTGAAGAAAACACAGTTAGGTAACAATACTTTGTTTGAAGTTAGAATGTCTGGAGGCATGGTGCACCCTGAAATATCTGCACCGCAGGACAATAGCACATTGCTAGGGAAACAAAAGTAATAATTTCCTTCATTTTAAGGGAAACTCCTTTATGTCAGTTAATGCCGAGTTGGTGGAATCATACAAAAACAGTGCCCCATACTGTGACACCATGGATAGGTGACACAGAAGATTCCAGTGTGGTCAGGTAAGCTGGTATGACAGAGGGTCAGACATCTCTCTGCAAAGAATTGGGAATGTCAAGAGAAAAGGAGGACTTTGTGCATAAAGACCAACGTATTACAATTAAGGCGGTAGTATAAAAATTGAAAATCAGTCAAGGATCAGTTTTCAACATCGTGCACGACCTTTTGAACATCACAAAGCAAGTCACCTGCAGGTTTTTGTGACCCCTGAAACTTGTTTAAAATGGCTGCTGAACTGAGGCAATAGTGGCAATGTTACAGCTGCCTCACGCCAATCCAAATGACTTCCTTAGCCACCTCATCATCAGAGAAGAGTGCTGAGTGCATCATTGTGACCCCAAGATAAAGGAGCAAAATAAGAAATGAAAAGACATGAACTTACCACAGCCAAAAAAGGGAAGACCCAACCACCATTGAGACAATTTATGCTGAATTTTTTTTTTTTGGCCGTGTGTGTGTGTGTGTGTGTGTGTGTGTGTGTGTGTGTGGGGGGGGGGGGGGGGGGGGGGTTGTCACATCATAGTGGTAACAGATTATGCTTCTAGAGAAAGGGCGGGGGGGTGAGGGTGAGACAAGAGCAATGAGCAATCTTTCAAAGGAGCATACCAATGAAATGTCCTGATGAGCTTACATGAGCTGTAAAGATAATGCGTCCAGAGAAATTGTCCACAGGGGTGTTTTTCTTCACAACAGTGCCTCAGCTTCTTTAGTAAAAGACACACAATCACACTTGCTGCTCTCTTAGGCCATCAAATTTTGCCTCACTCCTGTATTCTCCTGAAATGGCACCCAGTGACTTCTATGTGTTTTTTCTACCTTTATGTGACAGGCATTTTAAGAATGACTATGTGGTGATTTTTGAAGTCAAACAATTCTGAATGGCTAGAAAGAGATTTATACAATTGTGTTCTTTACCAAGTCATCCATTATTGGGGAAATGTCACTTTTACCAGTGGATATGTAGAGAAAGGCAAACATTGTCACCAAATTTCACAGTTACAATTTGATTTTTCTGAGGTGATAATTAAAACTCTGACTGTTCCCCATATTTACACTACAAAAAGCTGATAAAGCATTCAACTTGTGGAAGATGATATCTTGGTACCTTCACAACCTTGATACGAAGAAAAAGGCACCTCTCCTGACTGTGTACAAGTCTCACTGAAGTCTTTGCTCTGAATTACAAAGTGTTGTCTGATAATTCTCTGGGTTCAAACCATTTTGAATCGGTAGCCCACTGCCAAGATGGGGGTCTGTGATATGAAATGGCCAATAGCATATGCTTGGGATACATCACAGAAAATCACAATTATTATAACATCTTGAGTTAAAACTGTATCTTCAGTCCAGTGGTTTATATATCCTTTCTGCAAACTCTGAATTTCCTGTTATTGTTAAGATTATCACAGTCCAACCAGATTATGATTTATTTGGTTGTAACTATTTTGTCTGTGTCAGAATAGTTTCTAATTTTTTAGTGACAAACCAGAACAATTTCTTCACAAATCTGAAAATATGTTTTGTGACGTTTACTTACACATTATGACTAAACTATAGAATTAATACAAAAATTTTGCATACATGTTGTATTCACTGTTTCAAATCTTTTTTCAAGATTTTGCATGCTGACCAAGATGAAATGTTGGAAGACTTAGAACAAGGAGATGTGGCTGAAACAGTTCGCATCTTCTTTGAACGCAGCACCCACCTGCAACCTACGAAAAAGAGTACATTATCTTTATATGATGTAAGCACAGATATAGATTTTAGTACAGCAAAGACTTCACAGTATTTTGAAGTAATATATTTAACAAATGGTACCTATGTGCAGTTGTATTCATGACTGCTTCTCTAAAGCAGAAGTTAAAATGATATGACTGAAACACATTAAAGAGAGCAGAAAGATGCTTTGACAGTTATGTTTCCAAAGCTAAGATGTTGATACAATTTATAAATTTATAGTGCACAGCTGTAGGGGGGAATAAAACTGACATGTAATGATCTAAAATATAAAATTTAATGATGGCATTATATATCACACCAGTATTCTGTTTAATCTTGACCAGTTACTATTTGGTTTCTTCACATCTGCTGATTTACTTACTTGCAGCAAGTTACATTAATGTGCAATCTCTCAACTTCATACATGTGGTCTATCCTCTTGTTTTATAGTTGAACTCATGATAATTTTATGAAAATTCTTGCTGTTTCTGTGGTTTTTCTGTTGTTGAATAACGTTAAGAATGTTACATGTGAAGAAACAGTTTTGATCATAATGTTTCTTAAACATTCATTTTATGTTCTGTAAAATACCTTCTGCAAAATGTGCAGGCAATAAATTCATACAAAGCAATGGAGATAATTGAATGAGTAAAACTTGGGAAAAATCTGAATTAATTCATAATTTTTTGATTAATGACATAAAGTTGGCAGTGATAGGTTCAAAACACTCACCATTCAGCAATAACTGCAGAAAAAAAAATTTAGTAAGAAGGGGTGCTGCCCAACTAAATAAATGCAGCATCAACTGCTGTACTACAGTAAGACACTAGCTTGTTGTACTGATCCTACAGTCAAAGGTCACACCTCATAACTGTAGAGTTAACCAAGGAGTAAATACAAGAGAGAAGAAATCCAAGCAACAGAACTCGGGAAACATGGAAGAATATTGGAAGACTGCATATTATAAGGGACAGTAAAATGAAATTGAAACGGACAGAAAAAAGTAAGTATAAACTGTTTATTATTTCGAAAGTAATCTCCATAACTGTTAGTAGAGTATCTATGACAAAATGGTCTGTGCCTTCATGGAAAAATGGTTGTGGCTGCTTATAGAACCATGATTGTATCCAGTCATGCACCTCTTCATTTGAAGCAAATCAGCAGCCACAAAGGTCTTTCTTCAGGGCCCCAAAAATGTGGAAACGACACCGAGAGAGCTTGGGACTTAGGTAGGATGTGGAAAGGCTTACAAGGAAAATTAATGCAGTATACTCAAAACACAAAGTTCACTGCAGAAGTTTCATTGGGAAGCCCTTACACATCCTCCAAATGGTTCCCAATCTCTCCTCACCCAATTTCCATATTTTTTGAGCCATGGATGACAGTTCTGGCCATTGATTTACTTTGTATTATGTGGTGCACACTTGCATACAATCATGGTTACTTGGAAAACTGCAAACATTTTTACGTGAGGGCACTGGCCATCATGTCTCATAGTGAGATAAGTTGCAGTTACGGCAATTACTTGTGAAATAATAAACAGTTTACTTACTTGTTTCCCATTTGTCTCATTTTCCTTTGACAGCCCCCTACAAAAGAGAACAACATTTAAAATATTACAAATCTGGATATAAAATACTGTGTATTTTGATAAATAGTTAAGATGTGATTATTATTTGTTAACTATTAATTTAGGTATTATTTCTTGCAACAAAGCAATTACATTGTTAAAGAAAATGTGAGTGAGTTTTCAAAAGAAATGAACAAATCTCCTATAACTTACAACAAGCTGTTCAACATACAAAAGGTGAAACCATTGTCATCCTGAAGGCTGATATGAACACCACAGTGCTAGGTATGGTCCAACTGCAGGTGGTATGCCTATCCTTTGAAATGACCTAACCAGCCTGTTATAGGGGCACCTACAGTTCAATGTGGACTCTGAACCATACTGCAACATGCCATTTTTCAGATTAACAAATATTGCCAGAGATGAAAGAAATGATAGATATTAGATAAAAATCCTAAGACTTACTGGGATCAAACCCAAGAGCTTTGGATCTGTAGTCAAACACTTCACCACTAACAAAGCCACCCTCTGTGTAACACATTTGCCATAATTTGTTAGACATTGATCTTAGCATAACACTGTCACACACATAGCCTCCCATGTGTCAACAACAAAGACTAGAACAAGGAGATGGTTGCTGTTTGCATCTCACAGTAGCTGTCTGTACATCTTTCCAGAAAACACTTATGCCGAAATGGTGAATGAAAATTCCTAGATTAAATGTGAGCAGAACAGGAGAAAAGTAAAAATATTCCTTGGAGTTGGTGTGCATTGGACTGTGTATCATTGTTGGTTGTTGTGAAAGAAAAAAAGAATTTTATGAAGTAATGCAGCATCAGTCTACATCAATTGCCTTAGATTGCAGAGCACATCATGTTGACGGTAGAAGAGACAGTAAGTGTTCTCAAAAAACCTTGCCCGTGTAGATCTGGTCTTAATGTGATTTCTCATTTCTGCCACTGCATTGATTGATGTATGTTTGTTTTGTGCTGTGACATAGAATCAGATTTCTTTTAACATATTAAACTTTTTTTGAATGTTAAAAGAGTTTGTGCAATTTAATTTTCATTCCTAACATTGAATCATATTATGTTCATAGGTTGATGAATTTTTGGAGAAGCTTTCTACTATGACAAAAGAGGATGAACAAGCCCATCACTTCAAACAAATAGCAAAAAGGTAATGTGTATAAACTGCATTTGATGTAGCCACAAAAAAAAAAAAAAAAAAGTTTCCACGTATGCAAAGTGTTTGTTCCTGTGGCAACAGTATTATAATGACTCTGATAAATTATTATTTTATCTGATAAGGAAAGCTGAATTTTTTTTTCAGATGTACATCAAATGACTTGAAAATGATCATTCGACTAGTGAAGCATGACCTGAGAATCAATGCTGGTCCCAAACATATGTAAGTTGTCCATTTTATCAGCTGTTATTATAGTAACATCCATGTTATACAGTGTGTTGGCACACACACATGTAGTCTTCTGTGTATGATACTTCCATTCATTCACAAAAGCGAATGTTTAAACCATTATGCCATTCCAAGAATTTTTTTATTTGATTTGATTTTTATTGATTCCAGAAATCCTGTTGTGTGGTATTACTCACAGATATGGGACAAGGCACAGTTTCAATGTGTATAAATATTATAATTAACTTATAAGAAAAAAAACCGTTACATCAGTATAATAAATCAGCTGAAAACTTGTGGTGGCATTTGACGTGATTTTGATTCACTCATGAAAGAAAAATAAGTTATATCTGTAAAATAAACTAAATTGGCTATGAACGTGTGGCACATAGGAAAATGTTTAACTTTCTTACTTCAGACTGGCATTCATAATTTCTTCTTCTGTATAGAAGCAGTTCTTCTGAAGCAACATATTTACATTTGCTCAAAATCCATCTCCATTTGACTTAATGTTTTTGAGTAGCTTGTTGTGTAGAACAATTCCTAGGTGCCATATACTTCAGAGTCCCTTGCATAGCTCTTAACTAATTGTAGACATGTCTTTGGAATGACAGGTCTGATGATGGTGGATATTTTCATTTATTTTTTTGTAAAAATATGTCAATTTTCATGAATAAAATGCACTTTTTTATTCATGTAAGTACAGAGCACTGGCAAGATAATAAGCTCCAGAAAGAGATGTTTAGTGGTGGAGGGGGGTGGCTTTCCTCTCATGATATTGACTATTATATTCTGTGTAGTAAGTATCTCTGTGATTGAGATGCCTCAAAGTAGAATGCAATGTGAGAGTACAGAATATACAAGTGCAAAGTATGCTTGTTTTAGTATTTTGATATCACAAACTTCACTCAGGACATTAATTGTATAACTCAGATTACTCAGTCTATTTATTATCTTGTTAGTAAATCTAGCTCTCACTATAGTGTATGATCTATTCAACTCTGAAGAATTTATTTTTACTTACTTAACCTTGTCTGATTAAGGTCATTAGCCCTTCTTTTATATAAGAACAGGATTTCACACAGACAGTATCTCTTTTACATCCTAGTTACCTATGAAATAACAGTTTTAGCATGACAAATGGTATTAAAATGATTAGTGTGTCTGTAGTGACAATGTGAGTAAATAATACTGACGATGAACTAATGAAAATATTACAAAAAGGATAGATTCATGCTCAATGTGTAGTTGACGTGCTGAGTCACAGAGAGGCACAACAAAAAGACTGCTAAATGATTAAGCTTTTGGCCACCACACACACACACACACACACACACACACACACACACACACACACCTAATAATCATTCCCCCCCTTTCCCCACCCCTTTCCCCACCCCTTTCCCCACCCCTTTCCCCACCCCTTTCCCCACCCCTTTCCCCACCCCTTTCCCCACCCCTTTCCCCACCCCTTTCCCCACACCACCCTTCTGATGTAGTAACTGGCTTAACAAGAAGGTCTTAAAACAAAGTGTAGGCTGATTTGAAACTTCCTGGCAGATTTAAACTAAGTGATGGAGAATAGCCCGTGATATCTCTTCATCCAGAAGTGCTAGTCCTGCAAGGTATGCATAGGAATTTTTGGAATGTAGGAGATGAGGTAGTGGCCAAAGTAAGGCTGTGAGGGTGGGTTGTGAATCGTGCTTGGATAGTTGAGTCAGTAGAGCACTTGCTCGTCAAAGGCAAAGATCCCATAGTTAAAGTCCCAGTGTGGCACATAGTTTTAATATGCCAGGAAGTTTCAACAATACCTTAAACTTTCAGCAGAGGCTAGATTAATGAGAAGCAAATTCTGTTCAAGAAAGTTAAATATCTTTAGAATTTAAATTAATGTGGTGTTACTTTCAGCCTTGATGCAGTTCATGCTGATGCCTATCAGGCATTCCAGATGTCACGTGACATCTCTTCTGTTATTGCACGTGCCACGGGTAAGAATTTTCTGCAAGGGAAAGGCGAATCTGGGAAGAAACAAGGAACTGCACCTGGTGGCATGAGTATTGGTGTTGCTTTGATGACACCTGTCTTGCCAATGCTGGTGTGTATCAATAAAATTAGTATAAAGTTAAAAATAGAAGATTAGAAAAATTATTAACATTGGTAATTTTGCTTTGTAGGCAGATGCAAATGAAATTTACTAAATATTTTATATATTTAAAAACAAAGATGATGTGACTTACCATACGAAAGTGCTGGCAGGTCGACAGACACACAAACACACACATACATACATACACACAAAATTCAAGCTTTCGCAACAAACTGTTGCCTCATCAGGAAAGAGTGAAGGAGAGGGAAAGACGAAAGGAAGTGGCTTTTAAGGGAGAGGGTAAGGAGTCATTCCAATCCCGGGAGCGGAAAGACTTACCTTAGGGGGGAAAAAAGGACAGGTATACACTCGCGCGCACACACACATGTCCATCCATACATATACAGACACAAGCAGACATATTTAAAGACAAAGAGTTTGGGCAGAGAATCCATTCCAAACCAGCCACTGTCGCACTGGATGGGGCAGCTGGAATGCTATTTTTAACACATTTTAAAAATTACTTTGTAACTGTGAATGAATGCAATGAATGTCTGTGATATTTCATTTGGAATGATGGAACTTGGTTTATATAATCTGAAAATCTTATTACGAAATGTTAGCTGTAGCAGGTATGTGAAAAGTTTTACTGAGTCCCTTTTTATTGCAAAGAAAATCTTGTCTGCACCATTCTTGCACATAATTGATGTGCGTGTGATATGTTTTGAAACATTGAGGCATGCAAAGAGCTACATCATGGTTTGGATTCAATGAATATATTTCTTTTTGGCATTTTTCCCTTCTTGATCTTGCTATATTCTGATAGAAAATTGTGAGCCAGAAATAAGAAAGTGACACAGTTCTTAAAATAACTAACTAAAATTTAGCTTTAACTTTGTGAAGTTCATGAGCCATCAACACCAGCTGAAGACAATGATGTCATGTATTTAAGGAATATGGCATGAATATACCACAGCTCAAGCAGGCAGGAAAAACTTGACTGTAAAAATGGTGGCAGTAATTGCTTCAGAGGTAGTCCTCCTCTGTGGAGCTCACAGAGACATCAAAACAACTTCGTAAAAAATTGTTACAGTGAAAGTAAAGCATTAGAAAGTATATGTGCAAATAAGCACTAGAAATATTGGCAGATGTCTGCAGAAACCATAAGAAATTTGTTTATGCAATTTTGCTTAATAAAACTGGATGCAAAATTGATTTTTCATCAAATAAAGGTTTCTTATCGTGGTGTGGTGTTTAAACAGCAACCCATGTTGAGGGGAAGAAGGGTGGAGAAGTTGGGAGAGGAAAGAGAAGAGGCATAGAGTAAAGGAATGAGAGGATGGTGGGGTACCATAGCAGTGGTTGACGATAGGAGGGAGGAGGGGGAGCTTTGGCTAGGAAGAATGTGGTGTGGGAGGAGAACAAGAAAGAGGTACTATGTGTAGGGTGAAGGGACAACCCAAAAGAGAGAAAAAATGTGTTAGGGCTGTACGAGAAAGGAAAGCAGATCTGTGAATGAACTTTCATTGCTTACTCAAAGTGCATAATGAGCTCAAAATATATGTTGAAGAACCATATAACTTATTTCCAATTCAGTAGAACACAATTTTGTGAGGAGAGGATGCTAAGAATAGTGATGAAATAAGCAATGACAACTCTGCTATGGACATAAAGCATTTGATCAAAGATGACTTTAGAAGCTTTAAAAATATTGATAGAGAGAATATTGTTTTGCTGAATAATTAAATAAACTTTTTTCCTTGTTTAAGGCTGTGTTGTGTTATACAGGTTGGGCAAAATAAAACTGGCCTGGGAAATATGTGTAAGACTGACGGGAATTGACCCTTGTTAATTAACAGAAAATGTTGAAAACCATGATATTGATGCACCAGTTTGGTTGTTGTCACATATGTGCACATAGATATCTCCCACACATCCTCTCCTGAATACTTCTCTTTGTCATTGCATTTAAGTGATGGAAAGATGCAAACATGTTTAATGACCAGTTGAATGTAACACAAAGTGGTGCTCGTGATAAAACTGCACTTGTTTATTTTTGCTTGTTAAGGGCAATTCAGACAGAGGTGATACGATAAGCGATATGATACACGATGTGACTTACGATATGATGCAGAAGCTACCTGCATCAATAGAGTGCATAGAAACATAGTTGAAGCAACATAACTGGTTCACACTGGGATGACAGCAATATGACACCTTTGTCTTATCACCGAGCATAATATGAGGTGCTGATTGCTACACACAACTAGGGTCATATGGTACATGGTGAGGAAAATTTCAAGTCATTTGATTTGGCTAAAAAAAGTATCTGTAGTTAATTTCTCAGGAAACATACTTTTTTCATAACAAATTGAAAACCACTGTTTTGGGATTTCCACATTCTTCACTATCCATCTTTTCTCATTTGATTTTGAGGAAAGTATTTAGTAAAAAATTGATTTTTCAATGTCTCATAATCTGAAATCACAGCTTTTTAATGAACTGGTTTTCTTTTTGTTACTGCCTATAGCTATTATGATACTTAACAAATAAGAAAACTCCCGGGCATATTTTGAAAAGTTTCCAGTTAATAATGTAGTTACTGTCCAGTTTGTTAGGTGGGTTTTAGATCATAGATTGCTGCATACTAAATGTAATAATAGTAATAGTAATAATAATAATAATAATAATAATAATAATAATAAACCAGCATGGCAATACAGGCTACAGATCAAAATAGAAAAACTGAGAAAAGACATCGGACAGCTAACGCAATTTATAAGAAATGAAATCTCAGAAAAAAAACGAAAAAGGTTAGGTAAAATCTCACAACAAGAAGCGACAGAGCAATTAGACGAAAAGAAGCAGAAATTACAAGCATTCGCCAAACGACTCAGAAGATACAAAAAAAGTGAAAATAGAAGGAAACAAAACCAAACATTCAACACAAACCAAAAGAAATTTTACCAGACAATAGATAACACACAAATTGAAATAAACAATCCACCAAACATAACAGACATGGAACACTTCTGGAGCAACATATGGTCAAACCCGGTACAACATAACAGGCATGCACGGTGGATACAAGCAGAAACAGACACATACAAGATGCTACCACAAATGCCTGAAGTGATAATTTTGCAACATGAAGTCACCCAAGCAATTAATTCTACTCACAATTGGAAAGCCCCTGGAAATGATAAAATAGCAAATTTCTG